>NW_024582091.1:37112666-37286782 GCF_017639235.1 Corvus kubaryi | reverse complement strand
GGGGGGGTCGGGATGTCTCTTGGTGCCCGTGCCGCTCCTGCCCTCCGCGGGAGCGCAGCACCGGGACTCCGCAGCGCGGGCCTGGTCGCCCCGGCTATTGGTCGCCCCTTCCGGGAAGGGTCAGGCCGGGGATCTCCGGGGGAAGCGGTGGCCGTGTCCCCGGGCGTGAGGCCGAGGCTGGTCCATGGCGAACGCGCAGTAGGACTGGGAGCCTGAGGGGCGGCTGAGGGGCCGGTCCCCTCCGGGACCTCTCTGCGTGGATCTCTGCAAATACAGGAAATCTGCGGGTGAGAGGATGAGTAGACTTGCTCTGTGTAAGTCGCCTGTGGTCAGGACTGCGCCTGTGTTCAGTGTAGTCTGAAAAACACGAAGTGGTGTTGGTTTGGAAGGGATGTCACTTGAGAGTTGGCTTCTTGCTGAGGACATCACCATGTGCCATTCAGTTACTTACAGGCGAGGTAGGAAAGCTTTCAGAAACTGCCATGTCGAGGTGTCATCATTATTCATGTCTTGACATTTTTCTGCTCTAACTTCGGCCGTGAATTTAGTCTAGCACCAATATCTTGCTGGTCTTAATTTCTCAATTATTTAGCCGGAATATGCAGGGTACATACAACAACACATTATTTCATTCAGTGTCACTGTGAAGGCACCAATGTAGCAGACTGAATGTAACACTAAGGGCAGAGGTTGGATCTCTGGAGGGAATGGGCTGTCCACCTGGCAGAGTCTGGGATATGATACTGTTAAATGTTGAAAAAGCGGGAAAAAAAAGTAGATTGGCTTGCAAGAATAACCCATGAGGGTGGCAAAAATTGGTTTTGTGGTTTTGTCAGATGACCACCCTAATTGCAGAATTGAGACAGAAATGAGAAACTATCATGTAGCTTCTGGAGGGAATTTAGCTACCCTGATGAGTGATTTTTGTTGTTGGTTTGGTTTTTTGTTTGGTTTGGTTGGTTTTTTTTTTAAACCCACCCTAAATTATTTGATTGTCAAGCAGTTCCTACTCTGAGAGTAGTGTTAAGTCCTGTCAATGTCTGTCTTTGCTTTGTTGTGGGTCTGTGACAAGTGGAATATTTGAGAGTGCTATGGAGGGACATGCAGTCTCATTTTGGAGGCAAATTACTTAAGCTAGTTTCATTTTGTTACTGGCAAGTGAAAATAATTTGCACATAATTTGCACAATCAGCAGGTTTCCTTTTAAGATGAACTGCTTCAAAAACATGCATTTGCTGTTGTGCCATGGCAGGGTAAAAACTGCTTGGAAGGACTTATGTCCAGTAATCTCTAATGGGTAAAAGAAGAAACAAGAACTTGTTGTCTGTTAGGTGGGAAGTCCCCAAGGAGTTCAGTGGTGAAGTGTTTTCTTGGGTATAGTTGCCAAAAAACTATACCAAGTGAGGAATGATGCAGGTAATGCAAACACGCTACTGGTGGAATTTTCAGCCAAAAGTTATGATGCCAGTGTGCAGGAGAAGTCCCTGACCGACCTATTTTTGTACTGGCTTAAGACAAGGTTTTTATTTGTTTTACAGCCGTTAAGAAAACAGTGTCCTGGGTTTTGTGTGCTGTGATAGGGCTGGTGAAACTGCAGCAGCTCCTGTGTGTGGTGTGTGAATGTCAAAAGGTGGGCAAAGAAGGAAACTGCTGGGGATTAGAAGAGGCACTGGCTTTCCTTTAAGTAAGAATAGGAAAGTTGTTTTGCCAGAAGGAGGAAAGGTGTCAAAACTGCTTTGCGCAAGAACTGTGGCATGAGGCTACTTAAACTCGAGTTGGAGGTTTTCATTGTTTTGTGTAGCCTTACTGCTGGTATGCTTGGATGGTCTGGGGAAGGAAGAAAAGCTTTCATTCTCTGAAACTTTGTCTAATGACATGGCTTCAGTCTCTGATTTTGTTATGCTTTGTTCTTGTTTGCTCCGACAGCTGACTGTGCTGTCATGTGACTTGCAGTTGGAATTCTTTTTTTATCTTCTGTGTAGAGGTTTCTCCTGGATTGGTGCAATATGAGCACCTGGGAAAGAACACAGGGAACTGGTTGGATATAAGAAGTTACTAGCCAGTTTGGTCTCTCTCTGAATTTTTCTTCTTCCCCTTATATCTTTTGTGTTACAATGCAGGAAAAATTCTGGAATTAGAGTTAATTTTGTGACCTGTTATTCAAGTCCATCTACTTCAAATCTTGAGAGTTTGGGTTCACTTTCCACATAACACTGCAAAAGTTGCTATGTAACTTTCCTTTATTTCTTAAAAAAAAAAAAAAAAAAGCAGAATATGTTTCGAGTGTGATGGTAGAGCAGCAGACAGAAACTGCCTCCTCTGTGGGCTGTGCCTGAAAATCTGTACTAGATGAGAGGTGATGTAATGACAGGTGATGTTTTTGCCCCCTTGCAAGGATAGGAACTGGTGCATAACTTCAATGATTTTTAGACTTGTGGATGTAAGGGAATCTCAAGCTGCTGTACAACACAGGATTGCTATTACGCAGACTTCAAATTTTGGGGTTGTAAGTCAATTCTGTTTTATGTTAAATGCATAGTTTTTAATAACACAACTCCTACAGCTGACTGTACCTACACTTCTGTTCATTCAAACACTGTCTTTTCAGCCCTTGTTGTGAAACCACAACTGTCCTCATCTGTGCTGCTTGAAACCGTGGAGTTAGCGTTCAGCTTGGCCTTGGTAAAGAAGCACATGCTGAGTACAGAGAGGTGACCTTTAGGTGCACTCATTCCGCTCTATTAAGCGCTTTGACATATTTAAGTGGGAGATGTCATAAATAAGATATTGCTGGACCTATATACCGATGTGAATGGTTGTGTCATGTCCCTGGGAAGCTGCCATTGTAATGTCTGAATGTGATTTCTCAGCACATGAGCTCCCTTCTGTAGCTCTTGTGTACTTAAACTTCAAATTGCTACCCCTTTTCTTAAACACTCTGTAAAATGGTGTAGTAGGTGTGGTTTAGAGTGCAGCATGAAAGACCAAATGTCTTCTGGATGCAAAAAGCTGAAGAGCTTGTGGTGTAGCTGTAAGTCTGTCATGCATGATGCACACGCAAGAAAACTTGCCTGAAGACAAACAGTGTGCGTGGTAGTTGGAAAAGGGGACGGGTGAGCTAGGGCAGAATTAAGCATGGGTAGGGATGCATTAAAAAGCTCTTGAGGCATAGTGACAGCTGTACTTTGTGCCATTCAAGCTTGCATTTTCTGTATGGAGAGCTTGCTTTGACATAGAGATTTCTTTACCATACATATTTATGTGAAAATGGTAGTCACATCTAATAGTGATTTCTGTGGCAAGTGAGCTGCAAGTGTCAAATTTGCAGTGGCCATCCTGGAAATTGTTCCTGAGCTTGTCTGCCTGAGATTGTGGTGGTTGAAACTGCTCATAAAGAGCTTTGGATACTCGTTTAATCTCTGCAATGTTCTGACAGCTGAGAAGCATCTGGGCACAAAATTGTGTGGATGCATAATCACATGTGGATCTGCTTTCCAACTCTGTGGTTGTAGGTTGCCTTGTCTCTCTGCCAGGTCATCTGTGTAACACCCCCTCAGCAGAATGAGCTATTTCAGTGCATTCCCCAGAGAGAAAATGCATGATTCTTTGCATCTATGCTTTACAGCTGTTTGGAGCAGGGTGTACTGTTCTTGCCAGCAGTCATTCCTCGGGTAACAGTTTGAGAACCAAAATCTTGAACTATTGTTAGGAGAATGGTGGCAGTAGTCTCTCTGGTGCTCTGCTGATTTGAAGTGGTTTACTAGTGCTCAGACCTCAAAGTGGCTCTGGCATTGGGATGCACATGATATGACAAGTGTTAGCCTTCTGAACCTTGCTTGACTTCAGTGCCTCAGCTTCTGATTACAAAGTAAACTAGGCTTGCTTTCCCCTTTCTTATGTTATTTTTTTCATATTCTTCTTTGATTAGTTAAAAAAAAAAAAAGCAGAGCTCTCATTTGATGTTGCAGCTTGCTGAAAAGTAGATTAATTTACTTTTTTATGCGATTGCTTCAGTGTCTCAAAAACAAAGCTAGGTAACTGGAAAGGCTGACCTGCAGGCAAGGTTATTCTCAACAACTCGTTTGGACCTTGCTTGCGCAACTGCTTTTGACAGTGGCCTGAGCTGGCACTGCCTCCTTCTGTGCCTCCCACTGCTGGTGCATGGCCATAGGGGGAGCTGGCCAGGCTCAGTCCCCCCTCCACACACATGCACATGCACCTGTTGTTTTTGCTGAGTTAATTTTGAGAGAGGACAGTCCCTGGGCCCAGCTTGTGTCAGGTGCTTGGGCCAGCAACGCTGGCAGGAGACAGGAGCGCCTGCCCAGGGCAGGGGGTGGGGGGTGGTTGACGTGAGTGTATGTTTCATCCCTCTAATTGTGGGATAGCTCACAGTTGGGTTTATCAGAAAACAAGCGTCATGTTGTGGTTTCAGCAAAAATAACTGTTTGACAGTTTTAAACAGGGCAGACATTTTGTTTGAGCCCCAACCTTGAATTGCTCCAGAAACGGCTGTTTGAATGGTTTAATCTGTGAGGTATCATTTTACTGAGCTCCCTTTATCAGAGACTGCATCACACCCCACCCTGTGATCATGGCTGTTGCTTTTAAAAGCTGTTGGTATAACAGCTCCCTAAACTAGCTCAACTGCATTGAACCAGGATAGCTTAAGCCCTTCAAACAAGATAACTTCGTCTGGCCCTGGCAAGGAGGTAATTACATCAGGCTTCACCACTGGTGGAGGTGAATGCTGAGCTAGCTGGAGGAAGCCAGTCCATGTGACTCACATGGTCAGGATGGGCAATGTGATTGCCAAGAGATTGTTTCCCTTATGGATTGTAGTGGAGAGGTCAGCTTGTATTTTATTGAAAAGTAGAGCACATGCAACTTGAAACTGTTCCCAGGTACTGATTTAGTGCCAGGAATCTTACTTGTGTGAGAAATAATTCTTGCTTTTACTGCGAAAGTATTTTTCATCTCTCTGAGAACAGCTGCTTAGGCTACATCCAGGGTGCTGTTACTCGCAATGAATAAATCCCACCTTGCTCTTCCCACAGATAAAAAAAAAAAAAATAGAAGTCCCTGTAACATCCATGAAAGTAATACTACTCTGGAACTGCACTAGATTTCCACTTCTATGGGCCCCTGAAGTTGTGGTTTGGAACATGATTGAACATTGGATTTCATACTCCTTTTGTGTGGACTGTTTTGAAGAATTCCTCAACCTTCCCTGTCCAGGGGCCTGTGACAGGGCAGAGGGAAGGATCTGGCTTCAGTGTCTGCTTTGCTTCTGTTCTGTAAACTGCTTGTCTTGTTTCTGTTTTGCCTGTGGGTGAACTGACTTGAAGATGCTGATTTCCTCTGTTTCATAACATGTTAACATGGACTGGGGAAGCAAAACCTTAATCTCTGAATGATAATTCAGTTGTGTGAAGGATTTAAATTCTTGTTCCATTCACAAACAGATTTTAACTTGCAAGTTCCCTATAAAAACCAACAACACACTGAAGAACACCCCAGCTTGATTAAAAGCTTTGTGCCTTAATATTATATGTTACCTTTTTGTCATCTTCAGAGACCAGTCAAAAAAAAGAGTACCGGAGCCCTTGAGAAATTTTCAGTTCTCAATTTGAGAAATGCTAACTTTCTGAGGCTTCATTGTGAAGAAATTGGGTTTGGATTGAAATGCATTTTCTCCTGGATGTAAAACCAGCTTTGGTTTTAATCTCTTGATGTTTTCAGAGCCCTTGAAGATAGTCAGGTTCTTCTAACTTCTTTTTTTGTGTGTTGAAAAGCTTTATTCCGCTGCTGAACTTTGGTTATTCTGTAGTGTAGCTAAATTCTCATCATCCTTCTGCATCGATACTGCCTTTATCCACTTCAGAAATGCAACAGACTAGCTGAGAGAGCTCATCAGTATGATTGTAAAAGGTCAGGTCTGCCTGCTTATAAGGAAAGAATAGTGGCAGGTATTTGTCTAGGATTGAGACACAGTCCTTGAATACATAATTTTATTGGTGTTTTGGGTATGACTCAATACCTGGCAAGTTATTTTTGACCCTTATATTAGGATATAAAGCCTCAAATATAATAATACACTAATATATAAAGATTTTCTTTGTTTTTTCAGTTCACAGAGAATTCTCTTGTATTTGTCCCTAACTCGTTCCAGCCATTAGCAATCTGAAATGAACATGGCTGCTGTAGTACAGGGAATCCAAGAGCCCCGTAGTCAGTAACTAAAATGGAAAAGTATGTGATATCTTACTGCTGGCTCTTTGATTAGATCTGGGATGCACTGGGTGTGAGAGGAGTTCTCAGAAGATTTAAAATTTAAAATAAAGTAGCTGAACTGTTGTTGCCCCTTTCTCATCCAAAAACTGGACTTCAGAGCTGAACAGGAATGGTTTCTCCTCCTGGGGAATCTGGAGTATGATAATGCTGAGTGGTGCAACACATATGACCTAGAGATTAAGGCAAACAAACCTGATGCGTGAAGCTTCTTATCAACTGAGAATTGTACATTAAGACAAATGCTTCTGTGGGTCAGATAGGTGCACTAAATTTTGTGTGAGTTGTAAATAACAGGAATGCCTAATAAGTCACTGTGCTGACCTCAGTTTTCTGATGTGATGATGAGTCTTTATTAATCCTACTGAAGTTTCCACTTGGGATAGAAGGGAAGCTGCGGAATCTGTTATCGTGCAAAAATCAAGTGTCCAGAGGATGCAGGCTGCTGCCAGTGCCAGAAGAGGGGTAGCTGAGCCAAGGTGACTGCAGATGTTTATTGAGCTGTGCTTTTTTAACAGAGCTTGGCCAGAGCACCCTGATAGTAAGCCAGGCTGTCTAAAGAGTTCCTGGCTCTAAACTAAGTGACCTGGGCCTGCCTCAAAACTGAGCAGTACTGTGTCATGTGACTGACCACATTTTGCTGCAGTCCTAGTGCCTGCTGTGAGGGGAAGGAATTCTTGCTCTGCCTCTGAACTGTGCTGCATTTGATATTTTTCTGCTGTTACTTGGATTTATTCCCAGTTATATTTAACCTGAGCTTCATGTTCCTTTCCCAGTTTTTAGACAGCTGGCTTTCTGATATGTCTGTAGCTAGGTACTGTGGTCTTTCACTGAGTGTCTTGTGGATAGCTTTGCTTGGTTTGCAGCTTTTTACATCATCCTTTAGGAACTGTTCTATTGAGATACTGAGATACTGAGGTGTACATATATATATATATAAAATACCTTAAGGTGCAGCTAGGCCCTAATATGTACTGTTAGCATCTTTTGGTCTGAATACTGTAAGACTCTCAACCCCAGTTTTGACCCTGAAGCTGGGTGGCTCCACTGCAGGATGAGACTGGCTGCTCTATTCCACTTAGACTTAGCACTTCTGCCACTGTTGTTGGGCAGAATACTAAGGTGCAGTAGTGTCCAGCCTGCCAAAGACATCTGAGAAATGTATCAGGTTGGCAAGGATAATATATCACAGGTAATGATCCTTAGTCAGAGTGGCCTTCACAGAGGTTTGATGGGGAAGAATGGATGATTGGATGTTCAAGAAAGGGGGAAAAATGGATTTGATATTACATTCCACAAGTGGTTAAATCTGTTTTGCTCTTAGTCCCAACAAAATAGAAATTATTTCTGGTATTTACAAATATAGAACCGAATGGGAATTTAAGTTAGTGGTGCTCTTAGCCTTCAACTTGGCTATTTCAGGGACTTGTATCTAGGTGATATGCAATTCAGACAACTTGAATACCAATTGACAGGCATTTTTGTCTTTTCAGTTACACTTGGGAAGCAATTGATGCAGACAAAGAGGTGCTTTATAAAATAAATTTCTGTTCTGGTGTTGAAGAGTGTGGAAGGACAAGTGCAGTCTGTGCATATGACATCAAAAAGAAGACCTATCTTTCTGTAGGTAAGTAAACAAGTGTATTGTAGGTAGTTTAGAGCAATGTTAGTGGGTGGTCTTATAACTATTAGAAACTTTGATGTGTTAGCAAAGATTTCTTTTTTTTCCCCTTCTTGGAACAGTGTAAAACTTTGTTTTGTTGCAGATTTACTGGGGAGATTTGGTGAAACATGATCTGATTGTAGATAATCGCTTTATGGGACTGTGAAATCTTATGGTCTAGTTAACTGTAATCTAGTGTGAAAGTATGCAAGGCTATCTCAAGTAGCATAAGTGCATCTACCTGTGGCAGGATATGGACTGTGTACAACTTTGTAAATACTAACACAGGATAGAGCTTAAGTTACAGCTCTAAAGTATACTCAGCCTGGCCTGATGTAATATCTGGTCTTTGTTCAGAGGCAGGTTACTCTCTGTAATGCAATCTTGGGAGTACTGCTAAGTGTCCTGGGTGTCGTCTTCAAGTTGTTCCACACAGAAAGGAAGTTAATTACATGCAGTTCCCTGGTTTTGGTTACACTAGTCAAATCTGGTCACGACTTCGGTAGTTCACAGCTGTTCTTGATATTTTGAGGAGAGGTGGACTTGTGCATACTGATCTAAATATGAAACTGGCATATTCCTATACACATGCACTTGATTTCATCAGTCAGAAGCACCTTGTGTTCTGAACAGTATTTTTTCATGAGTTCATGTTACATATTTTCATGGATGTTTGTTGCTTTCAAGGTTGCTTTTGTGTTTTGGCTAACAATAATATATGAGTACTGTTCAAGAGGCGGCTGATTGTTGACTGTTACTTCTAATAGAATAAAGCAGTAGCTTTCTGAAGAGCAATATATCTTCAGACTGCTTCATAGTATCTGCAGATCTGAAGTCTGATTTAGCATGTTTGCCAGTCTTGTCAGCCAATAGCAGATAGCTCTTACAAGAAGCTGTGAGTCTTCATTGAATTGCTTGAGCTTGAGCTGCTGGAATATAGTGAGGACGAAGGTGTTTCTCATCTGTCAAATGTCATTTGTCAATGTCAAATACCAATGTACAGCAGCTGGTCAGCTTCTATTCTCCCCACACCTCTCTATTAACAGTAGAGATACTTTGGTTGCAGTCTGTGATTAATTGGTGCTTTTCAAACAAACTGTTAATGTTGGGACCCAGGCTTACAGAATCACTGAGTGCATGAATAAAGGTATATTCAGGCTCCAGAGTTTTCTGGGATGACTGGTTAGATTGCATTTATATTGAAACTGCAACTGCATGTAGTGTAGCATCTGCTCTGAGGAGCGTGGCATCTTAGAGCACTGGATGCTGTTATTCTTGTTGTATGTTTTAGGAATGAAACACATTTTTATCTCCTGCTGATGGGGGTCTCAGCTCATATGCCATTGAGGCTTCAGTTGCCTGTGGATTAGAAAAGAAAGCAGCATCTAAGCTTCTGTTTTAACATGCTGCTTTGGGTGAGACTGGAATGTGGCAGGTGGAGTGAGATGGAGGAAGTCTGTTCTTGCCAGGGAAGTGTGAGAACTAGAGGCTTGTGTAGGTTTTGTTCCACACTTCTTGTGGAAAGAGGAAGGGAGAACAGAGCTGGGTGATGACTGAGCAGTATCAAATATTCCTCTGTATGCAAACCTTGAGTTCCTGAGTGCCTCAGTGGTACTGAGTGGAAGAGGATTTAGCAGCAGATGTAGTGTGGTCTTGCTGAGGCAGTTTGAAGTGACTTTCAAAGGCTAAGCCACAAATCTTGTTCAAGTAGGATAGGTTTTTAACTACCCTGCAATAAAGTGAGAAATCAAGGCAGTGCATTTAACATTGTCATTGAATTTTGCTTTGTTCTATTGGTCAGATTGTCCAGGGTTTGTTCTTACTCATGCCTCTAGATGCCTTGGAGCTTCATTACCATCACACTGAGTTTAGATCATGCTAATGGGTTTTCAAGTTTGTTTGTTAAAAAATAAAAAAAATCACTCCTAGTGAGAAGAGAGGAATCTCTTTGATCCAGGTCTAGGCAGGTATAGATTCCCAGTTACCTAAACCAGGTAAACCACATACTTGTCTTCAAGCAATCCAGATGACATGAGGTTACATGTATGCCAAAGATGAGGGCAGCTGAAGGACCTTTATATGGGGGAAGAAGGGCAATTTGTCAGCTGATAAATTTTGTTGAGTTGTAAGCTTTCTTCAAATATGGGCTTAATCAGTGCTCTTCATTCTTTCAGAAAAAAAAAAATCAGTGTAAACAATTTATTTGTTTTTTAAATACCAGCTGTGCGGGGATGGCAGCTGTAGGACTGTTCGTTGCTCCCAGCTTTAAGAGGTGTTAAGGCCATATGCTCCATGGCAGTAATCAGTCTGTATCCCAGGGAAGCCTTGTGGCTAATGTTAACTGTGTGTCAGTGTGATGTACCAGGGTTTTCTCCTCTGCACTTCTATTAATCCTAGAAGTTTTCAAGGGTAGGCAAATATTTAGTTCATGAACATCAGTGAGGATGGAAATAACATGGTAGTTATTTAATTTTTTAACTTACCATGACACCTAGTGACTCATGTGCCATGTAGTTGGACTACTCCTAGAAAATGGAGATATTACTTTAAGTGTTTGTTAACCTGATGGTGAAATGTGCACTTTGTCCAGCTACAGTAGGATGAGTGGACATGAAATGATAGCTGCCACCTAAATGCCCGTTTCTTCTGGACAACTGATTGGATGTCTTCCATGATTGCTTTTTTCCTGATAAGTAGCTAAACAGATGGAGTCAATGAGCAGGAGGTGTTGTGGACAGTGCCTTTAATACTGATTTAGCACACCTGTGCTATATGAAGTATTTGCTGCTAAATTTTGTGAACAGTACTAGCTGATTAGTAGTGTGTTGCTTTGTGGAGGGAACACATCTCTGAAGTCATGAAGAAACATGAGTGATTGTTGTAGAGAGAGC
This sequence comes from Corvus kubaryi, assembly GCF_017639235.1. Taxonomy (NCBI): domain Eukaryota; kingdom Metazoa; phylum Chordata; class Aves; order Passeriformes; family Corvidae; genus Corvus; species Corvus kubaryi. The sequence continues at coordinate 37,275,940 of NW_024582091.1, read as the reverse complement.
TTGATGTTGCAGTAAAAGTGGTTGCAGCTCTGGAAGGAAGCTGATCATGTAAGGGGTTGATATCCCTTGCTCTGTGAGCAAGGGTGTGATGAGGCATGTGCCACTGAAGAGACTTGTTAAAACGTTTAGCAAGTTCCCAAACTAATCGTAAGCATGCAAGGGGGAAGAGAGCGTGCCTGTTGGCCTGTAGTAAACAAGATATGCTGGCTGAACTTGTTTTTTCTTGAATATTGCATTAACTGAGAAAATTGGAATCAGTTCACAAGTGCCTTTAAAGCCATGTACTGTGTTTTTAGCACTGAGAGAAACTAGTGCTTACAGAGTGCTACGTCCTCAGATGGTGCTGCCATAAGTTCCCTGCTAAATGGAGGCTTGTAGCTGTGTACACTTATAACTGGAGAGGTTTTAAGTCATGTGCATATGGTTACTATATACATCTCTTGCCTAGAAAGTTGTGTTGGCTTCCTTCTGCTAATCTGTGGAAGTAAAGAGGATACCTTGACAGTATCTTCTAAGCAATGATGTGATAAGTAAAACTCTTGCTCTCAAAGCAGTATGTAGCTCTTAGGTTTGAGAGAGTTGCATGGCAACTTGGCTAGCATCAGTTCTGGAAGCTGTAAAACCTGAAGATGGCCTTTTGATAACACAGGAAATATAAAAGGCACAAACCAGTTGTATCATCTTTCTGCCCAGTTTTTTTGACTTCTGCTCCTCTTGGTCTCTAGACTATATTACTTGGGTGCAGTGTAGTTTTGCTTGCCTTGAGTGAGGTGATAACAGGCTGGGCGAAGTTCCAACAAGTTTTTAAAATGAAACAACATTTGGTGTAGGTGCAAAGCTAGCTATCTGCAATGATTACAGATTTGACTTGCTTTCTCTCTAGTGTAGACATGAACTAAAATGGAAAGGGGGAAGCTGATCAATACTCACACTTTATGGCTTTTTCTATAGTTCAAACCAAACTTGTTGCAGGATTAAAATCTACTTATCAAAAAAAAAAAAAAAAAACAAAAAACAAAAAACAAAAAAAAAACCAGGCTGAAGTTAGCGTGTAAGATCTAAAAAGGGTTGGTGTTTAATATTAACCAAAATGGGCTTTAGCAGGAACATTTCAGTGACCTGAGCTGGTGCTCATTATGACTTGAAATGTGCTCCACCTTTCCCCTTCATGTCAAGTGCTGGGAAGGAGAGCAACGTGCAGTGACAAAGCACTGACCTTACTCTTCGTGCAGCATGTGACCTGTGCTAAAGGGGATGGGAGATGTGGAGGATTTGCACTGAGGCAGTGGATCTGTGCTGGGTTTGTCTGCAGACAGTGCCAGTGCACAGGCACCTGTGTGTTCTTCATTAAGCACATTAAAGATTAAGTGGAGCCAGCAATGTGCACCTGCAGCCCAGAAAGCCAGCTGTATCAAAAGCAATGTGGCCAGTAGGTCGAGGGAGGTGATTCTTCCCCTCCTTTCTCTCTGGTGAGACCCCACCTGGGCTACTGCATCCAGTTCTGGAGTCCTCAGCACAGGAAGTACATGGACCTGTTGGAGCAGGCCCAGAAGAGGGTCACAAAAATGCTCACAGGGCTGGAGCGCCTCTCCTGTGAAGACAGTGAGAGAGTTGAGGTTGGTTAGCTTGGAGAAGACTCCAGGGAGACCTTATTGCAGCAGTCCAGTGCTTATAGGAGGCTTATAAGAAAACGAGGACGGACTTAGAGGGCCTGTAGTTACAGGACAAGAGGTAATAATTTTAAACAAAAGGAGAGTAGATTCAGACCAGATATAAGGAATAAATTTCTTTATGATGCAGTTGGTGAGATACTGGAACAAGTTGTCCAGAGAGGTTGCAGATGCCCCACCCTAAAAATGTTCAAGGTCAGGCTGAACAGGGCTCTGAGCAATTGATCTAGTTGATTATGTCCCTTCTAAACAAAACCATTCTATGATAGACTCTCTCTCATCTTGTGCTGATGCTATTATTATAAATGGTATAGAGGCTGAGAAACCAATAAATAGAAGCCGGTAGGAGGAAGGAGTGAATTGTGATTGAAACTAGTTGGTAGCAGCTTTCCTTGTTCCTAAGGAGGTGACTAGTTTGTAGTAGCACCTGCTGTTGTACTTTTATTTTAAAAAATGTTTGCTAAAAACCTTTAAGAAATTAGAAGTGTGATTAGAGATGTCAAACACTATCTTAACTTGGATCTGGTCTTCCAAATCAGAAGATCCACAAAGATCTTCAGTTGTACTGTCTTCAAGTGGACTGGTGTGTCTTGTGCTGCTCAGTGGTTGAAACTAGACCCTGTCTGTTGAGCTTCTGTGAAGGCGTTGTGTTATAACACCCTTTTTTCCCCCCCTCTCATTTTTAAACCTTAGGTGACTTAGCCTTGCTAAAAGTTTCTGAAAGTCTTCTGGAGCTCAACACTACACATAGCTGCTTGCAGCAAGGCAGTGAACACCAAATTCAAAGCAATATTAACTTCCTGTGTGGGAAAACACTGGTAAGTCTAAATAATGTGCTCTTATCTTCAGTGGAAATGACAAGTAGTTCTGACTTACTTTTTAAGGAGACTTGCTGTACTTTTGGATGCACTGATTGCTGAACTTCATAGCTTAAAGAAGAGCCAGTTATGTTTTACTGTTAAGGGCTTGATTTATTGTGGCTTTCAAAATTCAATCCCAGTAGAAAATAGTTGCAGGTCTGCAGCTTAGCTCTGGTTATAGGCTCTTCTTTGTCTTTAATGATTTTACGTGGTTTGCACTGTAGTATTTTATTAGTTTAATATGGAGGAATGAGTCAACATTGTACAGGGTGCCATAACAATGCAAGCTGTTGTTTAATTGTTGGCTGTGCCTGAGCTGTGGACCTGGCATGACTGTTTAATAGAACAGTATTGAAAAAAATGACTGACCTCTGTTGTGGGGCAGCATAGTTGACAACAGTAAGCCTTAGGCTTGGTCTGCACGTTGTTGAACTAACAGTGCTCATGCAGCCGTCTGGGCTTCTGAGGAAATAGTTGTTTTTGAGACTCTGTTTGAAGTGTGATTAGAGATCTCTGAAAAGTTTCTAGGGGCTTGTGTGCACGCAGTTCACTCCAAAGTGCTTTTGGAGTTACACCCTCCACACACTGAATAGATATGACAGATTGGTACAGACTGTGATCAGTTCACATATTTGTGTATCTGGGAGAAGTATTTATTGGCGTTCCTGTTGGCACTGACACTGCTATGCACAAGCCCTCTTGGAAATCCAGCCAGCTCAAACAAAGTGCCAGTGCAACAGGGACTTAAATGCTTCTTGTTCTGTTTCAGCAGATGACTCGTTAAACTAAATTAAAAATTATTGCTCAACTTCAGCTGTAACACCAGATCATACTGATCTTCAGACTTCTTCTAGTTAGCTCAGTTCTGATACCTGTTCATCACATGATGTAGTAAAAGGATTTTGTAATAGTGTCTGGAAAAACTAGTTTCCTCCCCTTTTATGGCAGGGTTAAATGAGAGAGGGAATCAGTTTATGTATGCTAAAGTGCTTCTAGCTCAGGTGATGGAGGGCAAAGTGAAAAATTGTTGTCTTTTCACTGAGAGACATTCAGTTGAACACCCAGTTCTGAACCATGGTAGAACCCCCATCTTGAAATATATACAAATGTGTATAACATGAGCCTATAAAAATACACAGCTAATGTCAGGGATATTCTTTCTGTGTAGCAGAAGAGGCTGCTAATCAGTTGTTATTATAGGGTAAAAGACAGGGAACTGATACACCATGCATTGCCTCGCTGTGTTAACCTATTCATATGCATTTCTATTGGTGTCTTCCTTTCTAGTAAGCAGATAAGGCTGGTGCTTCTGTCATTTTCAGTTGGCATAGTGAGCACTTCTAAAAGATGGAATACAGTTACTGTGTATTAGGACTGGCACATGATAATTGGAGTATTGGTGCACATGCAGACTAAGGATTTGGCATCCTGCATCTTCCCGAGTTGCCCAACAAAGCTGTTATGTAACAATCTTGCTGTTAACAAGTGCCATTAAGAAGCTGTATGCCCTTGTTTTGTGATGTGCTATATTGTTTTTTTTTCTTTTAATCTCTTGAATAAACTTCTTAATGTCTACAGGTGTAAAATAAAACCAGTCTGTTTTTCAAAGAATAATTTTTTTCCCATTTAAATAGGGTACCCCTGAATTTGTAACAGCAACAGAGTGTGTGCACTATTTTGAATGGAGGACCTTTATGGCTTGCAAGAAGGACTTGTTTAAACCTGTGAAAGAGGTAATCTATGTACTATCCATGCAGAAGTTACTCTTCACATACATGACAGTTTTACTCTAATTACTTGCCCCCACCCCAAATTAATCTGAACAACCTCCATGAACCTGTGTTTTCCATAGGTGTGTAAAGCTTATATGTTGGAAGTTGGTGGAGATGAGAATTTTGAATAACTTTTCAACCTTTTCTGTGCATTGGATGGATATTTATAGTAAAACTCTTCTAAAAGCTGGAGCAGAAGAGTCTAACTTTGAATGCCTCCTTTTAATCAGCATGTCTAGCTTTGAGCTTCCAGAAGTAAAAAAACTTTTCCACATACTAACTGGGCTTCATATATGCCTGTTCATAACTTCCTCCTCCTTGTGCACGGTTTGCATGTAATTTTTTTTGGTGTTGTTCTAGGTCCCTTGCTATGTGTTCGATGAAGATCTCAAGAAACATGACTTGAATCCTCTCATCCAAGTTTCAGGATACTACTTGGTGGATGATTCTGATGATGATTCCTTGTTCATAAATGTCTGCAGGGACTTAGGTTTGAATGGTTGCTTATGTCACCTGTCAGTGTGTAAATTTCTTGTAGTGTGATTCTTTGCTATTGTCTCCATTAAGGTTGTCCTATGTCCAAAGATCAGTATTTCAAGACTTAGATAATTATTTCAAACTCCCTACCCTCCAAGTATTGAGGTGTTCAGAGTTATGCCCCTTCTGGAGGGGCAAGTACTGTTAGTACAGTCTAAGTTGCTTTTTCTAAGTGGGAGAGTGCAGTTTGTCTTGTATCTGCATTTGTTTGCTGCCAAATAGGACGAATATTTTTCATAGGGCTTCATGTGCTCTAAATTTATTCCTTTAGACACCAGGTTGTTGCCCAGTTCCTGATGAATGTCCTGAGGTGCATCTAAAATACTGTTAGGTGCTTGCCTAAGTACTGGTGCACCTTCTTCTCAGTTTAGACCTATATGCATAAGGAATTAAACCAGCAAAATCACATATTTGAAACTTGCTGAAAAGCTTTGTTTAGCTGTATATTCCCACTGTGTTTTTTACTCTGCAGTTAAATATGTGTTTTGTGCCCCTGTTAAGGGTTTAATACTTCCAATTCTAGTGAGAGGTCTATTCTTTTAAACATCCCGCTAGTGTGAAACTTTTTGCTGACAGCTTTGAATCAGATGGTTAATAAGAAACAAGGGGGTAAAACCTTCCCTGTAAGGAGGGGTTACCCATTACTTGGTTATGGGAAAAAAAAGAAATACTTGGCACAATTTTAGAACTTTTCAAAGCCCTGTGTATCCAGCAGCTGTACTAGCAACTAGCTGCATCTACTTTGGCAGGAAGGCTGAATTAGCTGTCCCCAACCAGGGCAGCATGAATTGCCACAAGCACTCCAGGTTTTGTCTTGTCAGTTTCACATTCTAATGTAGCCCGTTTTTTAGAAGTATTTCTAGAAGAACCCACAGATAAAATGGCAAGATACTTCAGGTAGAGCAGGGCTTAGAAACAGAGTCCTATAACTTCTTTTCTGTGTGCTATAACCAGGAACTTCAAGTGGAGAGACCAGAAGGTGCCCCACTGGCAGTGCTGCTTGTTTGTTGCATGAAGGTGTGGCATATGATGTTGGCCATCCAAAGGAGCAGCTGAAGCTTCAAGGCAAAGACAGGTATGTAATTCTTGTGGTAATACTTCTCTGGACACTTCAGTCGTCTGGCCTGGAAACAACACTCTTGGTAACAGACGAGTCTCCTAAAATTTAACATTAATACCTCTTCAATGTTGAAGCATTAGCAGAAAAAATATTCAAATACTGTGAGAGCAGTCTGTCAGGCATTCTGTGGTACTGCCATAACAGATCAAATTTTCTCCTTTTTGTGAGAGACTCCTTTTTACAGAGTTGCAGAACTCTCAGAAGCAAGGGGTGATTGGTGCTCTCTGCCCATAAGCAGTAGGGTAAGATTTAGTCCTGTCTGCCTACTGTCTGAGGGCCCACAGGGTAAATGCATTTGGCTCACTGTGGATTTATGCACTGTATTTGGCTCACTCTACTCTTCAGAAGTACTTTAAAAGTTGAGAATAGGACCAGATGTTGCCTTTGTGGGTTTTTTTTTTTTTGCCTTAATGAATTCTTAACAGAAGAAGTAGGTAAGCAATGCAAGACTTAGTGTTCCTTGTGGTGGTAGAGCTGGAATTTCAAGAAGCTTTTCTTGATGATGCTTTTATTTACTGCCTTTTGTACTGTAAGTATAGGTTGAAGTAAAAAAAACCCCAAGCCAACAAAACAACAAAAAACCCTCTAAACAAATAAAAAAAAAGAATGAACCAACCAAAAAGACCCCCAAAAGCCACCCCACCACAAAAAACTCCCACCACCAGCAGAAGCAAACCATAATCAAACAAAAAACCGTGTTAAAACGCCACCCAAACAATCTCATGGGGCTTAGGGAACTTACTTAACATGTTGATGTTTCTGATCAGGTCATCTGAGCCTGCTTGCCTTGTCTGTAGGGTCAATAGTACCCTTGTTGACTTCTGCAGTACTCTCTTTGTTTCAGATGCCAGCTGAAGAAAGCAAGCAGAATAAATTAGTAACAGGGAGGTTCTGACCTATCTGTGGTACAGCTGAGGGTTTTATTTTAGTTTACAAATGAAATTGTTAGTTCTTTGTTGCAGGGCTTTTTCCCCCAGCGTGAAAAAAGTGACTGAGCTGTTCTGTACCAAGGCAGTAGCTTACATCTGAGGAAGCACAAGCTTGTTCTCATACTGAAGTGCAACTAGGAGTGCTCTAGAAAAGTGCTAGGCAAGCAAGCTTACCCCTGCTAGGGTTGGAGAGCTCTTCATTGCTTCAGGAATATTCACTGTATGTGTTCTATCAGACTAGGGTGGCCTGGGAAGGAGTAAGGTGATTGGATATCTGTGTCCTGAGGTACAGAAGGGCCAGCTAGAGGTGTGGCTAATCTGAAGCCAGAATGTCACTGCTCTGGGAGCTGTTGTCTTCTAGCTGTTAAACTGTATAGAATAATAATGCATAGCTGGGAAGTTGTGGTGATCTTCCTGTTCTCTCATCCAAGTCATCTTGCTATTTTTCTCTCCCTGTCAGATAATTACCATGTGTTATTCTCCTACTCCTGCCTCACCTGATCTGACCCAGTTGCATTGCTCCTGTCAAATTTCCTGATGAGTTTGTCTTGCTGTTAATTCTGGGGGCAGAATGGGAAGAGTTTATACATAGAGAGATGGTAAAGTATAGGAATCTGGCAAAACCTGAGTGGATATTACTTTCAAAACTCACAAGAACTTTTGCCACATCTGCTCTCCAGCAGCAGTTTTGAGAGCAAAGCTGCGAGTGTTCCTGTGACTGTAGCTAAATTCTTGGTACAATATGGGTTACAAGGCAATCAGCATAGTCTTAGGTAGGGTACCAGAAGATACTGTATTAAGTAATTTTGCTGGGACTATTTTAATCTTTATTTTTAATTAATTTTAAGATTAAAGGAATGAGTACCTTATAAAAGTTAAAAGTTGCTTCCAGGAGCAGGGCTACGTTGGTATATTCTGCCTGAGAGTCTAGCAAATATTGAGTGTTTCAAGAATGTCTTCCTTCTGTACAGTGCAGTGTCTTAATTCTCTTTTTGGTTTGTTATTTTCTATTTCTAGGCTTGTATTGAGTTATGAGAGACAATACACGCATGATGAAGAAAGGCCAGCCTTCTGCCTAGGCCATAATCCAGCAGTGACAATCACTTTTGTTTGCCCATCAAAGAGGGGAGAAGAGGTAACTTCAGTGTTTTACTCTGTGTTAACTGGTTGGTACTAACTTTTTTGTGCGTTATCTTTAATTTTTATTCAGGCCTGAAGAAAGCATAAATATTCTTGGCTTGTAGCTTGTGAAGAGTGTGAGATTCTAGATATGGTCTTTAAAGTCTTCTAGAACTTAAGAAGTAACAAGAACTTGAAAAAAATTTCCCCAGGAGTGTGTTGTCTCTTGTATCGGTGAATTTGGTTGTCCATTTAAAGGTTCAAGGCTTTTTTCTAAGCATAGGATGGGCTTAGTGTAGAGTTAATCCTTGGCACAGAGCTTTGCTTGCTAATGAGCACTCTTCCTCTTCAGTCAGGATGGCCATGCTTATAGCTGTTGTGTGGTACTTGGTCTCTTTATTAATCTGTTCTTCCTCAGGGGAAAAATAGTAGCAAGTAAGTGTCATTGAATGGCAAGAGTCTGTCTTTTACTAAGCAGGCTCCTGAATTATTTTTAACTTCAAATAAAATCTATAGTGTTAAGCAACAGCTCAGTTTATGTAGGACAGTGTCTTAGCCTAACTTGAATGCAGTGTGACAGTCACTTCGATGTGATGCTGGGTAATTTCAGCAACCTATGCACCTTGAATTGGGCTGAAGTGACAAATGCTAATGCTCTACCATTTCAAATAGTGATGCTTTTCATTGCAGGTTAATGAGGAGGGAACTCTTGTCTGGGTAATTCTTGGTTTAATGTTTAGTCCATCATCTGTCCTAGATCGGTACCATACTTAACTCTCATTGCTGCAGAAACAAACCCGGCTCTTGTCTACTGTCACTTTGTACTACCTTGCTATAGCTATGCACTCTTGTAGCACGGGAAATATTACTGGTGATACTTGTGCCTGTAACTGACCTGATACCTGTGTATCTGCCAATTGTTCCAGTGGATGGCAGAAATACAGATTTATGAAACAATTTGAATTTCTAACGTTTCACTTTGAAGTGAGGAAAACCAAGACTGCTGCTTCTCCCGGATGTGCAAAAGTATTTCACTACAGAAAACTCATCTGACAGAAATGTTGGCTTAAAGAGTTCTCAAATGTCTGTGTCTTGATTTGGACCAAGGGAATCAAAGTTGCTAAAACACCAGTGCCTAAAAGTCTACTTTGCCTTCGGAGAACATTTGATCTCTATTCCCTGCATTGAGAACTTCTCTGAGGCAAACGCAATCCAAGCTTAGGCCATTTGGATTTTTGCATCTTTACTTTTCCCAACACATTAAGGAAAAGTACTTTTTAGAGTACTGTTGCTTCTCCTGTCCTGCTGCTAATGTCTCATGCTTTACTTCTGCTTAGACTTGTAATAGTTTGCCACATCACTGATAACACCTGTTTCTGAAAGGCCAGAAACAATGTTTGCACATCGTACGTAATTTAGTGGTGAAGTAGTTGTTACTCATCTTAAAGGAATGTGATACTGTTGCTTGCATATTTCAAGTAACTCTACTTACAACTTAAATTCTGTTCACTTCTGTATCAGAGTGCAGGTCCCAAACTTACAGCAAAAACAAATTGTCGCTATGAAATTGAGTGGGTTACTGAATATGCCTGTCACAGGGATTACCTGGAGAGTAAGAGCTGTCTTCTGACTAATGAGCAACATGATATTTCCATTGATTTAAGTCCACTTAAGCAATTTTCAGGTAAGCTCAATATTTTTCTTTTGTGTTTGTGGTTGTTACTAGCCAGTTTTGTATTTCCATATTTAGGGACAGAAAAAGTGTCCTCTGTAGATATATGGAGTTTCATGTCTGTCCTGATGTGTGTTAAAACACTTTTTTGTTTGTTATTCATTCAGAGTATGTCTCACCCTATTTTGCCAAAGATGACAAAGAGGAGTATTTCTATTACTTGAATGTATGTGGGAAAACCACTGCAGGTAACTGCAAGGACGGTACACAATATATTTCATCTTGCCAAGTAAAACGTTCAAATAACCAGAAAAAAGTGGCAGGAAGATTTGCGAACCAAACCCTAAGGTGTGTAAGTGCTCTTTAGCCCTGCTAACTGGTCTGACTGGTCTTTGTTTTCTGCTTTGATGCTTACTTACTTATCATGTAACCAATAGTTGATACAAAATGCAAGCATTTTTGCTCACTTTTTTGTTAGAAAAACTGTAACAGTATACCAGGATAGCATTAACAGAGGTGCCAGTGAGGTTGGCAGAGGCCATTGTGTAGACAGGAAGACTTCCACTGACCTGGTTGTCCCAATTGCAGATTGTGCTGTACTGCCTATTGTCCTCCTTTTTTCATGTTTTACATGTAAAGTAGTATCAGAAGAAGCTGATTCCCAAGTGGTACATAGGGACAATAGTTTGCATGAGATTGTAAAACAGAGATTAATTCATGTCGATACAATCTTCCATTTTGTCTGTGACAGATTTGTTGCAGTGATCTTCCGGGAAGTATGACTTCCTCCACTTGCAAAAACAGGCATACAATAAACTGATGGGAAAAGATATTCTACCATATCTAGAGGAGCTTTAGAGCATTCTTTAAACTCTATAGAAATTAATGAAAAGTGATCAGAAAAATCAGGGGATGCAAGCCGTCGTTGCTGTAGAAATGCCAGTATTGATGTTGAACTAGCATTTGTTTTCCCATGGAGTGAGACAATTAATAAATGAACCAGAATGTGACTTCTGTTATGTGAAGAACACTGTGTGATTGTCTGACCCCACATTTCTATCTAAAACTGACTTCTTACCCAGATACTCTGATGGGGATCTCACTTTAATTTATCCGAACGGGGATGCGTGTAGTTCCGGCTTTCAGAGAATGACCATCATTAACTTCGAGTGCAATGAAACAGCAGGTGAGTTTACCAAGCTGTGACAGCTCTGCTCAGGGTTTGACTTTTGTGCTTGCTAGTAGACCTTATGCTCAAATGAATGCTTGCTTTGAGCCATAGCTAACACAAGAAATTAATATTGTTACAGTAAGCAGTAATTTCAATGTCTAGCAGGATGTGCTGTGTAGTAGCACTGCTAGTCGAAATTTACACTGATGATTGAGAAGATGGAAGTATAAAAGAACCTTTTTTTTTTTCTTAGCCAGCGGTAAAAAAAAAATCCAGAAACGCAAGTCCTCTGCAGCAAAGGGATTTTTTGTCTTCCTTGCTCATTGCTAGTCCTCAAGTCTCCTTGCTTTTTTCCCCTTCCCCCACTAGAAACCTAATATCTGTTCATCTGCTTTCCATGTTAAGGTAATGATGGTAAAGGAATGCCAGTATTCACCGGTGAAGTTGACTGCACCTATTTTTTTACTTGGGATACAAAATATGCATGTGTTAAAGAGAAAAAAGATCTCCTTTGCAGAGTTACTGATAAGAGAAAACACTATGACTTGTCACCTCTTATCCGCAGTTCAGGTATGGCAATAAAAAACAGTTTTCAGTTACTTTTGTCCTGAGTTTACATGCCATCTCTAGTGCTATTCTTTAGCTGAATATTAGTCAGCTTTTGCTGTTCTTAGTGAATTTCTGGGATGCTGGTGTTTGCTTCCCTCATTCCAAACAGACTGAGTGCCTTATGAAAGTAGCCATGTCAGTGACTGCCTTGATTGCTGCCATCTTAAGTGGTTTTAAGTCACAGAATCACAGTTTGGGCTGGAAGGGACCATTAAAGATCATCTAGCCCAACACCTCTGTCATGGGCAGGCACACCTTCCACTAGACAGTTTGCTCAAAGCCCCATCCAACCTGAGCTTGAACACTTCCAGAGATGGGGCATCCACCATCTCTCTGGGCAACCAGTGCTAGTCAGAACCCACCATGGCTCAGCAGCTTCCACCCAGTGGTTTGTGCAAAGGGAATACCTTTGGACCCATCCAGAAATGGCAGGATTTGGCAGCTGTGGCTTCATGGGACAGATGCAGGTATAATCTCAGCTGGTGGGGGAATGGAGCTGAGATTAGGGCTTCTGTGTGCTGGGGGATGCTCTGAAGGAGAGGTCATCACAGAAATGTGGGGTCCTCTATAATAAAAGGCATTTTGGCATGGAGATGCTGGAACAATTTAGCCAGATGACTTGTTCTTGACAACCCTCTGTATTTCAGAGTCAGCCCAGAACTGGGAAGCTGTGGACAGTAGCTTTTCAGAGGTAGAAAGGAAACGTTACTACATCAATGTCTGCCATAAAGTGTGGAAGAGAGGAGGAGCTTCCAGCTGTTCAGATGGTGCTGCTATTTGCTCTGTAGGTGAGTCAGGGGTTGTTCATGGTGTTTCTGGAGTTTTTTTGGTTCATTGCTTTTTTTAAGCCTCTGAAGGCTTGTCACTTTCTCTGCAAATGGGGTTGGTTGTCCTGAGTGCCTTCATTTATTCAAGGAAACAGAAGTTAGGAGCATGTTTCTCTTCTGATCTCAAAGATGCTTGAAGAAATAATGCAAGTAGCTTTTTCTAACTAAAGAGCCGTAGGCTTTGTAGCATGGTTTGGCAAGGTAAAATCAATGTTTTCTCGTTAACTAGACAAATGGAAAGTCTTAGAATCTAACAGAAGCTTCACTTCTTTTCAGAGAAGCAAAAGTTCTGTATTTACTGTCTTTACAGATAAGCAAAACAACAGTAAGAATCTTGGAACATTTGTATCTTCTCCTAAAAAGGTTGGAGAAAATATTCAACTTATCTATTCAAATGGAGACAGCTGTGGTTCTAAAGAAAAAATCCAAACAGTACTCACTCTAATATGCAGACCAGGTGAGAACATCCACACCCTGTTCATTGATCCAGTTAAAAACTGAAGGTCATCTAATAAGCCCAGACATGAGTGCTAAATATTAGCATGTGATTTTGTCTTTTATCTCTTTCTATGAAAAAGCTTGAAGCATCGTGGTTTGTTTGAATGATGGCAATGTAATTGTAGGTATTTAGTTCTGTTTACCTGTTATTCAAGTACTCTTTAAAAACCCTTGAGTAGGTCTCTTGAAATAAGATTCTTCCAAACATGACTGAAGTATGTTTAAGTGTTTAAAACTCCACAAATATCTGGAAGCTATACGAAGCACTTTCTTTCCCTAGATTGTCTTGATGGGAGTCGTTCTCAACTGAGATCAGATACTTTAGCCTTCTTTTCCAATAAGTATGGTTTGTACCTAAACTGCTGGCAGTTTATGAAAAGCAGAAACATTTGCAGAAGTTAATATTGTTCATGTTGATTACAATAGTCTGATAGTTAACTATCTCTCAGGGAAATAGAAAACCTGTGTTCTTCTACCTCAGCCTTAAGAAGTTGAAACTTCCAAGTGTGCTGGCTTTTAGGATCAGATTATGCATTATTTCCTAATACAGCTATTGCTTTGTTATAAACACACCAATTTAGTGTGTCAAAGTAGACATTTTTTCAAATATTGTGATAGTTCTCAGGAGCAGATTGAGCCCTCCACCTTTACTTCTGGGCTAAAATTTTATTTTGGGGAGGAGGATGCAAAGACTTAAAGTACCTCTTCTTTGAAAATGGAATCAAAATTATTTTTCATTAACAGTTATCTTGGTCTGCTTTTCTGGGGAAATTAATGTTCTTAGGTAGATTCCTAGTTCCTGTTGGCAGCCTGGCTGTCTGTATGCATAACACATTGCTCTTGTGATACCAGGTGATCTAGAAAGTGCTCCAATCTTGATGGCTGAGCGTGAGTGTTCATATGCATTTGACTGGTATACTGCTGCTGCCTGTGTCCTGTCTAAAAGTGAAGGAGATGACTGTCAAGTCTCTGATCCTCAGGCAGGTATGTATTTCTGTTCAGCAAGTTGAAAGGTCATTAGGGATAGAACTTGTGCCACAACAAGTAAGTCCTTTTGATGCTCAAGAGTAAAGTGAGTTCAGCCTAATGCTAGAAGCACCCACAGTTTTAAGTACGTGCATATGGAAGATCAGAACAGCATGAGCTTAATACTCCGCTAGTGAATGTAGGAAAATAGATGAAATGCACATTTTACTGAAGTAAATCTCTCTCTATAAGAAATCATGCTTTTAGTTTGTCCATTTTGTTTCTGGAACAGTAATTACATAGAAGGAGACTTACTCAGGGGGAGGTGAACTAGCCATGTGACTGACTGAATCAAAACCTGTGAGAGACATTGGAACAAAATCGAACTGATAAAGTTTATTCCTTCCTGATTAGGCTTCTCTTTTGATTTATCACCTCTGGCCAAGGCAAAAAGTTCCTATAAGGTTGACACGGTGGAGTACTTGTTTTACATAAGCGTCTGTGGCAGCCTGCCTGATGACCTGTGTCACACAAAGTCAGCAGCTTGCCAAGTAACGAAAAGGTGAGTAACTAATTCTGTTGTCTCTAAGAGATCTCTCGTTGCGTGATGTGTTGTTGTCTGTGTGCAACAATGAACAATTTGCATGTAAAGTAATTACTGGGCTACCTGTAGTAGACTCAGGTAATTTGCATATAATTTGCAGTAATTACACTGCTAGCTGTTTCAAGCCAAATGCACATACATGTAATCTTACTTACAGCTAACTTGTGGGATGGGATGTGCCCATTGCTCTCCCTTTTGTTATCCAAAGGCACTGTAAACTCTAGATTAACTACTGCAGCTGTATTAAGGCAACCTACAATCCAGAGATTGGGAGTCAGCTGTATTCCAGGAGCTGGCCTAAAGAATGTGAGCTTGCTGCCCTTGGGATGAGCAGTGGCTGCCTTAGGCAGAGGTGAAGCCCAGAGTTTAGGTGTTGCACCATATGGGCTCAGGTTGTGCCAGTGGAGGTTTAGATTAGATACTAGGAAAAATTTCTTCATGGGAAGGGTTGTCAAGCATTGCAACAGGCTGCCCAAGGAAGTGGTGGAATTGCCATCCCTGGAAATGTTCAAAAAATGTGTGGATATGGACTTGGGGACATGGTTTAGTGGTAAAGATTTGGTGGTGGTGCTAAGTTGATGGTGATTGGACTTGATGATTTGGGAGGTCTTTTCCAACCTTAACAATTTTATGATCTCCATTACTAAATGTGCTGCGCAGGCATGGTCCCGGTGTGTACTGCTACTCCGACAGCATCATTGCTTTTGCTTCCTACAAACTATGTCTGAGGTAGTATCTCTGCATTTCAGGTTGCAGGTCAGAGATGGGGTACAGGGCAAACACTTGCAGCTGTATATTAGCTGGCTCTATCTGAGTTACTTCCAGCCAAGGAGAGTTCACTGCAGACCCTTAAAATGTTCTTCAGGGGAAAATGGTCAAGCTAGGTCTGATAGAGTCAGTGTTAAGTCAGAGTGAAGAAACACTCCTGAACCAAAGCTGATACCTAGCAAAGAGCTGTTGTGCAGTGCTAGGTCTTCACTGCCCATATATAATTGGATGAGGCCAGTTTGACCCCAAGTTGAGGGTGTCTGCAGTTGAGGGTGTCTGCAGTTTGACTTCTGCCTTGGAGAATGAGAACTTGATGGTATTGTCACTCTTTTAGAGAAGGGAGTTTTAAAGTTTTCTAGATATCTAAGCAATATGTAACTTCCTTTCCTTTTTCTGTTCATGTTTTAAGTTTCCTTTTGGCAGCATTCTTTTTATCCCAGCTCACAGAGGTCTAATCAACCTTATTTTATTATATCTTGCTGTGGTGTCTTGTATAAACTTACTTGTGTGGTTACTATTTGTAAGACTTCTCTTAGAGACAATTAATTTTGCATTCTGTTCACTCTCAAAACTCACTTCTTCTTTTCTAGTAAGGATCAGTCTTGGAGTCTTGGACTGCCCAGTTCCAAACTTTCATATTATGATGGCCTGATTCAGTTGACCTACAAAAATGGTACAGCATACAACAATGAGAATAAAATACAGCGATCTACCCTTATAACTTTCCTGTGTGACCGTGATGCTGGAATAGGTCAGCCTGAATATCAGGTAAGAAGTTCTGTATGAAGAAAGCAAGGGTCTCCATCCTAAAATACTGACAAGAATAACCACTAGGTCAGTACAAGCAGAGTGTTATGTGTGGAAATATCCAGTACCTATAAAGCAGACTAAAAGAAATAGTTATTTCTCTTGGTCTATTTAACTCTTGTTGTAGCCATAAAGCTTACCTTGGCCAGTGAACACTAAGCTGTTTACCTGGATTCAGATTCTTACCTCACTCTCCTCTAGTCCCTGGGCCGTGTAATTATTAGTGCTTTTGATTGTCTTTTATTTCTAGCTGGGAAAAAGCCAAACTGGCTGAGAAGTAACAAACGGTAGGACTGTGTGTCCTGTAACATAGCAGAGAGCAGTTTAACAGAACCAGAGCAGATTTTTTTGGCAAGAGCATTTTTGATGACACAGGGAATGACAAGATCTATAACAGAACAGACCAACACAAATCAGTCTGAGAAAGTATATCCCAAAACCAAGGGGAGATGGCAAGCTTGACATATAATGGAGTAGCTATGAGTCGCAAAGTCATCTGTGTGGAAACCCTCTCTGACCTATTCTGCTCATTTGTAGAAAGAAGATAGCTATACCTACAACTTCAGGTGGTACACTGAACATGCTTGTCCAGAAATTCCACTGGAATGTGTTGTGACTGATCGCAACACCATGGACCAGTATGACTTGTCAAGGTAGGAAAGTGACACATGCAGTGTAACTTAGCTATTCTAGTTTGGTGTTCTGGCTGATAGTTCTGGCTGAAGTTGGTTTCCTGTGTAGACAGCACCAGAAGCTTCACCTGTTGTAACAGTCTTGACTGCAAGTGTGTTGAAATCCCTCTAGTATGTTGAATTGCCTCCTAGGATGTAAACTGACTTTTTGGGATGGTTTTGCTTATAAAAACTTACTACCTTGTCAACTGTGCTCTGTGTCCCAGGAGTATTCTTTCTTAATTGTAGCACTTAAAAATGAGGGGGAAAAGTTACTCTGGAATGCCTTCAGGTTGCTCTGTTTCTTGAGATTGAGAAGGGTAGAGAGAATCTATGAGGAATGTGTGTTCTTAGAGTAGAACTTCTCTTTCTGCTCAGATTAGCAAAATCTGAGAAAAGAGGTGAAAACTGGTATGCCATGGATAATTCAAGACCAAGTGAGCGCAAGAAGTACTACATAAATGTCTGTCGACCCCTGATTGCTGTCCCAGGATGTGACCGGCGAGCATCTGTCTGTCAGATGGAATACAGGCTTGTTTCTGTGAGTACCCTTTACATCCCAGCTCAGAGCTGGTTTGCCACAAGTGAGATTGAAACAGACACAAGTGAGATTAAGACACCCTTGTGAATTCTGACTCCATGTGCAAAGGAATAGTCTGTGTACCCATACCGTTGCATATCCATAGCAGAATGATAGACCTCCTGTTCACCTCTTCAGAGACCAAAGCTTTAATTTTTACAAGTGTACCAATGTCATGTTTGACAGTCATGATTTTTTGCCCTGTGTTTCAAAGACAGACAGACTGCATCTCTTCTGTATGAGTTGCTGGAGTCTCAGAGACTGCTAGGAATACACATTTCTTTAGGAACAGGCTGTCATCCTGGATATTTTGTCCTGCCTCTAGCGTGTTTTAGAATCAGCTGTGGAAAAAATTTGTTTTAAGATTCTTTGTTGCCCCCCCCCATCCTGGTTGTGGAGGTTGTCTGTTACATATGTGAAACAGAATGGGAGAGAAATGTAGAGATATCTCTATACCTTTGTTACCTTCAAAACTCTCAAGATACCTACTACAATACTCTTGTATACAGGTTATTTTCTTTTTGGTTGTATCTATTTTTTTAAATGTTGCTGACATGCTTTTCTTTATTTCTAGGCTTCTTATTCTGAAGTCACTTCTATTAGTAATCTTGGTGTTGCCAGCAAAGAACTAGTAATTGAAAGACCTGGACATGTTTCTCTAACCTATGCAAACGGCTCTGTGTGCATCAATGCTGATGGAAAGACAACTACTTATACCACCACCATCCACTTTGTCTGTTCCAGGGGCACTCTTGTAAGGACAAATGATCTTCCAGTTGTTATTTCATCATAGTAGGTTTTTCATGAAACCACATGAAGACGTGTAGTGTATAGCAGATTTGTGACAAGGCAGACTTCTTGAGGTGTTAAAACAGAGATATAAAAACAAAGCTGATTTAGATGATAGAGAAGCACATGTCTCAGTATTTTACATAAATAAGAACTAGATAAAAACTAACAGCTTTGATGGACAATACTATTTCAGACTGGTCCAATTAGCATGAAAAATACATGAGGACTTAAAACTGCAAACATTATGGACCCTCTTAAGAGGAAGAATATTGTAAAGTGTATCTTCAGGCTTAGGTTCTGCATCCTCCTTAGATTATTAGTTCTAGAATTCTTAAATCTGTAGAGTTTTCAGTGATAGAACTCCACATATTGAAGTTTAGACTGAGGGGATTGTTAGACTTAAGCTTGCTTGGTTTTGTGAATCTGCAGGTCTTACTCTCATCACCCACATGTTCTTTAGCCTAAGAGGTGTGGTGAAAAATCTGTGACATGGAGCAGTTATGAACTGCAGACATGAACTGCTTTGCTTTTGTCTGAAAACTGACATGAAGTGTATATAATTAATATTCCTGTTATCTTGGTACCTCACCTAACAGGCTTATGTTGCTTTACTTTTGCTTTTTTTTTTTTTTTTTAATTATGGACTATGTATTATACCCCAAAACTCTTCAAAGCTTAGACTGAGACAAGATCTAGTTACACATGTCTAGATTAAATATCGAATTTAATCTGGGTATTTGGATGTCAGATTCAGTTCTTGGCTAATGCTTGGTGACATGGTAAGTGTTTAACTAGACAAAATTTTCGATGATGACCTTCAAGGTTAATCGGGGAGAGGGAATTTGGGTGAGAATTGTATGCCTTTGTAGTGAAATCTTTTAGAAGAACCTGACAGTTTCTTGCAAGGTGGAATCTCAAACATGAGAAAGTGATAGCTATTACACTTATTCTGGTCTTCCTCTGCAATCTGTTTCCAGAGTAGCAGCCCACGGTTTATAGCTATTCTGGATTGTGTGGCCACTTTCTTATGGGAAACTGAGGCTGCTTGCCCAATCAAGGAAACAAAAGATGATTCTCAGGTGAGAAAGGAGAATGTAAATTGTATTTGTAGTCCCAATGTACTATTTTTTTTTTCTAGCACTCTTGGTTGCTGTGTTTAAATGGCTCTTGAAGATAACTAACTAAAGTGAAATCTTAAGTTGATCATGATGGAGTCATGTGATATCTTATTGCTTTATTTTTGAAGTGTTTCTGAAATGTCTAATTTCTGACCAGGTGATTTCTCTTGAGAACAGTTTACTTGCTCTTGTAATTGGATGTTTCATTCCCTTGCTACGTTGCTTGTAAAACTGAGTTTATATGTAAGGATATGTATTGTCCTTGTTTTGTGCAGATCATCAAATGAGACTTTTCTTTTTTCACACTAAACCCTCAGATTAGCTCGGTTGGAGCACGGTGCTAATAACACCAAGGTTGAGGGTTTGATCCCTGTTCGATCCCCATACGAGCCATACATTAAAGAGTTGGACTTAGTGATCCTTGAGGGTCCCTTCCAGTGCAAAATATTCTGTGAAATCTACTCAGTTGCTTCTACTTTACAGGTCTCAACACATAAGTGTGAAGACAGCCCTCAGTTAAAATTTCCTTGCTCTTACTAATAAATGATGGATGCCATCTGTTAAATTCCACTTTGATATGTTGGTGTGGCTGATGTCAGTGAACAAAAATAATTGAATAAATGTACAAAAGAATTGAATGAAGCTACTGCCAGAGCTGTATTCTGGTGTTCTGGTATGCAGGCTAGGAATATGTCTAAATCACTACTTTGGTTCTTGAAACAAGTTAGAGGTAAAACCTAAACAGAAGAAATGCAGAAGGAGAAAGTAATTCTGTTGTAATTTTTTTTTCCAGTCCTGCTCTGTGCGAGATCCAAACACTGGCTTTCTGTTCAACCTGCAGCCATTGGCTTCTGATGAGGGCTATTCGGCTACTGGTAATGGGAAGAATTTCTCGGTAAGGATTTCGACTGTGCAGTCTGTTGTTTATGAGCGCTGTTGTTGCATTTTTTTGTCTTGCTTAATGATCTAGTGGAGCTTTCACTCAGTCCTCTTAGGAAATATGAGTTGGCAGGAAAGCACTGTGATTGAGAGAAGGAATGAAAGATAACTTCATTCATCTGAGATGGTCTTAAAAGCGTTAAACTTCTGGTTCTTGGTGAACATAAGGTTGCCACACTTTTGAGGCTACCTTTCTGAGATGATTTTCCCCTTATGGACTCTGTTGTGTACTACCAATTTACCTGCTGATTCTGAAGAAATCGACAGGGAAAGCCTAGAAAGGGATTAATCTGTCCATATCAGTGTTTTTAATGTAATCTGCATGTGTCAGTAGTCCTAGGCTGTCACAGATAAAACTGTAGTGGTATCTTAGGCCAAGAATGAACTTGCTGAACCACACCCTGTACTTCTAGTGGGGAGAATTTGTGGACCCTGTAATCTGAAGATTGAGGATACTGTTACTGTATTATAGTTGAAATGTCTGTCGTTTCCAGACTGTAAGACAACCGTGTTGTTTGAAATAGTTCTTGGCAAGGGAGTTTTACTGATGTAGAAATGGCTACGTGGACCTTGTTTTTCTGATGCAGTTAATATTCTGTATATCTACATGTTTTCAAACCTTCTAGCTAAACATTTGTGGACACTTGCCATATTGTGGTAAAATCAATGGCAAAACAGCTGCTGGGTGTGAAAGAGAAAATCTGACACCTGTGAGGCGGGTGGAATTGGACAAAACCCTCTCTCTATCCAGTGAAGGGTTTCTCACTCTTACCTACAGAGGTCCTCTTCATGTGGAATCAGGTGAGTTCCGGAAATACGCAGTGGAAATGGATGCTTGTATTGTAAAAACTTAGTGTGACTGGTCTTCATTCTTTCTTTTGTTCATGTACTGAAGTCTGTTTGGCTTGGTATTAATTACTTAAACAAACTGGCTCATATGGAAATTTCAGGAAGAAAAAAAGCTACACAGAATGGTAAAGGCTCAGTTTTCAGTAATACATGTGCATTTCAAAACTCTAGGAAAGTGACTCAATACAGTATAGGGCTTTTTCCTTAGCAGATGAAAAATAGTGGTCCTTGCATAGAGAAATGGATAGTCAAATAAAATTAACTCTGGCTCTTTTTCTAAGTGAAGTAATAGCTTTTATCTTCAGTTTCATGGATAGTGCTCTCTAAAGTTGTTTCATATCTGAAAGGTCAGTTTTCAGTAAGCTTATACTCTCCTGTATGGAATTTTTTGAATTAGTGCTCTAATACTTCATGTACACCTACTTGATTAATTTAAGTCTCTTTTGCAGATAAAATGAATGAAAAATGTGTATCTAGTTTTTTGATATTACATGTTCTCCAATTATACTGAAACTGAGCTTCATAGAAAGGAATATGACATTTTAGCAATAAAAGACTTTGGGAAAACTGGGTTTTGAATTCAGGACCCTCAGATGCTTCTGTGTGCTTGTCCTCTGTACAAATTGCTGGGGTGATATCTCTTATTTTCTCAGTTGTGACATTTTTGTACATAATATGTAGCAATGATTGAGCTCTTACGTATTTTGCTTTGAGAGGTTCTACAGTTTTTATAACACTACTAAGCATTTTGATGACACATAATACTCCCTTACATAATTCTGTCACTTCTTGAGAACTAAACAGAGCTTAAAATATAGTGCTTTGATAGGATCAGTATTATTTCTTCTGTAGTCATTACACTGAACTTCTTACAAACAAACAAAACCCCCAAACCCAGAACTTCGTGTGATGTAATTTAAAAGCAGTAATTTAAAGCTTTTGTGTTTCTTCATATATGTCAAAGAACATAGGGAACACAGGTCAGTGAAGGTAATTATGTTCTTGAAATGTGTCAAGGCATTTTGGTCTCTTATTTGTAGAGGTAGTTGGGGCTCCTAGGCAATTTTTCATAGCTTTCTAAAGAATGTTTGCATATTTATAGCTAAGACCCATAAGGAGTAAGGTAGTGTTATCCTTGAAGCAGCTAGTAATAAGAAACTGTTAGAAAATTGTGATGTCATGTATTAGTTCGAACTTAAATTCAGATGTTCCGAACAGAACTATCAGCAGATAAATGTTTGTTTTACAGGAACATCAGACATGTTCAGAGTGACTTTCATTTGTAATGATTCATATCCTGGAGAGCTTAAGTTTGTGCGTGAGGAGATAAACACAGTGCTGGATGTCCATGATACTTTTTTTGAGTTTCACACAGCTCTTGCTTGTGCTCCTGCTCCTGTAGATTGTCAGGTTACAGGTAAGTACCTGGAATTTGAGTGGGCTCTGTCCTGTGTTGGAAGGACTAACTGAACAGCAAACTTCTGGTCAGTGGAGGGCTTTAAGAATACCTATTGTGAAGACATTTGTAAGACTTAAAATCTTTATAGAAGTTGTAGGGTAGGAGAGGAGGCAAATTGAAGCAGGTTTAACTTACACAAACAGGGAAAGAAGCTAATTTAAAATGTTGTGGTATACACAAGAAAGCTGATAATTACTTTGAAAACTAAATAATCCTTATTGTGACTGATGCTGCTTCAGCCCAACTCTGAAGCAAATGAGTTAATTTAGTATTGACATCTGTAAAAATGCACCTGTGAATTGTGGAGAAGTTACATTTGGGAAGTAACTGTCAGGGGAAGTATGATCTGCATTTGGCATAGTGATGTTCTGGTGGCAACAGTACATTCTCATAATATGTATCTAATGGGATTCTGAAAATTATTTTGAATTGTATGCTTGTCAGTGAAACCGGTATCATTTCAAACCCAGTTCTGCTGTAAGTTCTCTCAGTTTACTGTATTTCTTCCAGATGCTGCTGGCAATGAGTATGACTTAAGTGACTTGAGCAAAGTGGGTGAGCCATGGGTTGCTATAGACACTTCAAAGGAAGCAAAAAAGCGAACGTTTTTCTTGAATGTCTGCAAGCCCTTGCCCTATGTGACTGGATGTCCTGGTAAGCCAAGTGGCAAGCACTTCTTGACTTGTGGCTTCTGATGCAAGACGTTATAGTCAAAATGATGTTCCTGCGTATTTTAGTAGGGTTTATTGACTCTGTCTATTTAATCATGGAAATAGCTTAGACCTGGGTGACATGTGTCAGGAGTATTAATAAACTTTTGCAAACTGAGAGCAGTCTTAATGCTTATCAGGATTCTCGCATTGAGATGTATGTGAGTGCATTTGGGAAAATTGCATGGAGGGCAGTATTGCTGGGTTCTGTGATTTTATTATTATTTTTTAAAGAAGATAGGAAAGTGTCATAGTTTAACCCCAGCCAGCAATCAAGCCCCATGCAGCTGCTTGCTCACTTCCTCACTCGTAGGATCGGGGAGAAAATCAGAAAGGGTGAAAGTGAGCAGTTTCAGGTGAAGACAGTTTAATGGGCAAAACATAAGCTGTGTGTACAAGCAAAGCAAAACAAGGCATTAATTCCCTGCTTCCCATGGGCAGGCAGGTGTTCAGCCATGTCCAGGAGGACAGGGCTGCATCATGTGTAACAGTCACTTGGGAAGACAAACACCATTATTCCAAATGGTCCCCCCTTCCTTTTTCTTCCCCCCACTCTATATACTAAACATGATATCATATGGTCTGGAATATCCCTTTGGTCAGTTTGGGTCACCTGTCCTGTCTATGTCTCCTCCCAGCCTCCTGTGCACCCCCACCCCCTTGCCAGTGTGGCAGTATGAAAGCAGAAAAGGCCTTGGCTCTGTGTAAGCCCTGCTCAGCAGTAAGAAAAACATCTCTGTTATCAGCACTGTGTTCAGCACAAATCCAAAACACAGCCCCATACTCACCACTGTGAAGAAAATTAACTCTACCCAGCTGAAACTAGTACAGAAAGTCAAGTTTTGTTGAAGTCTCCTAACTGAATGAGGCCAGAATGAGAAGCTTATACCCTGTCTTACTGCATTTCTAGCCAGTTCAATGTATTTAACACTACTGTAGTCTTTTACAAGTCTGTGGAACCAGATAAATCAGTGGAGTTTGAAAGATTTCAGTGTTTGCAGGACAGTAACTTGTTCTATTCCTCAAAGGCTTTAGGTACACAATGTCTCGATCTGTATTTATGAATATGTGTGTGTTGTGTTCTGCTTCAGGAGTTTGAGACAGTTTACTTCAAAGCTCTCTTAAGCTACCCTGTTATATTATTTTACAATAAATTTAACTCTGGTTGTCAAAGCTTTGAGCTAAAATCCAGTTCTTTTCCTGTAGGTGGTGCCATAGGATCTTGTGTGAAATACGCCGATAAAAGCAAGAACCTTGGAGTCATTCAGATAAACCCCCAGGCTGCTACCGATGGGTCATTAAGCATTATCTACTTGAATGGTGACACATGCAAAGAGAATCAGCATTACTCTACACGTATAATCTTCCAGTGTGATCAAACAACGGTAATTTTCTGTTCTACTTGTTGTTAATGAGAATTTTAGTGCTGGTAACAGAATAGACCGTGCTTGCTCCTCTTAAAATGGAGAGACTGGTTCTAAAAAGTAAAAACTTACATACCAAGTTTTTCCTTGTCTCTTCTTAATAAAGCTCTGTCTGCCTTACTGAACCTGTAGAACACAACAGTGAACTATCAGAATCCTGTGAGCCACCAAAAGCAGCTCTTTGCTGAACATGAGTACTGGAATTTGATAGTGGAGATCTTAGACTGTGAAACTGCAGTAAAAAAAAAAGCCATGCATGTATGTTTTGAGACTTGCAGTGTAAGTAAGGCTTACTTGTAGTAAGCCTCCTTCATATGGCTCTTTTCTGCAGGGATCACCAGTGTTGGAGCAAGAGACTGACTGTGAATTTGTCTTTGTTTGGAGGACCTTGGCAGCATGTCCTGTTCACAAAGCAGAAGGTAAGTGTAGTTAGTTGAGCTTTAAATTCTCAATCAAACTGTACAAGTAGTAAATACTTAGGAAGCTATGTTGGTTTCTTGCCCTGTGAATCTTTCTGTAAAAAGTGTTGGCTTGTGGAGGGATGCCTGTTCTGAGCTTTAAACTAACTACAAATCCTATCTAACGATGACAGGCAAATGTACTTGCCTATCTAGGGAAAGAAGGTAGTATAATAATGCTGGTTTAAGAAAGCATTGTACTACCTTATTAAATCACAGACAGACTTGCTAGTAAATATTAAAGCATCAGGTTTCATGAGAACAGAGTTGATTCTATGCCTGGCAAGTCATTCCCTTGTCCCTCACTGTAGACTGGAAGCAAGGCTTTAAACTTGGCCCTTGTTAAACAATGGGGGAGAGACCAGTGAGAGTGTCTCGGTTTGCATTTGACTCCAGGATGTACAACAAGGAATCACAAGTTCTAGTTCTGGTACTTGATTATCATCTCTTAGATGGAAGGTTAAGTGTGTAGGCATCTTCTTTGCCTTTGCAGGCTTTTTTTTGCAGCTTGTAGATAATTCCTTATAAAACATCTGGACTTCCTGTAAAGGATCTATCGCAACAGTCCTAGACATTATTGAAACTGCCAGTGATCTCACGTGGCATGAGGAATGTTCACAAACTACTGCTCTGTAGCACATAATTACTGTGCAGGACACTGGTGACTGAATTGTGGTTTTGAAGGGAGGGAAACTGATGTCTTTAGCTTGTTACCAACTTGTATGATTGAGAAGAGCATAATGTTCATGTGATACAATCTGATGATTTTTTTTAAAAAGCTGCAGAATATTTAGTAAAGAGTCACTTTAAAACTGAGGAGTTGATCAACAGCAAAGTCACTGACATATATCAGCTAACGAGACTCATGAAACAAGAATTTTCCTAAATCTTCTTTTATATACATCTTTGTAAATTTGTTAGCTGGAGTAAATATTTCCTATGACCGATTATTTTCTTAAATCAGCAAACTTCAGAGCTGTTAAAAGAAGATACAAGACTGACATCTCAGACACCTTTTGCTTTGATTTTGTGACCTTGCTGTTCTTTCTAGATAATTAAGCAAGTTCTGGACTTAGTGTCTCTGATTCTGTACTTAACCTTCAGCACAGCTGAAGGAAGCACTTGAGACCACTCTGAGGTAGTTTTTGAATTACAGTGTGACTTCTGCATCTTGCTTTAGTGACAGTTATAAAAGAAATGTGCCATTTATACATAGTCACATAGTTCTAGATATTGGTGACTTCATGAAATGAGTTCCTTAGCTGAACTAAGATGGTTCTTCAGTGTTAAGGCACTAAAGTAGCTACTCATTTTTGTGGCCTTATTTGTCTTAGTAAGCCTTAATTATCCCCGCTGTATTTGGCAAGGCTAGTAGATCTAAGTTGTATTTTAAATTCTTAACTTCTCTTTAAAGGAAAGGATTGCCAGGTGAAAGATCCAAGGTATGGTCACGTTTTTAACCTGAAGCCACTTTCCAATGATGACATAAAAGTGAGCACAGATGAGTATGACTACTACTTCAGAGTTTGTGGAGAAATAACACAACCTTGCGGCGTGGAGGGTCACAGTGTTGCACAGGGTCACAGTGTTGCATCCTGTCAAGTAAAGAAGATGGACAGTACTTTCAGAAAAGTAGCAGGTACTGCACTTACTGAAACAAACCTAGGGAACGGGAAGATTAGCCAGGGTGTAATAGAAGAAGGGTTCTTGCTAATCTTGTACATCTAATGAGCTAAAGCACCTCGCTGCTTCTGCTCAATGTGCAGATAAAATGTCATACATGTAGTTACCTTGACACTCAGTTACAAATGAGCTGAACCTTACTGTACTGGAGTAGTCACTCAATAACTAGATTGCAAGTTTTAGAGGAAGATTGAAGTCTGTCTATCAGTTCTTTAATTGTGCATGTTATTGCTGTTTGTGTGACCCTGTTGTCAGAGGCATTACTGCAGTTGTGTGTTTACTGTAGCTGTTGACTTTTCTCAACTCTTTGCTTCTAGGCTTACGTACAGACAAACTGACTTTCAAAAATGGTTTAATAATGATTAATTACACCAGTGGAGAAAAATGTCATAAAATATATGAAAGATCAACTGCCATATTATTCTATTGTGACAAGACTACATCTGAGGTTAGTTTCAAAACATGCTTCCTGTACATACTGTCTTCCAGGGTTGCCCTCTTTTTTTAAAGTATGGAAGGGTAGGGTGAAGAACATGAACATGCCTGATCATTTACAGGTTAGACAGGCGATTCAATGGTCCTGGTAGGGGACAAAAAAAAGAAGAATGTTTTGAATTTCCTATTTATGGATGGTACCTTTATCATTGCCCAGGAAAATCAGGGCATGTTGTTCCTTTAAGGGACGTCTATCATTACCAAAGCTCTTGGAGAAGTTAGGAAGGGATGTTCTTCCGTAAATAACAGCTGTTTCTTTGTAAGAAATAAAAGGTAGAAGGCTTAATGTGCAGCAAAGCAGGTATTACATGGCCAGACTAAGCTGGTTAATTGCTTTTAGTATCTGTCTGTATTTGTGCATCTCTTCCTGTTCTTAAACAATGGTGTCTAGAATTACTTTTCCTCTTCTTATTTCATGGGGGAGGCAACAATTCCTAATGGCTACCCTTTTATCAGAAGTGCGCACGTGGATAAACTCAGGTTTGGGAGAAGCCATGCTTTTCAGCTGGTCAGAGGCATAGTGTGGCTCTAAGATAATATGTATGTTCCTGAATCTTCCTGTAGCATGACTGAGACATTTCAGTTTCAATGTGTCTAATTGAGAAAGCAAATTACTTTTGTCTTGTGTTCTTTCAGCCTGTATTTTTGAAGGAAACTCCAGACTGCACCTACATGTTTGAATGGCATACTCAGTATGCTTGCCCACCTCTTAAATCTACTGAGTGCTCCTACAAGTAAGTTGTTTCCACAAAACTAAAATGGAGCTGTATGTTGAGAGAGACAAATACAGCCTTCTTGCAATTCAGTGCACCACTGCTCCTTTAGCTGTTGTGTTTTGACCAGCTAATGTAGCATTCAATGCCAATGCATAATATTTTAAATAACGTTTGCAACCTGTGCTTCCGAAAACTAATTTCATTGGAAAAAAAAATACTTTGATGTTCGTCTGGAGAGTAATAAAAGGGTACTGTTTGGTATGTATTTATTGATGGTTGAATGCTGAGTATGTTAGGTTGTTGGAAGTGTCTAGCTATTATTTAACAATATCTAATTTGAGTAAGACTACAACTGTCGGTTTGAAACTTCCACCAAAGAATGCTTCAGGAAAAATGTCGTTTAAATCTGTCACAACCAAGTATTAGCTCATTAAGATTGCGTTAGTGGGATCAAATGTGGCTAGTAATTGGCCCAGAGTTGGAACATCTGGCCTCATTATAGGTCACTACCCTAAGGTGAAACAGTGCACTGTAACTGTGTGTGTGCATGCCATGCACTGAAAGCCAGCATGCTTGAATTAAAAGTTGGAATTACTCTTGCATGGGCTGAGAGCTGTTTGCATGTGGACAGTTTCCGTGGGGATAGCTGGTGCAGTGATGTATCTCTCTACTGAATTTGAAGTTTCTGGGGAGCACTGAGTTCAATGCAGACTTCTTTTCCCAGCGTAATTCCCTGCTTAGAGTTATCAGGTTAAAATTACTGTAGTAACTTAAGAATTGCAACTTTAAAACACTTAATTATTTTACATGCCTTTAATCTTTTGTACAGGGATGACGAAGGAAACTTCTATGACTTTTCATCCCTGACGCGACATAGAGAGAACTGGGAGGCAATTGCTGTATCTGCTACTACCCAGAAATACTATATTAATGTCTGCAAGCCCTTAGTACCATATAGTCCTACACGTAAGTGCAAAATAAAGATATATTCTTCCTATAGCTAGGGAAGGCAAGTGGTAGGACAGTACTGCTGATGGCTGTTCTGGGTGAGAAAAATCACAAAGGAAAGTACGTGGAGACAGTGGTGTGGTTTCAGCACCAGAGGGAAAGGTAGATTGTGGGCCTGATTTCCATCTTAGTGGGTGAGATTCACTAGCAGCTCTTACCTTCTCTTGATAACTTTGTCACTCTGGCTCTTCTGTCCTTATCCAAAGTATGCTGTAGCTCTTAAAGATTAAAATAATCAGTTCAGAATTTCTCTATGGCATCTTCTGATTGACTCTATGTTTTGTGCAATGCAAGGCCAGACTGTAGCTTTCCAGTCTGTAGCAGTCTACTTCCACTGTGGTAGCTGCCACTACTTTTTGCATGACCTTAAGTGAAGTGAGACAATTGCTGCTAGTTGTGATTTTTGGGGAAAATACTCCCCAGTGAGTATGGTTTGGACAATGGCCTGGAGATAGATCCATAGAAGGCATAATATACCTGAAAGTCGAGTGGTGGAGTTTTATTCCAGGCAAGTACACCTTACTAACATTTGGAGTGATAATGCAGTTTTTGTTTATTTGTATAGGTTCCTGCCCTTCTGATGCTGCTGCCTCCCTCATTGAGGGTACAAAATGTACTAGTCTTGGGGAAGTTGCTGATGGTCCTCGTTGGGAAAATGTCACTTCTGTCCTGAAATACATTAATGGAGATCAATGTCCAGATAAAATTCGGAAGAAAACAACAGTATTGCGCCTCAAGTGTGATGAAAGCAAAATTGTAAGTGGGTTCCTTCTGCTGGGATTTTGTGTTCATGTATTTTAGATGCTGAGCAATTTTTAAGAGGTCATTTTGTAGTCTGTTGGCACAAATTTTGTCATCTGTAATAGTGTCAGATCATCTGCTTCCATCTTGAAGATGAATGTAGTGCAGGTTGGGAAGTGTTTCAGTTAGTAAATAATGCTCTTGGCTGCGTAGTTCTTAACGCTTGCGCATCTGTATGCCTTGCCATTAAGTACTCTTCTATTTGATGAGATTTGAATCGCCTTTTGGATTTTCTGTTGGCCTAGGCTACCTTTAGCTCTCCTCTCATTAATTTTATTTCTCCTGACAGTGATTCTGTACTGTTGTGTATTTGAAATAATCACAGTAAAATACTCGGACTTTGGATAAATTCACTGGACCATGATGATGTGTTGGTTTCTAGGACTGGTGTGCTTGAATTGAGCTCAGCTACAGGCTGCAGGGATGAACCTGTTGGCATGGAATCTTAACACTATCACTCTATAGTGATGTCACTCTCTCCACTGTTCTGTGTTTAGGAATCAAAGCCAGAACTTATAACTGCCATTGAAGATTGTGAATATACCTTCTTATGGTTCACTGCTGCTGCATGTCCTCTTAAAAGCAATGTGCAAAATGACTGTCGGGTAACCAATCCTGCAACAGGTAAGGAGGAGGCCTCAGGATTTTATATGTGGAAGAGGCTGCTGGAAGCAACACTACTGTGTTTGTGTTCCTGAGGGACTTTGTTAGAAAAGGGCAGTGTGACACATCCTCTGGAGGGTGACTGACAAGCTTACTGACAGCAGAAATATCTTGTGCTGCAATATCCCTTGGAACATAAATAGTCTATAGTTCAAAACTAGTTTTTCCTCTGTTAATGTGAGTAAGTAACTGTTTGCCTTTCTAAGCTAGCAGGCAAAAAGGGTCCGGTTAGCCTTTCTACTGAATTAAGTTCCCGAAAGTTTATAATACAAAGAAATGTCTTGATTTTGAGTCTGAAAGAGATTAAGCTGTTCCCTGATCTCTCTATAGGCCACCTCTTTGATTTGACATCATTAAAGCGAGAGTCTGGCTATACCATCAGTGATTCACACAACAGAATAATTGAGTTGAATGTTTGTGCTGAAGCTAAAAGTTCATGTGCTAATGGAGCTGGTAAGCATCTTATCCTCTCTGGTACTGTAATCATTGACTATAGGGTAACCAAAAGAAATGCTTATGCTCAAGTTTATGGTAAAATGTGATGTTTTACTTCAAATGCAGAAGGAGTGAAGGGAACAGCTGTGTGGCTGTAATGACTAGCAAAAGAACCTAAAACTGTTTTAGGAAATGAGGCCATGTATTTCTACCAAACACCATTTGCATGGACTCGCTTCAAGTCCCTGTCCCTTTAGTTCCTAATGAATGGGTATTTTTTGGACATGAGGGCAGGAATGTAGGTGCTTCTATTGCACATCTTTAATCCTCTGAAAATGGAGCCATTACAATCTTCCAGCTAGAGTGAGCTCTGTGGTGGTGCATTACTGTAATGCATCCGCACTGGGCTTTGTGTCTGCACTTCAAACCTTTGCCAGTCTTCTTTCTAGCTTTCTGTTCTGATGTGGGTGCTTCTGAAACATCAGTAGAAGTCAACTTTCTGCTTAATTAACTGGTTTTTAAGCTGCTTAATTGCAGGTTGAATTACTAGCTCTTCTGTCAAAGTGAATATGAAATAATACTTAAGCATCTTAGATGCTAAAATAGGAATATTGCTCGTTGTGAAAATTATTTTTGTGTAGTTAGAAGAAAATATTGGATTGATTTGGTTTTTAATAGGCATCTTAATAAAATTACATAAAATCTGTCTGACATTTTGTGTTAATTGCTTGGTTTTCAGAGAAGCAATAACCAAACACTGCTCTGCGGTTGCTTAAGCATGTATAGATGCAGTACATTCAGCTGGTTGATGAAGTATTAAAGGCAACATTTGGTCTTTGTATCAGTGCAGTTCAGCTCAGTTTAATGGCAACTCTGGATAGTGTGGCAAAGCCTATTCTTCTTAGGAAAATTAAAGTGACCTTAAAATCTTAAGTTTCCTGCTGCTTATGTTGTATGGTGCAATTTTTCAGGGCAGTTGCATCAGACTTGATCTGTTTTCTTTATTTTTCTCTCTTTACTTTAGCTGTCTGCATCACAGGTGGCCGAAAACCAGTTAATGCTGGAAAACAGAGTAAAACTTTAAGTTATGAAGATCAAGTGTTAAAGCTTGTCTATGAAGATGGAGATCCTTGCCCTGCAGACCCTGTGCTGAGGCATAAAAGCTATTTTAGCTTTGTATGCAAGTCTGAAGCTGGAGATGAGAGCCGGCCTGTTCTTGTGTCTTTTGACAAGCAGACATGCAGTAGTTACTTCTCTTGGCATACTTCCTTGGCTTGTGAAGAAGAGGTGAGAATCACTTTTTCAGAAAACACTTGTGGGACTTAAAATTTCTGGGGGGGATTAGATATAATAGCAGTATATTTTAAATTCTTTGGGGGAAAGGTTTCTTCCTGTAGTACAGAAGCCAAATTCATACAGGAGTTCTTGTATGCTTTCCATACTGACATTTTCAACAGGGATGAGCAATACTTGACAAACTCCTGTTTCTGTGTTGAGCCAAGTTAAAACTTCTAACACTTGAGAGTAACCCCTTTGTGGAACCTACTTAGCTGCTTTTCTGTACAGTTCAAATAGAAGCCATAGAGTGTCATGTTGGGAAGTGATGGTTAAGGTACTTCAGTGCTTGAGGATGGATAGCATCTCTGTGCATGGGGATAGTCTTTGTTTCTAGGCAGGTGACTAGAGGCCAGGCAAGTACATGATCAGTTTGCTCAGTGCAAAACCTGATAAACTTCGATAGCATGAATTTAGAATCTGCTTCTGATGTACAACACATGCTGTAACAACATCATTTGGTCAGTTTAGTTGAACTGGTGCTCCAGACAATGCTCTGAGATAGTCTGTAGTTAATTTTAGCTAATTAAAAATGACCAGTAGTGGTGGGTGCATGGACTAAAAGGCAGCACTAGGAATAGAAGAAGGCTAAATGAGCTATTGGATGAATTTAGATCCTTTCTTAATACCTGAATATTTCTTTTTGTGAATCTGCCTAATCATTCTTTTTGCTGTTTTGATTACCTCCAGTGTGACCATCATTCCCTGCAATAAATTGTTTTTCCTCCTCATCACTGTTTCTTTACTACAATAGCTCTGGCTTCCATTTAGGAAAACACCTTCCAGTTTTTCTTTACCCAGCAGGAACTTTCACATGTCTCCTCTTTCAGCTACACACAGTTCTGGTTTCCCCTTCAGTAATGTGTACCATGCTGCAATAGAAATCAACAGTACCCAATCCCACTGTGTTTTCTAGCCTGTTAGTTCCATGTGGTGATCCTTAGTGCACTTCTGATCACTTTTTTCACAGTGACCCAAGCTATTTCAGTATGATGATATCTGGGTAGCAACAGTGATTATTTGTTCTTAAATTAAATGGTAATTTTGTTAGTTGCTCCTTATCCAATATCTAAACAAGAATAGATTTCTCAAATTCCACATAGACTGTCAGTAGGTTTATGCATGTTAAGAGTGTATGAAATTGGTTCTGAGGAAATCTAGTACTCAAGCCATCAACTTGCAGTACACTAACTTTACATTGTTATAACCAAGCTTGTTTGTTGGAGGTGGTCCAGTGATGTGTGGGAGATGAGGAGAGGAAGGGACAGGGCCCGATCTTAAAACCTCATAGTGACTACATTTGCTGGAGTATGTGTACCAGAGCTTTGTCTTGGTATTGTTCTGATAGGGACTCCATTCCATAAGAATGTTTAAATTACTAAGGTTTTTCATATGTTGCTTGTAGGTGTTTAGTATCTGTAGACAAGCGAAAATTGTGATGAATGCTGCTTTACTTATATTTGAAACTTTTGAATGGAGCCATGCTTCTGGCCCCAAGAAGGATAAGGTGTTTGTCAATTAATCAAAGCAAGTAGTAAAAGAATAAGAGCAATAAATGTACCTTCTTGTAGGTGAAGTGCTCAGTAATGAATGGCAGTTCCCTTATTGACCTGTCTCCTCTGATCCATCGCACTGGGTATTATGAGGCATTTGTGGATGAAGATAGTACAGATGTTTCTCCAGACTTCTACATCAACATTTGTGAGCCTCTCAATCCTATCAAAGATGTCAGCTGCCCACCTGGAGCAGCTGTTTGCATGGTTCCTGTTAATGGATTGCCAATAGTAAGTACCATGCCAGGAATCACTGAAATGTGCATTTCTCTAATAGCTTAATATAGTATCCCTATGTAGAGACCCTGTTTGAGCCAGAGGCTTGACAATGGATTAAAGAAATGGAATGCAGAATTAAAATCTCCTCTGCAAAGTTCCCTTTTATTGCTTTTCCCTATGAAGAAGTATTTTTCTATTCTATTTTTCTATTCTATTCTGAACCCCATTGATTTTTTTTGGATGTCAGAAGATTCAATACAGTGATAAATACGAAAAATTGCTACAGAGAATTTTTTTCATGAAGTGAAAAATAAATTCTGTGGCCCAAAGTGCTGTGTGCCAAATATGGACACTGGGAAGCAGAATGTCTTAGCCATTCTGTGGCTTAATTGATATTGTGATAGCCTGTTGCAACTGGAGCAGTCTAGACCCTAGCATGCTTCAAAATGCACTTAGATCTTTCATGGAAGAACTTGACAGCTGCATAAATAGTGAGCCTGTTACAGAGGATTGATTAACTTGTCTGTGTTACTACCTTAAAGATCTAGGCTTTTGCTTTTGAGGACTTGTTTGCAAGCTCTAGAAGATAGACATAAAAAGCTCAGATTGTTTTCCATGAATTTCCATATTAATCTAGGGACCTTACTTCATTCTTAATGCTATTTTTAAGTGATGTGTTGGTAATTTGGCACATTGATGTAAAGAAGAATCTACCTCTAAGATGCAGAACCTCCCTGGCTTTTGTCAAGTTTTGTCAAAATCTGTTTTGAGTTGCTCAACTTGTGTTTTGTTAGGATTGAAATGTAATGGCTGTTCTTTGAGTATAGAATGCAGTTTTCAAAAGAGCAATAGTAGTGCTCCTGTGTAAACCAAACAGATGAATCCGAGCTGATCTAATCTCTGGGCTGATCTGGAATCTAGATGTGTCCTGTACTTCTACTAATAACATTTTTGCTTGTGTAGGATATTGGTCGTGTTACTGAACCTCCCCAGTTCAATAAGGCAGCAAATGAAGTTTACATCACTTACAACAGCACTACTCCTTGTCAGATAAGCAACAGATTGAACTATACTTCTGTTATTGTATTTCACTGCAGCCAAGGAACTAGTCTGGTGAGATATCCATTAAAGTTATGTTGATATTGGAGTGTAATGGAAAGTGGGTAGTAACCGGTGTTAGCTGTGTTTAAAACTAAGTCAAGGATTTGTTTCTAGAATGTATGGATGGACTTGTTTCAAGAAGTACCATATTTGTATTCTTAACTGGCCAAAATTTTACTGACTGCCTGAACTTTAAGCTTGAGAGTAACAGGTTCTAATGATTTCAAGGATCAGATTCCATGGAAGTAATGTAATGATAACTTATCGCTGACATTAAACTTTATGCTGTATTGCACCTTGTTTAGATCCTAAAGTTTGTACTTGTACCTCAAGCTAACACAAGAACCAGTGTAACTGTACAGGTATTACTGTGAAGTGTTCTCCCTATGCTGTAACGTTTTCCATAATCACACAC
This sequence comes from Corvus kubaryi, assembly GCF_017639235.1. Classification (NCBI taxonomy): domain Eukaryota; kingdom Metazoa; phylum Chordata; class Aves; order Passeriformes; family Corvidae; genus Corvus; species Corvus kubaryi. The sequence continues at coordinate 37,240,587 of NW_024582091.1, read as the reverse complement.
AACTTTAAAAATTTGCATTTAGTTGCTTATGTTTTTATTTTGTGTCAACACCTGAACACTAAATTGAGTTTGCATGGTGATGTGAATCTAGCACTTCTTGAATTTTTTTAATACTTCAGCAAACTGTAGAGAAGCACTTAGATATGATGTTTGTCAAACTAGAGCTTGCTGAAGATCATGAAACCATTTTCTGTCAACATAGGGCATGAGCTGAAACTTGAGGCAGCTCTGAATATTACACAGACCATACTAATACTTCAGTTTAAAACATGATAAAGTAAACAATATTCTCTTTAAACCCTAACTCAGTGAAATTTCTTAATGCTCTCTGCCATCAAGAAGCACAGCTCTCACACTTTTGCTGCTTGCAACTGAGCTGAACATCAAAATCTCAACCCTAATTAAGAAGAAAGCTTGTGTACCTTGATTGTTTTCTGGAGCTAGGTAGAATGCACTTCCCTTTTAAGTTTTTTAGGTACTGATTATAATATGGTGTTTGTCCTACAATCAGTGAAGTCTAGCCATGGTAGTAACTGAGGTTAACTATTGGGGAGGGGGGGAAATGCAGAGACAGCAACAAATTCTCCAAAAATTAAATGTGTCTTCCCGTGTTCTTTGGTAACAGGGTAAGCCGAAGATGATAAGGAAAGTTGATTGCACTTTTGTGTTTGAGTGGGAAACTCCAGTTGTGTGTCCTGATAAAGTGAAAACTTTAGGCTGCTCTGTGATTGATGAACAGCTACGCTATACTTTTAACCTGACCAGCCTTTCTGGAAGATCATTCGAGGTAATGCCTTCTGGTGGTGTGACATTTATTTGTTTGTTTTTTTATTTACTTATTTATTTATAATTCCCTATTGCTATGAACACTTTAAAACTGCAGGAAGGGTTTCTTTTAAGCATTCTGGGGTGTGAAAAAAGGCTGAAATGTGCTGTGGTCAGTATCAATACTTGTTTGGCTTCTGGCAGAGGAAATAATATTAGAGGGTAAAACATTTTAATATTTTTGAGAGTAAATTTAATGGACACAGTGATGGGTAAAGGAATGAGAAATCTTCACCTTTGATAGAGTCTTGAATGAGAGAGCAGGTCTGCTGAGCAGATTTTATCTGTGGTCCTGTGTGCTTTATCTGCAGTTTTGTCATATTAAGAAAGGCCAGACTTGCAAAATTAGTTATCTTCTCCTCCTGCATTATGCAAGTGCTGCCTAAGACTTGTTTTATGAAGCACTTGTGTGATTTTGTAAGTATTAACTCTAGACTTGCTGTGATGGTTCTGATTTTCTACACAGGTATTTTCTGGGTCCAACAATTACCACGTTGGTGTGTGCAGTGTAGGCTTGCCCCAGGGAAAATGCAGAGATGGGGCAGTGTGTCTGACATCTAAAAGTGGCGTGTCATCTTTTGGAAACCTAAAGGAAATGAGAATGGACTACAGCCACCAGGATGAAAAAGTCATCTTGCAATATACAGGAGGTGATCGGTGCCCTCCAGGTGAGATCGGAGCAGACCCATTCTTTATGTTCAAAACTTGTCAGGATATTTTTCCCTTAACACATGAGGTTTTGTTGAGACAGGAGGAAGCAACATAGATTTTACATATAGCAAAAGAAACATGTAATTTTGCTAAATCACAAGCATCATACATGTTGATCTTGCAGATTAGTATCTCCCTAGAAGAGACAGTGCAACTTTTCTGCAGGGATGATTGTAGCTAACTGTGTGCTACATCTAGTTCTCCAATTGGGTTTAAATTCAATGTTTCAGTATTTCTGTTGTCTGTCACTGACCTTTCTTTAAGAAGAAATATATTGAAGTACAGGCTTTGAATAAGGTTCCAAATGCAGATACGCCTCCTGTTCTATTGTGTGTAGCTAAGAGATTGTATCTTTCCTTCTCAGTGACTGAAAAGGGAGAGCTCTGTGTGTTCCCCTTCAAGTACAAAGGGAAGACCTATGAGGAATGTATTACAGAAGGGAAGAACAGGCCGTGGTGTGCTACAACTGAAAACTACCAGGGAGATGAAAAGTGGGGATTCTGTAGTAGCAGTAAGTACTTCCTATACTTCATGTACAAGGGTCTTAGCTAACACAGAGATTTAGCTGCACTAAAATCCATACATGCCTGAAAGCCTCATGTAAAATACACTTTTTCTTTTTTCCAACCTTTCCCCTTATAGCAACTGCAAGAAAGGAATCTACCATTATCTTTACATGTGATGAAAATGCTGGTGTTGGGAGCCCATACCTTCTCAGTGAGACTCTTGGTTGTGCTGTGACATTTGAATGGAAGACTCAGGCTGTTTGTCCTCCCAAGAAAATGGAGTGCAAATTTGTCCAAAAACACAGAACTTACGATTTGAGAATGCTCTCGTCCCTGACAGGATCATGGATCTTTTTCCACAATGGGAACTCGTGAGTAATGAGCAACTCAGAGGGAGCAGCTTGCTTATCAGTACAGTTGTAATGTGGCATAGTATTTCTGTTTGGTCCCTGCTCAGTGTCTTAAAGCTGTCAATGCTTAACACTTCATATAAATAAAAAATCTGAAGGGACTGAGTAATCACATTCTTCATTCTCACCCTTTCCCTCTATTGGTAACCCTTTTAAAAGGATGAATATGTCTAAACTAAAAGCTACTTAAAAGCTTTCTATTTAAACTTCTATCTTAAAAATGTAATTTTGTTGTTTAAATGCTATTTTTTTTGATTCTTGATAGTGTTGAAGAAAAAGCTTAATTACTTAGTTGCTTTCTTTTGACTCAAATGTGTAAGTTGTTGTCTAAAGTTTAACCGGGACTTTTTACCCATATTTCTCGATGTGTTAGCATAGTGGAAAATATGGATGTCAGGAAGACATCAACCTCTCCAGCCTCCCTCCTCCAGTGAGGAAATAGAAATGAACTGGCAAGGATGACAGCATCTAATTCTAAACTTATGATAGACTGTGGGGTAACAAAACACTTCATTCACCACCTCGCTAGCAGTTCTCTGCCCTAGCATATCTGAGCTTGTATAGCTCCGAGGAGATGCTGAATTTAGGGTAGTACTATAATCTTTATAAATGAAAAAACTTTTGGATATTTCTTGACTCTGTTCCAATTTCTAGTTTGGACTTAATCTGGTAAATGATCAATTTTTTTTTTTGCATGGTCTTTTACTTGAAAATGACAGTTAGAAGTAATCTGCCAAACCTCAGTACATGCTTTATTCTGTCGGCTAATTGGAGATTTAGTTTCTTGCAACCTGTCTAGCTTCCTATGAAGATTCTAAAGTTTGCATATCACTTCTTCAGTTTAGCCTAAATGAATTTTAAAGAAGTTTTGTCTACCATGTTCTGTATAGGTACTATGTGAACCTCTGTCAGAGGGTACACGAGGGACCCACAGGCTGCCCTGAAAGAGCCAGTATTTGCAGGAAAAGCTACAATGGAGATGTTCAAGTTCTTGGACTTGTTCATACACAGAAGCTGAATGTGACAGGTAGAGAGTTCTGTTTTGTTCCTGTGGAGAGCTAGAGATTAAAGGATTAAATCTTATGTCCTGGCTATAGTAGTTCTTAAATTATGCTGAAGCCTTTATTTTGAAATATTTTTATCAGTGAATCTTCTGTTTAAAAATGAAAACAGAATGTGATGCTTAAGCCATGAGAAAATATTGAAGCAAATAAACAGTGTTGTCATTAAAGCTGTAAGAAATGAATTACCTATCTGAACATCAAGAGACCCTTTTATTACAGTGAGGATATCCAAACACTGGCACAGGTTGTCTAAAGAGGTTGTGGAGTTCCCTACCTTGGAGGTATTCAGAGACTGTCTGGACATAGTCCTGGACAGCTGGCTCCGAGTGACCCCACTTGAGCAGGGAGTTTGGACCAGACGACCTCCAGGGGTCCCTTTCAGCCTCAGCCAATCTGTGATTCTATAATTGTGAGAGGGGAAGTAATTTTTGTTCATCCAGTTTGAAAAGACTTACTCTGCATCTACTAACTTCTTCAATTAAAGCAGCATGTGAAGGATGATTAACTGGCTTCACTCTTAGGAAAACAAATACAAACCAATAATGTCAACTTTATTCAAGCTTCTAGTTTAAGGAATGTTTTTCAAATTGGTGCTCAGGGAAATTTTCCATCCATTTACAAAAGCAGTGACATGTATTGCCTGTGTTTATTGCCTGAGTTCCTTTATAAATGGGTATCTTCATTTATTTGTATGTTTAAAAAAATGATACTTTAAATGTAAACTTTTGTTACGGCCATACTGGGGACCTGAACACAGGGTACAATGTAAAGGCAAAAGTGTTTGAGGAGTGATTTTTAAATGATCACAAGTGTGAATGCCTCGAATTACTGAAGTACTGTAATTGATATATGGTCTATGCAGGGGAAAAGAATGCTAGAAGTAAGGAAGTCTAGGGAATGAGCAAAGGAAACTTCTGACAGCTGCTTACAAAAACCTTTTATCACCATTTTTTTCTTCTAGGTGATACAGTGTATATTAGTTATTCCAGTGGGCAAGAATGTAGGAAAAATAAGAAAGTAAGAACAATTATAGAACTGAAATGTGCAAGAACAGTTGGCATGCCCATGCTGCAGAGGTGAGTAATAAATTTACACACCACTGATCTTCATGGCCAATTCCTTTGTACCTGTCTAGTAAACCCTTAAATCTCAGGACAGGGACTGTCTGCTCTGTTGGACAGTCCTTAAAATGATCCATGGTCTGTACTTGCGAGGCATGGGGTCTTCTGGAGTTTGTGCAATTGTTCATTTCCATAAACATTGTATTTTGTATTTATCTTAAAATTTCTGGGAAAAAACTTAAACATTCTGATTTCAAATTAGATCTGACAGTGGCTTGGATGCTGTTGTTTCAATGTGCCTAGCCAATGTCATTGTACAACCACTCTTAACTCTGTTCAAAATCTGTTTATTGAAGGACATTTACTGTCGGTAAGTGAGCTACTAAAGCATGGTTTATTTCTGCCTCAATACAGTGTATTTAACCAGAATTTGTCTAAAGTGAGGTATATATGCATGATCACAAATACTTAGAAAGCTTGAGGACTTTTTTCTTAGTCTCTATATTAACTCCATATTGCTTGTAGAATTGGAAAACTGAACAAAATGCTCTGTGTGAGTCAAAGAACTAGGCAGCAAAGTTTGACTAGCTGTCAGGGTTTAGGAATGATATTCTCTGATTCAGTGCTCCCACTGAAACTATATGCTGCTTGTTCCCCCTTTCCCCTTCCGAGGGCTGGAGAGGAGAAGTGGAGGCACAGAAGATAAATATCATGGGTTGAGATAAGACCAATTTACTGAAACAGAAATAAGATAAGAAAAGAAACGGTAACAACATTAATACCAATGACAGAGGATACAAGAAGGAGCTGAATGGTTCAAATGAGACAACGATACATGACTGGGGACCCTCTGCTGTGCTGTGCTGGCCCAGGAGGGACCCCTTCTCCCTAGAGAAGATGTCCTTCCCCCTGTTCCTAGCAATGATGTGAGGTGGTATAGAATAACCTCTGGGTCCTGGCCATGGGCTTTCCTGGCTACTGCAAAAATTAACGCTGTCCTGGCCAGAACCAGGACACTAGCTTATACCTATTGTTCTGCTTAAATAAAAGGCAGGTTTAGCATGCTGCAAAAAAGCAGCCTGATATGTTCGCTAGCTAAAATATATCAATAAAACCCTTTGATACACTATGGGAATTCTGGAATTTTCAGTAGGAAGCTGAGGTACAGCCAGGTCTTCTAAAATCATGAAAGTGCAGAAAAATCCATTGCAATTCTTCAGGTAGCTTTTTTTGAGTGCTACTTGACTATTTTAGCTTACTCTCGGTGTGATGCTTAGGCAGGATGTTGTCACATGTGGGTTAGCAGTTGTCTTTTCCTTTTGTCAGGATGCTAAAAACTTGTTACTCTTTCCTGATATCATCAGCTCTATCTTTCATTTTGGTAGGTTTGATGAAGAAAACTGTGCCTACTACATCACATGGGATACACGTGCAGCTTGTGCTGTGAAGCAGCAGGAGGTAGAGGTGGTGAACGGAACAGTCATTAATCCTGCAACTGGGAAAAACTTTTCTTTAGGGGATGTGTATTACAAGTGAGTAAAAAAGCCCCAAACAAACCCCAAACCAACAGAATGGTAGAACTAGTTACCTTTCTGGAGAAGATTGCTAAGCTGTGCCATTTATCGTCGCTGCAGATCATACCATATGGTTCTCAGTCAGGAGTGTGTATGAGCCACTGAATCATGCTTTTGTCTTCAGTTTATCTTAAACCTTTGGAGGTATTTACATGTTCACTCACACACTGAGGGCAGTATAGCTGGAAAAGTTTGCTTTCTCTGCTTGCTAAGGATTATACTTATGCTAAATATAATCCTTACTTCTACTGTTCAGGGAGGAAGCCACAGTCCTGCATCTTTTCTGGTTGCTGAATTGGTCACTCAGCTTGCTCTGGTATCACCCAGTGATAGCATCTACCACTGTTGCCAGTTTTATGTCTTAGGAATAACCCCAGCCTGTGTGTTTAGACTTAAGAACAGACTTGTCCTCTGTTTCCTCAGGTTGTACACAGCTTCTGGTGATGAACGGACAAATGGTGATAAATATGTATATCAAATTCAACTTTCTGGTATAATAAACTCAAGTTTCACAGAATGCATTGGAGCAAACATCTGCCAGGTGAAAACTAATGAACAGCGTGTTCGGAGAGTTGGTTCTGCCAGAAATGCCAAATATTACGTTGACGGTAAATACCTGCTCACCACAGAGAATTGCTTGATGTTCTGTGAATTGCTTCATCAGAAAATGGTTCTTGATTAACAACATTTGTGCTCATCTGTTTCTGTAAAGCTATCCAAAGTCTGTCTAGCATAATTTAGATTGGTTTTTTTTGCTGTGTAAGCTCAGTTGCAAATACAGCCTTAATATGGGTTAGGGCTGGACACTTGAAGACTGAAAGACTTTGTTAAAAACAATGCGAGGTGGAAGACTTTGGTCTCCTGTTTCCCTCTGTGCTGCTGCATAAGCAATGATTTCCTTTAGCTAGCTACTTTTCTTTTCAGGGTCTAATGTTAACATTGTTCTCAAGGAAGTAGTAAACTACAAGGTTTTCTTCTCATTGTAGATGATGATTTGGATGTCATATTTTCATCTGACTCCAGATGCGGTAAAGATAAATCAAAGTTTGTGTCTTCAACCATTTTCTTTCACTGCAATCCACAAGCAAAGGAAGGCATCCCTGAATTCCTTCATGAGACAGCAGATTGCCAGTATTTATTTACCTGGTACACAGCTGCTGTGTGTCCATTAATGTGAGTAGTTAACCATTTTCTGAAAGCAGCTTTTGTCAGCACTTCTCAGCCAAAGGCTTCTTTGTATTTGTTCATCACAGTGATTGGTAAAAGGGGAAAAGCTAAAAAAGCAGTAGATAAATTGATGATCGTGTATGCAGTGTTTGGCACATGACCACTAAATTAAAGCTTGCTAAACTGATCTGGACCTAAAGCTGGAGAGGCACAGTGGAATTAGTATCATTGTTTTCACTAAGTAAAACCCACTGCAGCTGACAGAACATGCTGGTTTGTGTTACTGAGAGGAGCAAACAGTTCGTGGGTGAGGTCTTTGGTCCCCCTTGTCTTACTGTCTGGAAAACTTTGAAGCTGTGACAAAGACTGTCCTTTCCCTCTATCTGCCCACTTCTTTAGCCTGGAATGGAAAATCATTACAGGCCTTAAAGGAATAATGAAGTATTTCTGCAATTAAATATGATCAGCTAATCTCCTGATTAGTGAGGGGACAGTGTTAAAAGCAGAGTGTCTGTATCTAAGTGCTTACAGCATTCTTGACAGGTAGGCAGCCTCACTGTGAAAAATGGAGTGACTACTTCTGGGAGTGTTTACTTTCTGGCTGCTAGCTTGAAAGCACAGGGAAACTCTTGATTCTGATTTAAACCCATTGAGGGAGTTTGGTCTGTGCCATAGTCAGATGAAAGATAATTTCTGTAGCTGTTGCAGCTTATGCAAGTGCAGATTTGGTTCTAAAACAGCAGCTTTGTGTGGACAACTGCTGCTGTATAAACTCTGGAGTGCTTAATTGTGGTCTGCAGTCTTGACTGTAGTTTCGTGCACTATTTGATAGCATACTGGGATGTAGGCACAGTACATCTATTTGTGTTTTTCAAGTTGTTTTTTACTTAGATGAAATCCCCTAAATCTGTTTGTGCAGCTCTTAGGTTGGACTGACAGGATGGTGTGGCATGTTGTCTTTTAATCTGCTGTTTCTAATCCAGTTTAACAGAATTTATCAATAGATCCTATCTTTTCAATTTACATTGCTAGATTAACCAATGATCCAGGAAACAATCAGCACCAGACAGATGAGGAGACCCAAATACATAAAGGTCTTTCAAGGAGAAGCCAGGCTGTTGGTGCTGTGCTGAGTGTCCTCCTGGTTGTTCTCACTGTGTGTCTCATAATCTTGCTGTTCTACAAAAAAGAGAGGAGGTAAGAAATTATTAAGAGGCTTTAGAAGTTTCTTTGTCAGGACTTGGTTTTCTGCCAAAAGTGAAAGGGAAATAGTAAACTTTAGAGATTTGAGTTCTGTTTTTTAGTTGGCAGCATCAACTGTCAAACTGCTGGTTCCTTCAAATTCTCCATTACTGTCTGAAGGCCAATATAAAAGAGGGCTGGGATGTACAACTGAGTTGGTCTAGCCTATGTTGTGGGCAACTGCTAATTAAGGAGCATAAAACAGCATGACAACATTGTTAGCATTTGATATCCCTCTCCTTTCATGAAGTCAGGCCATATCCATACAGCAGTGTCAAGGAACAAGTGCAAGTCCTGCTGTTCCTCTGCTTTCCAGACAACTTTTGGGGTGTTTTTCCCTTAGACATGAAAGCCAGAGGGGTTTCAGAACAGTCAGCCTGAAGCTTTAGCAAGGGGGAAGATGTACATCTTCCCAGAGTGAATTTTGTTAGAGTGGTTCAGGGTCAGTGTGATAGTTTGCAGCTCATTTGTTGACATGCTTTATGTTGATGGTAGAAATCCAGTGAAGAAAAGTGAGGGCTAGTAAGTGGATATAGTCTTTCTAATGTAGTATTCTTCCTTTTCCTTAGGGAAATTGTAATAAGCAAGATAACAAACTGCTGCAGAAGATCATCTGGTGTTTCCTACAAATACACAAAGGTAATACAGTGACAAAATCAAATTTGTTTCTTGTAAGGTTTTTTTTAAATTAAGCTTTTTTTAAATAAATAAATAACCCCCTTAATTTCTAGTTCCTTTACTGCATGGATACCGTACTGTGTGGCATCAGGAAAGCCACATAGCTGAGATATGTATATATTTATACTGTGAAATGGGAAAGGAAGATAAAGAATTGAAGAGCGGTCTATAAATCACCAAGTAACGTGCAAACGTACAAGAAGAGAACAAAGTCTGTTTCAGCGCAGTGAAAAGTGATCTCTTGCAGTGTTACTGTCACAGCTACATTAAACCAAGGTCGTGTGTGCTGTGGGGTCTGACGATTGGGGAGATCAGTGTGTGTCAGTCTGGAGTGGCAGATACAGTCTGGTCTTTTCTTTTCTTGCAGATAAACAGCGAAGAAGAAGCTAATGAGAATGAGACCGAGTGGCTTATGGAGGAAGTCGCAGCACCAAATCCAAGAATGGCCAAAGGAGGGCAGGAGAATGGTCACATTGCTACCAAGTCTGTTACATCTGAAGCCCTTACCTCTCTCCATGTGGATGACCTGGACAGTGAGGATGAAGTGTTAACCATTCCAGATGTAAAGATTCAAACAGGAAGAGGACTAGACAAGAGCAAGCACCCACAAAAGAAGCCACACAGTCTTGGCAGTGATAACAAGTCTTATTTACTGAATGGAGGAAAGGAAAGGAAAGCAATAGCCAAGCCAGGCCAGCAGAAGGCACAGAACTCTACAAATACAGTATCATTTCATGATGATAGTGATGAGGACTTGTTGAATATTTAATAACCCCTCTTGTGCCTAATCAAATATATATAGAGAGATTATATATAACGGGACAACATTTCCAACCAAATATGAGGACTTCAGCCTGAAAGATTTTTCTGAATTTTGCCTTTAACAAGAAACCATTGAAAAGGGAAGAAGAGAAAGATTTTGTGATTGTTTACAATGATCTGTTCAGTAATGACTGGATTTCTGACATCCAGTTGGCTGAGTTAGTTGACTCTCTCTAGCCAGGACACTTTTTTTTTTTTTGAAGTCTCAGCATAGATGTTAAATGCTTGCTTAAAAAAGAGAAACCTTTGAAAGGAAAGGATTAAGGCTCAATGAAGCCCCTGGCTTCTGAGATTCAAGTTATCTGACTACTATAGTTTTAACTCCTTGTATTTATTGATCCTCACTACTCAGGTTTGCTTGATAGTAACATGTTCTTCCTGCCGGCAGGGTATTATTCTATGGGTTCACCCATTGTGAGACAAGGAAAAGTATAACTTTTGTGTGTTGGGATGATTTGATGTAAATTTTGGAACTGGTCTAATTTATCCTGTAAATTTGAATATCCATTCTAATTTAAACAGATAATTGGTTCAAAGGTGTGGATGGAAAGGTACAATTCTGTATAGCTTTAGCCTGAAATGGTTGCTGTTCTTCGCATGGTATTTTTTTTTTGGTACTGGTCGTATGACTGACTTTATCAGTATTTGCCTAAGCAGCTGACAAGCACCCAAAGATTTTTTTTTCCTTGATTATGGCTGGACTAGGCCAACTGCACAGACAACCAGAGTTTTCAAGGATGTAGAGGCAGAGTTCCTGTAATACAATCTGTGCTACCCAGTTTGTCATCACCAAGAAAAGCCCAAGGACTAGAGGAGCCCTAGTCTGCATAATGCTTCTCTCTGGTATTAATATCAAGAAAATAAATTTGGGCCAATGTTTTCTGATAGCCTGATTTCTAGTCCATATGCTATGATCCTGGCCATGGTCATTGATTTGAAATGTTGCTGGTAATGAATGCAAGTCAATTTTTCTGTAGCAGTCTTGCTCTTCTCCAGGTATTTCCTAAATAAAATTATGGACAATGATAGGGTTTCAAAGCATTGTACAAGAACATGCATTGGTCAGAATTTTTTGAAACTTTTTGTTGTTCCTTTTGGCTGGCTTATTCAGTTTCAACAATGGTTTCTTTTTATAAAAACTCCATTTTGAATCAAAATAGTGTAATATAAAGTATTCAGCAATTTCAATAAAAGATATGAAGTGGGTATTCCAAATCCCACATCTCAAGTCTGGAATCCTTCTTACACTATTCCGTATGCTGCTCACCAGCCTAGCGGGACCCTTTCCTGCTGGGATGGTTTATACCTCAATTGTGTCACTCAAAATGAGAACCAGCGTTTGATGACAAAGATCAGAATAGATAGGTAGGCTCTGGTGGTATGTTCTTTCTTTTATCAGACTTGGGTTTTCTTCTTGTATTGTTACCAGTGGAGCTGTAAATCAGTTTGGCTTAAGCTTCATCTTTTCAAACTTAAATCAGCATTTTTCATATTTAGAATTAGGTGAGCTGAGGGAAATCAGAGGCTTGATGGTGTATTTTTAATACTGTCAGTTATCATTACACAGTTTTCTCAATGCATGTTGGAGAATTCTGTTTCCCTTCCTCAAGTCATCAAGGCTGGCATTTTGGAGTTGTTTGATCCATGAACCCACTGCATGAAATTATTTCTCCTGTGTGAAGTCACATGGTCTCTTTGTTTGGGCTATGCCTAATGAGGCTTAGGTAGAACAGAGCTGCCCTGTCTGGGGGTCCTTATTTGAGCAATATCAATGATAGAATTTGTATCTGACAGCAGTGGGAGGTAGGTAGGCTGGCTGAATCTTACCTCATAGAGAGCTGGATGCAAACCAGCTTCACCAGACTATTTTTCCCAGAAGAATACTCTACTTACCTGTAGGGAGGGAAGGGTTATGAGGATAGCAGGGCCCAGATGAGTATGTACAAATGGATGGGCCAGGAGGAGAAAGTTTGCCAGTCAGCAACATGACTCCTTGGGAAGTGTCCCTTAGAAACCCACCTGCCTGGCACACTCCCACCCAGCCTCCTTTGGGCTGGCTGCAGAGAGAATGGTGGGAGATGGGGAAAACTGGCCCACTGTTCCTTGAACTTTCATGGTTCAAGGGAAACTTTTACACACCATTACCAACTGTTTAAATCATACTGCTTGGAAAAGATGTGAGGGTTTTTTGGGTGTGTTTTTAAGATGCAGCCTAATGCCTTAGCTTCACCCACTTCCCAGGCAAGCTTTGGCTTCAGTTCCCTTGGCCCCAGCTGACTGCACACATTCTCCTGCTGAGGAAGGCTTGCAGGGACTGGCTCTCAGTGTGGTGACAGCTGTGCGCTTTTGCATCCGTGTTTCCCTCGCCAGCTCCACACGGAACACCTGCAGCCAGGGAGGCAAAGGTCTGTTGTGGGGTGGTGCTGTGCTAGGCTGAGGGTGACACAGCTGTGAGTGGCCAGGAGAGGAGTTCTTGTTAACTTGGTGTAGATGTTCCTGATGGAGAAGAGGATGAAGCAGGAGAGGAGAAATTACATCTGTGTGATGTGGGGAATGATCTTGAAGCGTTGGCCTGCAAAGCAGCTTTCGCAGCTGCTCAGGCCACTGTTGGTCTGTAGATGATGAGCAGCAAGATCAAGTTCTGGTTTTTCGGGGGTTTTTTTGAGTGTATTGTGTCTTTAAATATTTTTCATTGTTGCCTAAGCTATTCAAATTGCTTTCTGGGCAGTTTTTCACTTTTTTAATGTCTTTTAAATGTTACCTTCACTTATGCTTTTCTTTCTGATGGAAGGCTGCTGTTGTCAGCAAAAGATACGGGAGTAGTTGGTATCTATCCATAGGCAGGACAATGTACCACTAGAGCCTGATATAACTGCATTTATTTGGGGTGCCTGCAATAAAGTCTACCTAAAGTCTTCTAGGTCTTCTGTGGTAAAAAAATAGGTGTTTTGGCCATAGATACTGTATATTGTGGCTTCCCACAGCTCTTCCCAGTGCATAATTCTGTAGTGAATGCTTTTTCTCTTTTGTATCACTACAAAAATATGGTCAGGTGAAAATTGTGTTCCCTGATACAGGTGGGGAGAGGTTTTCCATGGGAATGGAAGAGTGTGGAGGGTGAGGGATGAGACACACATGATACAGGAATTTTCAGGAAAGCTCTTCCTTTACTGCTATGTGGCTCAACGTAGAGACACTTCTTTTTCAGAGTGTACCCACCTATTTTTTACAGATTCTGGTTAAGAAGCTTTGCTCACATGTGGTGCCCAGCCATTCTGCACTAAACCCATGTGTTGCTTGTATGTTGGTAGAATTTTCCATCTATGTTTGCTCTTTAAACATACCTATTATTTGAGGAGCTGACTTGCCTAATTAAACAAATAATCCCAAAACCCCCAACAAAACTGAAGGCCTGTGGCCCATAGGGGCTTTTCCAGAGAACAGGAACATATAAGCGCTCTGATTAGGGGTTAAATGCAAATTCTCCCTGGGTGAATTAAGGTCTGATTTCAGATGAAACCGAAAAAATAAAGCTTGCAACATGTAGTTTAATAATTTATAGAGTTAATCTTGACTTTTGGTCAAATATCTTTGTTACTTAAGTAGCTTTGCTGCCAACTAAATATATCAGTTCTGTAGAGAGGACCTAGTTGAGGTTTTTTGTGTGGTTTTGAAGCCAAAATGCCAACCCTAGATGACATTTTAGAGCACGTTGGAGAGTTTGACAGGTTCCAGAAGCAAACTTTTTTGGTCCTGTGTTTGTTATCTGCTTCCTTCACCCCAGTGTACGTGGGGGTCTTCTTCTTTGGGTTCATTCCTGAGCATCGCTGCTTCAGCCCCGGGGTGGCTGAACTGAGCCAGCGGTGTGGCTGGAGCCTGGAGGAGCAGCTGAATCACACGGTTCCCGAGTGGGATGGCCACGGGGCCAGCTTTGACAGCCGCTGCAGGAGGTACGAGGTGGACTGGAACGCAACAGGCATCAGCTGCACTGACCCCCTCGGCAGCCTGGTGGGCAGTGGGAGCACCGTCCCCCTCGGTCCCTGCCGGGATGGCTGGGTCTACAACTCCCCGGGGAGCTCTCTCGTCACCGAGGTAAAAACAGCCCCCTTTGCCCTGTGCCCTCTGTTACAGACAAGGTGAGAGGTGTGGGAGAGGGTTGGTAGAGCCTTGGCTGTGTTAGAATATCGCCTACTTACCTGGAGAAAGGATTGTCTCTCACTGTGAACTTGCGCTGGGGGCTTTACAAGTCATCTTCCCTCTGTCCTTGCTGTGAAGTGTTGCTTTGGCTGCTCGGGAGGCTTATATCTCCAGCTGGGGAGCAAAGCATGTTTCAGCAAATAAATCCCCAGGTAGATAAAGTCCAGTTCTGAATGAAATTCCTGTCACATGAGTGGTCCAATTTGTGAAGGTGTGTAAACAGTGCAGCTTGCAGGGCTGCAAACAAAACTGGCCAATGCAAAGATCTTTATTTCTTTCCCCCATCCTCTTCTTTTTTCTCTTTTTTTTCCTTTTTTTTTTTAAGGAAAAAAGTCTTTCAAAGTTGGTTTCAAATAAAAATGAATGTCAGTCAGTGTGGGGGAAAGGTAAATGTTTCCCACAATTAAACAGCATTAGTCAGGAATAAACTGTAGAAAAGCCAATGACTTTTATGTTCTCAGGAGGAGTGAATAAACTGAAAATTGTACTTAAGCTACTTAGTGTACTTTAGCAGTTTAGGTGCTTTAAGAATAAACCAGTAACTGTGATGACAATCTTGATTTCATCATAGAAAGTTCCACCAAATGTTTCCACCAATGCTGCAGAGGTGGTGGTAGTCAGGATTCTTTCCCCTGTATGTATAACGAACACAGAAACAAAAAAAAAAATCCGTGCCTCAGGGCAGATGTAGATACTTCCACCCTCCTCCAGGAGACCAGTGCTCCATGGGAAGCTGGAAAAGGCAGGCTTCTGAAGGCATCTAGGATACTTTTAGTAAAGGCATCACACCTAGTCCTGAGTGGTGTGCAGGTACTTCTGTGCCATGCCAAGGTATGAGGCAACAAGAACTGCTTAGAAAGGTTCACCATCAGCCACAAAAAAAGGCTGTTTGAAAAACTCAGGGTGATGATGCTTATTTGATCAATGAGGGCCAACACAGGTTAGGGTGCCAGTTTTGACAGACAGTAACTCGTGTTCTTTCCAGAAAAGAGAGATGAGACATGAATAGGAAATGCCAGTAAACTGCTTAAGGGCTTGTTCCAGTTTTTAATGTTGGACAATTAGTTAAGTTAGTAGGATTTCTGTGTGCTGACAAAACAGGCATTGACCCAGAAACAAGTTTAAATCTTTAACTGAAGTGAAGGAAACTTGTGGATGTGAGCCATTTCACTTTTTTGTCTCTGTGTGCTCCTTTAGTTTGACCTGGTGTGTGAGGACTCTTGGAAATTGGATCTCTTTCAGTCATCTGTGAACGCTGGGTTTTTTATTGGCTCCATAAACATTGGCTACATTGCAGACAGGTATGTGTGGGCTGACAATAAAACTCTCTGACCTCCCTTATCCATGTTCAGCAGCCAAACTTAGGTAAAGGTTGTGCAACTGATACCATCTCTGCTCTTCTGAAAAGAAGGTCATCCCCGTGGATATTCAGTTGCAGCATGAGCCAGTATCCTGCCTTTTAGGTTATACCTGGTGCTGAGCACAGATCTGCTCAGCAAGTCCTGCAGAGCCCACGAGGATTATTTTAGAACTGCACACCCCAAACTTTCTACTGTGCCACATCAGAACCCTTAGGTGTTAACCAAAGCCAGGAAATGCTGGTTTGGAGCTCCCACTTTATATATATATATATAACTCATACTTATTTTTCATTCCCAATGTAATAGATGTCAATGTGGGACTATTCTTTTTTTCTGAAAGTTTTTGTGGAATTGCAGAGCAACTGGCACAGTAACTTTTCATGGAATAGAAAAGCAGAATAATGAGTAGTGGGCGAGGAATAAAAAGCATGTCTCTATTTTGCATAGCAAAATTGGATTTTTTCCCCAAAGATACACAAAGCTCTTACTGG
Organism: Corvus kubaryi; assembly: GCF_017639235.1. Taxonomy (NCBI): domain Eukaryota; kingdom Metazoa; phylum Chordata; class Aves; order Passeriformes; family Corvidae; genus Corvus; species Corvus kubaryi. The sequence continues at coordinate 37,224,478 of NW_024582091.1, read as the reverse complement.
TTTAAAATGCTTCCATGACTAGTGGTTTGCTTCATGCCTATTATTTTCCAATCCAGGTTTGGCCGTAAATTTTGCCTTTTAACGACAATCCTTGCAAACATTGTGTGTGGAATCCTTCTGGTCTTCGTGCCCACCTACCTGTGGATAGTCATCATCCGGTTCTTGCAAGGGCTGGTCAGCAAGGGCTGCTGGACTGCGGGCTACATCCTGGGTGAGTTCAGGACCTTCTCCCAGGAGCAAGACTAGCTGCAGAAGATGGAGGAAACAAACTCGACTCCAAAAAACTTGAAAAAAAGCCATTAAAAAAAAATGCCTCCCATAGTGTTTTATTAAGGAGTTTTCTCCCTCTTTGGCTTCTCAGGATGTTTTCAAGCACTGTCATTAGGGAGAAATAGCAGTAGCCTTCAAAGCTGGAGCAAATGGTGGTATATTAGGGCTCTTATGTAGAGATAGGCTTTCCCCTATGGCACAGCTCACCTTTGCAGATCTATCTGGGCCCCATGGCTCCTCTTCCTCTCGTCAGGCTCTGGCTGGGGAAGGTGACTTGGCAGACCACAGCCCCTCTAGCCCGGGCAGCGACAGGATGGTGACAGAGGAGGCCATTAAAGAAGCAGGCAGAGGGTGGGGAAAACTTGCGGCATTTTTATGACATGAAGAGCATTAAAGGGCAAACAGAGGCTTCAGCATCTAAAAATATCTGAAGAACAGCATGTACTTGCTGATAAAAAGACAAGGTGTTTGTGTACCTGTGTGTATCCACTAGTCTGAGGGGAGGCCAAGCAGTGGAAGACCCAGCCTGTGTGGGTGCCTCTCCCAGAGCCCTGCACCAGCTGTGTCTGCTGGTGAGGCACGGTTGGTTGCCCATCTCAGGACAATTTTCTGGTGCAGGGTAGAGCTTCGTGGGACTTCTCTGATTTTTCTGGAGTGATGTTCAGTCTCCTGTCCAAAATACCCAACTGCAAGCAATCACTGAAGCAGCAGATTAAGTATTTTAAAAGCTGACTGATAGAACATTAACTGGGTTAGGATGTCAGAAGGCTCTACCAAATGTCTCTGAGAAATGCAGTTCATTGTCATAGTGGTAAAAATGTAAAAGTCAGTGCCCTAAACTTCCATTAAGTCTTTCAGTGGGGGCATCTTGCTAATGCAGTTATCCAGATGTCTCATATGATTAAAATAAAATAAAAGTACCTATCCCACAGTCCAGACTGTCTTCTGCTAGGACATGATTATTCCTTCCTGTGCATTTCTGGATGCTCGCTTGGCCTCTTAAATCTTTTCCTGGCACATATGAAATCTTCATCCCTTCTTCTGGGGAACTTTAAGCCATTTTAGAAAACGAAGTCCTTTTCAGGACAATGATTTGCCCTATCCTGATATTTTCTCTGTTACATCTTGTTACTCCTGAATTCTCTTGAAACTCTCTCCTGAAAAAATGCTACCCAGAAGCAGCCCCAAAGCTCTGTTAAACTTTCATCTTTTCCCTAAGGGTGGCCAATACTGAATGTCCGTCCTGCTCTGCTGGGGCACTCGTCTGCCCTTCAGCTGCTTCCGGCTCAGTTCTACTGAGCCCGAGGAGATGTCTTTGTGCATCGTTTAGCTGAGCAGCATTAGCTAATCTGTGGTTCCAAAACTCAGCAGTTCCTTTGGCTGCTAATTATTTCCTTACTGTTCTTTTTCTAAAGAGTTTTCTTTCTTGGAATCACACAACTGCATGCAAAATGTTGAGTGTGCTTGTGCCTGCTGGCTGGAATAGTTACTTTTAAGTCTTGTTAATAGAGAGTTAATGTGTGATGTGATACTGTGATGCTGACTTGCAAAGTGCAAATGCATCGTGATGCCACCCCGGCCTGGGAGCTCTGTGCCATCCTGTGAAATTGGTTTTCCTTCTGTCCTTGGAGTGAGATGCAAGCCAAACTGCTGCACTTAGGAAACCAAATGTTCAGCTTTGTTGTTGGGTTGGAGACATTATGTATGTTGGCATTAGATTTCACAACAAAATCCACCTGTATGAATGCTTGATTTACGCAGAGATCTCCGCAGCAGATGTTCCAGGATGTCTCAGGCCAGTGTACTACCAGCAGCAGTGTTTTCTTCCCTACTGGACTTTGGGTGCCAGAAGAGCAAACCAGGGGATTTTGTCTGGAAGCATTATGCTGGGATGCCCATGATTACCAATGTTTCTCCAAGATGTTACTGTAGTGCTGGTCTTCCAGTGTCCCCTCGAAGCAGGTTTCTCCTGCGTGGAGCAGCCACGGCGCTCACCTGTCCGTGTGTGCCTTTGCAGTGACAGAAGTGGTGGGCCCGCAGTACCGGAGGACAGTGGGGATCCTCTACCAGGCGGCCTTTTCTGTCGGGCTCCTGGTCTTCGATGCCATCGCTTACGCCGTCCCTCACTGGCGGTGGCTGCAGCTCGCTGTCACCCTGCCCACCTGCTTCTTCCTGCTCTACTACTGGTAAGGGCCCTTTTGTTGTAGCTCTGCCCACGACCCAAAAAACCCCAGCTTCTCCTGCTTCCCAAGGCTTGATAATGAGAGAGAGTGGGCGCTCCTTTTTGGTTGTGCACATCTCTTGGTGCAAAGAGGAGGTTCACGGCAAAAAGGAGAGGGAAATAGGACCCCTCAGCAACTGAGATCTTGTTGAATCCTAGCCTGTGCACCTCACCTGACATTGTGTTTAAAAAGCAGACCACTTTGAAAAAACACTGGAGGAAAAGTGGATTAATATAATTTATTATTTTCTTTAAGCATTTCATAAAAGAAAATATGTGCCTTGGCATAATTTAGTTGGCCTTACATTGTTAGCATGTTCTTTTAAGGAAAAAAGTTGCAGATTTTTGCCATCCAACCAAAAAAAAGCACTTGGGTACTCCTTCATTTTAGTTTCTCTCTTCTCTTTTTAATTGACATTTTTTGGTTTGAGTGCTTTGGATTTGAGAAATTGTCTGGATGGGTTAGGACTAGTAGAAAGAAATTTGTTGCCTTCCTTCTTCCATATTTTTGAATTGGTAAGCCAGTTCTATCTTGTTTACTACTTCTTAACCTGTAATAGCAGAAGTGAAAAATGGCTCCCTAAGAGGAGCTGGTTTGTGGTGAATGGGCTGCATAAGATGAGCACCACTCTCACTCAAAGCCCCTCCCTGACTTATCTTTAGTAAACTCCTCTTTGACCAAAGCCACTATCTCAACTGTTCCTCTTCCAGTCTCAGCCATGGGATACAGTACTTTTCCCCATACTGCAGGAGTGGGAAGTAGCTCATAAAACCCACCCAAACAAAAAAAAAAATCCATCTGCCTCTATTTAGTCCCTCCAAAGTCTCCATGCATGGGAGAACAGGTAGGCTTTATGTTTTGTCATGTAATAGCATCTACTCACATTGTAGGTGCCTCCCAGAGTCTCCCAGGTGGCTGATATCTCAACGAAAAAATGAAAAAGCTATGAAAATTGTCAGTGATATGGCAAAAAAAAACGGGAAAAAGATGCCTTCCCATTTTAAGGTGAGCTCAGGGTTTGCTTGTGCATGTAAGTAAGCAGCATGTGATAGTACCTTCCATCAGTTCCTCCCAGAAGAAATTTAATGTACTATGTACTGGCTCTTCCATAGGATATTCAATTTGAAGAAGAAGATTGTGGAAAGCAGAATCCCTCACTGAGGGACCTTTTCAGGACACCACAGATAAGAAAAAACACACTCATTTTGATGTTCAACTGGTAAGAATATAACGCTAGAGAGCTGGTTTTGGAGTTCTGGATTTGCAAACTCCATCAGGACGCAGACCTCTGTTCTCCGACCGACTAACAAATCCAGGATGCTCTTCTCTGCCCAGGTTCACTAGCTCTGTCCTCTACCAGGGGCTCATCATGCACATGGGAATGGATGCTGAGAACATGTATCTGGATTTCCTCTATTCTGCACTTGTTGAATTCCCAGCCGCCTTCATCATCATTGTCACTATTGACCGTCTCGGGCGGCGCTACCCCTGGGCTGTGTCGAACGTGGTGGCTGGGGCTGCCTGCCTTGCCACAGCCCTCATCCCAGAGGGTAAGTCCCCTGAGTGAAGCCCTCTGGGGGCTTCCCACCCTGTCATCTGGAACCCCCATGCTGCTTTGTGAGGGTCCCTGTGCCACTGCTCATGTGGTGCTGACTGTTCCCTCACTCACACGGGTGAAACAAAGTCCCTTGAGAAGATCAACTGACATGGGATCAGAAGTCCCACAAAATAACACTGCTGTATTAATTGACACCTGCTAAATCACTGGGATACTTTTAAATGTGTTGAATGTATTTTCTCTGCAGACATGCATTCATTAAAAGTGGTTGCTGCTTGCATTGGGAGAATGGGAATTACAATGGCTTTTGAAATGGTTTGCTTTGTAAGCACTGAACTGTATCCAACTTATATCAGGTAGGTGTATCCTCTTCCCAGCTGGCATTTGGCCTGGAAACAAATAATTGAGGCTGATGTGTATGTTATGTTTTATGCTAAATTTAGTTATCCTCAAATGTGTAAGAACTACACAGGTGCTGTTGAACATAAAGTAGGTGAAGCACAGCTAAAATGCTTTAAAAACATAGCTTAATAAAGAAAAGAAATGTACATTTACACAAGGGGAAACTCACATGAACAAAATAAAAGGAAACCTTGGGAGAACTAGGGTGGGTGAAGGATCTGAAGTCCCACAGAGTGCCTGGATCTTTCCTGTGCATGGGTGAGAGTTGTGATTCATCCCTTTCCAGCTGCAGTACTCTGACACTAACATGATCCCTTTGCTGCCAAACCAGGAATCTTGGGGTGATGGTTTGCTCCTCTTTGTGCGATATTGGTGGAGTCCTCGTCCCCTTCATTGTCTACAGACTGGTGGAAGTCTGGTACGATCTGCCACTGATTGTCTTCAGTAAGTGCCACCGCACCTCCTTGCCCAGGGTGCAGCAGGGGGACCCAAGTTCCAAAGGGAGGGAAAAGCCACCAAGGCAGCTGCTGTAAATTCAGCAGAAGCCCATTGCTCTCTACAAGGCCTTAGCCTTCAGTTTATGACAAGCTGGAACTTGTTTATGCATTCCATGTCTTCCTTGCCCCTATGATTTCTCCTTGTATTTTAAAGGAAGTTAGAGCCAAATACATACTTGACAGATGGCAAAGGGCTCAGAAAAATTTTGATGAGATGAATATTTGATGGCTTCCATGCTGATCTACTGCTCTTCTATGTATTATATTGTCTGTCCAGCAGTGAACCCCTAGAATTTCACATAATTGCCTATTTAATGGAGTACAAGTACGGCTGTTATGCTTCAGCTTTTCTGACACTTTAACTGGCTCTTCTCCAGCTATTTGGAAAGCAGCTGGTAAATAAATGCAAGATAAGTTTTGCAGACTAGTGACCTGAACTTTCAGGTCAGGGCCTGCAACATTTTTATGAATCTTAGGTCAGCACATTATTTATAGAAAAGTACCTTGAATGGCAATATGCAGATTTTAACAGACAGGACATCTAGAAGGGTGCTTAGTACATTAAAAATATTTATACCAAACATGTATGACCTGGATAAAAGAAATTATCAGTGGAGAAGTTGATCATGTTTTTTAGGAGATAATACATTCCGTACACATTTTCTAATCTTATGTGAATAGCATAAAAATGGAATATGTTTCCTGGCATGCTCTAGCACTAAAAAGACTTCTTTCCTCTACAAAGGAAGGATTGTCTGCCCTGTTAGAGGTGTCCTAGCTCAGTGCATAACACACAAGAGGACTTGGCTTGGCACTGTCTCCACAGGGCAGCCACAGCTTCCATTTTTGTACCAGCACAGCAGTTCTGCATATAGAGGCTTGAGGTGCACATCTTGCATGAGGAACAAAATAAAGTGCCATTGACGAGTCCTTTCTGTCTGGCAGTAGAAAGTGCTTGATAAATGCTTACAAGCTTTGTGTCTCTGTTTTGAAGCTGTTCTTGGTTTGACTGCGGGTGGATTGGTGCTGCTTCTGCCTGAAACCAAAGGAAGAGTTTTGCCTGAGACTGTGGAGGATGTTGAAAACTTTCACAGGTAAGTCATGATGATGAACTTCTAGCGGCTTTCACTTGGAATTGGGCAAAATCCCTGTCCAGAGGGAAGCCCAGGGATTACTTGGCTGCCTTCTTTGATTCCAAGAAGTTGCTGAGTAATTTCCAGACTCTAACTGGACAGATTCTGGACTCCTTTTACCACACATTTACCTAGGCATCTTGAAAACAAGTAGCCTAGGCCTTTACTGGCCTGTGAATAGCTGCACTTGCCTCTCCAACGTGCTGCAACACCATTATAAATGGCATTTGTGTTAAAAAAAACCCCTTAACAATTGAACAGAAAAAGGACAGTCTTGATAGCAGCTTCACACGTGGTGCGTGGAGCACCAGTATCTGCTGAGGAGCCAGAACAAACTTAAAGGAATATATGATCATTTTCCTGGGCCCAAGGCAGAGCAGGTAAAGAACTTGAAGTTAGGTGCTCACTTAACACCTTCATTCCTGGCTGATGTTCATGTCTTGTTACCCTTGCAGGCAAAGTGCTCCAAAGGCCAAAAAAATCTATCTCCATGTCCAAGGATCAGAAGTAACACGTGGCTGAAGAAGGTGTAACTCTTGCTGGGTAGTCTGCTTTAAGGCAGTAGCACAGAAATGCCACTTAGAATAAATACCCCCTCAAAAGTCTTGCCTGTCTTATTTCAATTTCTCTGCATATCCTTCATTTACAATGTTTAGGGTTTTCTGATGGAATTGTCCCTATTGCTGCATAGCTGTACACCAAGAGAAACATATTTTAGGGCTGGGGAATTTTTGTATCACCTGTGTGGACTTCAACGTGGACTTCAAGAGATCTTAACTTGAACGTGGTGGGATCCATCCCGACAAAACTTTGTAAGCCTCCATGAAGTCTGACTTGGTTTTTCTTACGAAGGGGCAGCACAATATAACAGAGATTTATCTCCATTGTAGAATCAAGGTAACTACAAACCTGGGTCAGTCGTGTGACGACTTGCACAGAGTTTTTTAAAAACTGATTTTATTTTCTCCTATTTTATTGGCTACTCACAAGGGTGGGCATGTGGCAACTCCAGAGCACAAAAAAGAATGCACAGGAGAAAGACTAATTTCCTTCATAAAGTAATATCATTATATGCGTGTCCTGTTGGGGCATTCTTTGGAATGAGCTGGGATCAGGCTTGGGGACTTGCAGGACCCTGACCAAGGGTCCTGTGCCTCAGGGAGCATCAGGGGCAGCACTGGGTCTTCCAGGAAATATCCAGCACCTTCACAAATTTCCTAGTCCCTCCGACTGAGTGGCTGTAACAGACCTGTGGTTGCAGATCAAAACAGAAACAATCCTTCTGTGGCTCCCCTTTCCTGTTAGTGTTGCTGGTCCCTGTCACTGCTGGGAAACACTGGTTTTCCATAAGGCTACTGTGAGCAGGGTATGAGATACCTCCGCCCAGTGATAATCAGCTGCAGGGAGAGAGCTCCCAGCTGAGCCAGGCACTGCTGGACTCTAGCAGGCAGGGTGAAATTCCCCCAGGATTGCATCCCAGTGAACTTGCACCAGCTTTCAGCTGACCTGAGCCTCAGTTAATGTTCAGTGTTGCTGTGAGGGCCTCCAAGGCAGGGAAGCGTGTTGTTCGGTGAGGCAGGGCCATGGCAAGGTTGCCCTGAGAAGGGTACAGACAGATCAGGAATGACATGACTTTGGTCTGGGCAGTTGCAAAACTAATATTTGCTTCAGGATCAGGGGGGAACAAGCTTGTGCTGAGAGGGCAAGAGGGACAGGGTGGGTGCAATTACCTGTCTGGTAGAGCAGGTGTCCTGCTGCAGTTGCAGACATGTCTCTGCTCTGCACTAATAGAAATCTATCAGAACTTCTGACTTACAGTTCTTTAATATAAAACCTGTTGAAAACTCTGCAGATAGAAAACAGGGGAGATAGCAACAAGTCAAGCAAAGCAAATACTGAGATGAATAAATGAGTAACTAAAAAAGCTGCGTCCCAAGACCCTTACCCATCCCACTGGTATTTATTTCCATAAGCACTGCTACTGCCACAGCAGGAGCTACAGAGGTGGCAGGCTCTGGTGTGCCTTTGCTTTGCAGTCACCTACAAGTGATAGTGGCATCTGCTTCTGGTGGCAGCTTAATAAACACTAGGGCAAATGTCCTTCACTGATTTCCTTGCTGGTGACCTTTGTCCATTCATGGATTACTTCCTGGAGTTGGGAAGTCAAAGAGATGTGAAAGCTGGTCCAGCTGCAAATGGCTGCTCTCAAAATGTGGAGCAGCAGCATTGTGTCCTGGTGGGGTGGCAGGAGTGTGTCTCCCCCAGACTGTGACTGAAGCTCACATCCTGCTTCAAGTCACACAGTTTGAGCTTCCCTTCCCCTTAAGAGCAGCTGAAGCCTGTCTGCTCCTAGGGCTGCTGGAGCATAACCAGCCCAGTGGCAGGGCTGTCCTTGGAGCTTGGGAAGGAGTGCTTCAGGACCAAGCACCATCTGACTCTGTCAAGGAGCCTGGGAGCATGTAAACAGGGCAGGTAAATGAAAGTGGGACTGGCCCCTTAAGAAGAACCTGTCCCTCACCTAATTATTTAAATCTGGACTTTATATCAACCGTGCCTGAAGAGAACATAAAAGCTCTGTGTTTTGGGGTACCCACCCACCAGCTGGGTTTTGGGAAGAATTGCTCTTTACTTTTACAAAGTTTCTGGTGTTCTCCATGGCAGCATCTGATGGGCAGATGATCTTGTGGCCAAGGGCTGCACCTTTCTAAGCACTGCTCTTTTCCTCTGCTGTTGCTGTCAACACCTAAATCCAAATGCCAACACGCAAGGATAGCTGTTGTTCAGACACTTCGGTGCTCCTCTCCCATCCCTACCCTACACTGCTGGGTTTCTTAATATTTTAAAATATTAAGAACCTGGGCCATTTCCCACAACTAGAACTGGTCAGGAGGCAAACTCAGATCCAGAGAATGTATACAAGTTGATGACTATGCTGTGAATCACAGCTTCCCAAAAGCTGTGGAGAGGACTCTTCAACCTTCAGAGGCACTAGCGCAGTGATTCTCCAGCGTGGTATGGAGGGAGATCAACTTTAAAAGCCATATCCTTTTTTTGACTTATCTTTCCCCCTGCCTCAGTCCTTTTTTCTGACAGATATTTGGGAGTTTGGCCATGTAAATAATCAAGCTCTGAGCATTAGGAAAACGTTCATGCATAAACACAAACTTTAATATGTTTTAATACGCGGGGCACAGTGTCCTGTTACTGTTTGTGCTGGTCCCAGGGGGTGACGGTGGTGGGGCTTCCTGCCCCTTCCCTGTCACTGATCCCGAATGCTGATGCAGTTGTACGCAGCCCACCGCATCCTGAGGCTTCACTGCCTCCAATTCCTCATTTTCTTCCTTTTAGTTTTCCAGCTTGCCTAATATCCAGTCAAATTATGGAATACCAAATCTTAAAAGTCAGCTTGGACTTAGAAGTGCTTATTTTTTTGTACTTATTTCTCTGGAAGAAGAAGAGCAAAACTAAGAAGGAAAAGGAGCTTGTGGATGCCTCGGGCTCCCACAGTGGTCTCTACAGTGGCAGTGCTCGCTGCCTGGGTGGCAGGAGCTGAATCACAGAGCTGATCTGGGAAGCAGGAGCCATAGACCAACCAACAGCACCAAGATTTTAAGGGATGTAGAGGGAATTGTGGCAGTAAATCAGATACTACCTATGTGTTACTTTTGTGCAGAGTCAGGTGTAGCTTGAAGGAAGTGAATTGGGCTCATGACTGCACTCCTGCTTGCTATAGAAATGAGCTGAGTGAGCAGCCCAAAGAGATTTTTAGTTTTATAAGAAGCAGAAGGAAGTGTTCCTTTATGAATTTCCCACTCATGTCATATGAGGTGCTGCTGCCAGATGGCCTGAGACACCAGAGACATGAAAGTGTTCAGGAGGCAAATAGAAAAAATTTGCAACATGGTCCATGAGGGAGTGAAGCAGAAATGCTTCTGGCTCCAGAAGTCCCCAAGTGTCAGAGTGCTGGCAGCTGGGGGAGTGCAACAGGGAAAGATCATCACAGTGGGATGGCTCATCCTCTGGATGTGGGATGAGGTCTGGGCTTGTGGCTGGTCTGCTGGCCCTCTTCTGCCTCCCTGCCCCAACAAAGGCAGATCCAGGGCAAAATGAGCCCTTACTTTGGGGCAACTTCGGAAGTCAGAACGTGGAGATAAATGGTTTTTTCTTTACTTCTCTCCTGCCTGTGGAAGGAAAGGGGAAAAAACAGATGATGTTCCTGGTGTTTAACAGCATGATCTGCCACATAATCCATATTCTTGCATTCATTCAACAAAACTAGGTTTAACTGTTATCTTGGCACTGGCAATTGCTCAAACGAGGTTAGGCTACTTTGAAGAGCAGCAGAGTAAGGAGCAAATTTGAGACTTTCTGTGGCCTCATTGCAACTGTGCTGCTGTCTGGAAATCATATCCCAATGGTACCTTTAGAAACTTCAACTCTAGCATTTCCTACTGTAAAAACTCTTATTCTAAGTGGATTCTAAAGTGACATCTGGGTGTGTGGTTGCATGTATGATTTTCCTAATGTTTCCTAGAGGCATGTTGTCCCTGCTCTATGCTGTGCTACATTGCCATCTCTTTCTGGCCACGTTAGGTCCCTTTTTTCCCACACCCAGTTTTTTACCAGGCCAAGTATTTTTTGGCTTCACAGGAGCTTCAGTAAATTTAAGCAACCCTTCCAGTGTTTGTGGAGCTCTACCCCCAACCCTGGGAGGTGCTCCAGAAGCTGCAGGTTGAGCCAAAAGGCAAGAGCACTGAAACCACAGGACAGTCACTGAATTGCTTCCCAGATTTAAAACCACATCTCAGTCAGCTTTGTCCTTGCTGTGAGAGCATCTTTGGGGATATCAACAGTCCCCTCACTGATCAATGCTTTTCAGGTGGCCCATGGCACTACCTTCCACACCTTTTCCCAATGTCTGGCTCATATGTAAGGTGTTTATGGATTCCAGTCAGATCATACAGGAGAGCCCAGAGCCCAATACTGCAATCAGGGATGTGTCACCCACCAGCCACCAACTGTATTTATATGGGTACAACAAAACCCAACAAATCTCCAGATATGTACAATAAATGGAGATTCTAAAGCAGATTTTGCAGATGTGAAGGTGGGTTGCTTTAGAGGACACTGTTTAACACCATACCTGTGCAGATTTTCAGCGTCTTCAATGGTCTCAGGCAGAGCTTTTCCCTTCATTTCAGGTAGGAGCAAAACTAAGCCACTGTTGATTAGAACAATCACAGCTGCAAGCACAGAACAAGGATCATAAAGGCAGTGCAATTGTCATGCCTATGTTTAATTTCAAGTCACTAATTAATGCCCCAATGAACAGACAATGTCTGCCCCAATGGCAGAATAAGGGTGCCTCAAAGTAATAATAACACTTGGATTTTTATCTGCATGATTCTTATTTGTCAGAGTAATTGCTGACATTTCTGAGGTACATCTGAGCCCTGGAAAGCTGTCCTGAGGCACAGACCCAGGAGGGAGCCTGGCTTCCTTGCTTCAGGCACACAGTGCAGAGGAAGCAGGTTTTGCTTATGATTGTCCAGCTGGCATGGGATTGAGGTGACACTGGCTAGCTGTCATCACTACTTTTGGCTTGATTAGGACATGCATGAAAGGTTACTACCAGTCCACCTGGCCAGTTTCACCTTCTGATTAGTTTTAGACCTTCTGTGACCCTACTGAAGGCAGATGGTTCATGCAGGCACACAGGTTTGAGTATGTGCAGCAGCTGGCATTCAAGGCAGCCCTTTTCTTGGGATAGAAACCTTAACATTAGGGCTGACATGCTCCTTTGCCATCCTAAATTGCCAGGGCATCCTTGATAGACTGGCCACCCTGAGATGGAGTATAACTTTTCTGCAGGGAGACAAGGCCATGTTGCTGGGACCTCAGTTCAGGTAACCATGCTGCCTGTGAGAGGGACAGAACCCAAAGTTTTTCCTCCCTTGGAAAGGGCTCAGCAGGAGAAAGTCAAAGCTTGAAAGGGCTATCCCAAAAGCATGGGGTCCCCTTCAGCACAGAAGGGGCTAAGAGGTGACTTTGCTACCACTTCCAAACACCCAGATGAACAGACTCACCAAGCTGTATCTTAAACATATGTGTATGCATCTCTCCGTGTTTTTTTTTTTTTTAAAGACAGAAAATAAATCACCAAACTAATTCATCTCAGCTTTGGCCAACCAACCCCTCTTGCAGCTCTTACCAAAGATGACCAGGGGCAGTTCATGCCAGAGGTCTGCCAGTCTGTACACAAGGAAGGGTGTTATGATCCCACCGAGGTCACACAGGGAGGAGCAGACGAGGACTCCCAGGTTCCTGCAGTGCACATGCAAATACACACACACATCACCAGCTCTGCCTGGGGCTGCTCTGCACCCCACAGGACACACAAGGGTTCACTCAGCCCTGCTGCCAGATGAGCAGGCCAGCACCCTGTCCAGGATTTGCAGCTGATGGGAAAAGAGATGGGCCGTGAGCCCTGGAAAGAGAAGAGAGTTAACACCCTGGGGCTTAGGAAGAGACTTGGAAAGACCTGGCCCCTGTAGTGGTGAGTATAATCAGAAGAGAGCACAGGCAGAGCATTCTCACAGGGAGACATACCACGAGATGAATTGGGTGAGGGGAGGAGGGTTAGACAAGGTAAGACATTAAGACTAGCCCTGTAGTGGAGAGGTCAATGAGCCTTTGACTTCTGCTGGTACACTGAGGTGCACTGGATAGGGAGCATGAAGGCTGTCTGGGAAGGTTTCTTACACATTCCCCCAGAAAACTGCCCAGTGCTAGGCTTGGAAGTGGGGAAGGGGCTTTGGCCACGGAAGGAGGTGGGTTTCTGCTATATCACTCAGTATCCCTCCTCCCCCATTTCAAGGTGTGCTTTATACAAGCAAATTCCTCTTCCATGACATCCTTAGCTGTAAGCCAGTCTCTTGGTCTGTCACAGAGAAACACCCAGTGCTTTTACCTGCTGACAGAAGGTGGTGCACTTACCTGAGAAATGTTGGATACAGCTCAGGATTTGCCACACATATAATTTCATAGCACATGGTAATTCCCATCCTGCCCAAGCAAGCTGCAGTCATTTTAAGCCAATAAAGACCTGGAAAGACATTGTGCACATTGAGGTTTGAATACAAAACTATGGTTTTCTTCTGCTCTTGACATAAAACAGCATTAAATATTTAATTTAATGAAACAGTAAAGCATGATGCTGTTGTTTCACTCAACAAAGAATTTAGAATGCAATTGTCTTTTGATTCAAGCAAATAACCAAGACATGAGATTTTGCTAGGCTGCTGTCACAGAGAGGAGAAATTCATGACACAAAGTAGTTTGGGTTACCTAGTGTGTTAAACAAAAGCTTACACAGGACACCACTTGTTGCTTGCAATAAAACTTAACAGAGGGCATTGTTTGGTAGTTGAAATCTGCTTAGCAGGAAGGTACTCTGTACCTTTGCACAGAGGCTTGTGATGGCTTTCAAGCTGGGACAAGTTTGTGTTTGCCTCCCCACCTCAGAGGGTGATCTATAAATGCTTTCACACCGGCAGATGTCTGCTGCAAATAAACGAATGTCCTAGCCCTACACAGAGAGTCAGCCCAGGACACCTCTGTCTGCCACGTGGGGTTTTAGGTCCCAAGTCATCCACACCTCTGTCCCCAGAGTGAGGTGCTCTCTCAGGCACTACTGTGCCCCATGCCCTGGCACAGGCAGCAGCTGTGGGGCCACAGGACTCCCACTCCTGCACTCCCTCAGCAGGGCCCTTGCACCTTGCACAGCCACTGCGCTCCCCAGTCGCTTCCTAAAATGGTTTTTCATTGTCTGGGTGCTCTGGGGTTTATGCATATAACATTTTACTATAACATTTTGTGTGTTTGTTCTTGTCTCCCCAATGAACTCACAGTTGTGTGGCGCCGTAGTGGCTGTAGTTTCAGTCTACTTATATTCCATAAAACAAAAGGAAAGGAATTTCATTTGGTGGCCCTTAAGTGATGCACTGCTTTGAGACAATGATCTTGGAGCAGGCGCTCAGCTAAACCAAAGCCGAGTGTTGGTCACCGTGGTTGTTTGACATCCTACATTCATGGCAGCAGCACTGATGGCAGAAAGCACTTACTGTACCCAGACATTGTTTAAGTGTGTGCATGTGCCTATATATTTTTCCTTTTTAGGAACAGAAAATGTGGGGATTTTTGGATGAAACCCCTGAATCGTGCATTAAAATACAAACTTCTGGTCAGATAAAAATTGTGGACATGTGAACATGGCATTCTTCATGACCTAGCACCTGCAGACTTATGATCTGATTTGATGCCATTTTGGAAATCTGATTTGCCCCATTTCTCCAGCCTCTCATTAGCAGGTATAAATACTGCTGCTTTTATGGTATTTGACTGGACTGGATCACAGTACCGACATGGGCCAGGTTATCAAGGATCTTTTTCTATTTTCCAGGGCAACAAGCAAGAGATGGGGAGAGAATTCCTTGACAGAGGAAGTTTGCAGAACTCACTGTCTGGCAGGAATGCTGCAATGAGGCAAGCAGCCCCTGTCATCACACTGGCTGCAGCCCAGGTGTGGCGACGGCCGATTCGATCCAGCGTCAGCAGGAGGATGAAGGCGGCTGGGAACTCGACGAGAGCAGAATAAAGGAAATCCAGATACATGTTCCCAGCAGCTATTCCCATGTGCATGATGAGCCCCTGGTAGAGGACAGAACTCGTGAACCTGGGAAGAGAAGAGGGTGCAAATGAAGCCAACCCCCCTGGGAGACATTTTATGCAAAGAACTGAGATTTGCAGCTGGTCAGGAGCAAAACAGGCTCAAATCAATGACAATGATTTAATGACCCCAAATCACACACCTCCATTTGGGCTGCAAAAGCCTTCCCATCCTTACCAACTGTACATCAAAATGAATGTGTATTTTCTGATCTGAGGTGTCCTGACCAGGTCTAAGAATGAAGGTTTCAACTTTTCTCCGTCTTCCTCTTCGGAGCTGAGATTCTGGGAACAGAAGTGACAGGACAAGAGGTTACAGTGGGAGGGCGAGAAGGTGGTGAGAAGTACAGTGAATATTTTCCTTTAGGCTGATGGGAGAATGAGGGTTTTCATTTGCCAGTTAAGTAACTGAGGGCAAAATGACTTCTCCAGAGTACTTTGGGTAAAGGAAATATGAAAATTTATACAGACAATCTTCATATCTGTTGTAGTTGTGTATGGCATGAAGCAACATTTAAAAAAAAGTAATGAATAAGGATGTTCTGGAATTTAAAGTCATGAAATCTTCCAAATACTCTCTGTGAGGCTCCTAGGCAGTAAATGGGAACTCACTTGCCTTTGCTTTTGGAAGCTGCAATGATTTTGACTGCTCCCTGCTCTAAACCCAACACAATCCTAAACTCATAACATTATTTGTCTTGAAGCAGGCACACATGCAGCAAATGCAGTGCAGTCACCTGGAAAGAAAGAGGTGGCTTCTTCCTGTTTCCCTTGGCGATGCGCTTAATAACTTCCATAGCTTCATCATTCTGCTTTTGAGCTATGAGCCACCTGGGAGACTCAGGCAGACACCTGCAACACATATAAGCATGACAGCTACATGGAAGGAAAATGCACATTACTGGTACCTGGAAAATGAACATGGAACTGAGTTGCTCAGGCTAGGATCCTACAGTGCTTTGAGGATTCACAGGGGGAATTGAACTCAGTGGTAGCTGTGGCTGCCAGTGATTGCACTCTGATTTGTGCTCCATTTGAGTGGCAAGGTAGCCTTGCCTGAATTTATTCTCTTTTTTTTTAAATCTAAACCCAGTTTATTATAGTTTGGAAACATTACTCTGAGATAAATTCTCTTGACAAGTTTTAGAAATAGCTAATAGTCTATGGATATAAAAAAGAATAGCTCAAAATCTGATTCTTAATTTCTACCATGTTAAAAATAACCTTTCAAAAAAAAAAAAAAATCACATCCCAATTCTTTTCCCTGATCTAATTATATTCTAAGAAGCATTTTTAATCAATTAAAAAAACCACAAACAACCCTGTGCTGATTGCATTAAAAAACCCAAACATCCAAAACCAATTATGATAGATGATTAGAAAACTCCCTTCCCACAGTAGCTCAAGGACTGGTCAAGAAATGACATATTATTTTGTGATGTGTGGCAAGGACCCCAAACACAGAAGCATTACACCATGTTGCAGGTAGCCCCTTGCTGTTAGGTGAGTCAGAGTAAACCCTTGGGCAGAGGGAACAGAAAAAGGCCAAATCTCTTCTAATATAATCTTAGAAATCCTATTTGTAGCACTGCAGCTGTTCTCTAAGGAGAACCTTCAGCTCTCAGCCACTGTCCCCTGATCCTGTCAGTGTGGTGTGGCATTACTGGGAGCTGCAACAGCAGGCACTTACCAATAGTAGAGCAGGAGAAAGAAACTGGGCAGCGTGACCGCAAGCTGGAGCCACCTCCAGTGTGGAAGTGCATAAGCCAGGGCGGTGAGGATGAGGAGTCCCAGGGTGAAGGCAAGCTGGTAAATGATGCCTGCTGCCCTCCGGTAGTCTGAACCAACAAATTCTGCAACTGCAAAGACAAGTCATATGAGCAAACGTACTGGTTTGGAGAGCCAGGGGAGCATAACTCCTGCCAGCTTAGACCACGTGTAGCCCCTGTGCTGAGCTGTGTCCTTGGGTCATGGCACACGGCCATGGGTTTGGGTGGGAGAGCAAAGCTGGTCTCGGTCACAGGGCAAGCCCCAGCCCTGGTCAGCTGCGGACTTTGCCCCCTCCTTTGAGTGTCAGGCCCTCACCCATCAACACAGGGCAAAGGCTGCTCTCTTCAACCCACTCCTTCAAGCTGTGGAATAAATGGCAAAGTAAAATCGACTGATGTGACTTGTTTACCTCCATCTCCCTCCTCCCATATGGCTTGGGAACAGAACCTCCCTACCCACCAAGCAGCTGAATCAGCACAGCAAAAGTCATTTTGGCACCAAGGCTGTGAAACATGAGTGTTGTCTTACATCACTGCTTGTTGCCATTCCCAGAAAGGTGCTACACATCTTCACAGTATTTTCAATTTGTTTGTGCCTCTAGACCTTGCCCATCATTTTGGCATGTGCTCTCCAAGTATGAACCTTTCTTAGTTTTCAGAGCTGCCTCCTAATTATTCCATTTATGTCTATGAGCTGGTGCAAGCTCGGGTCACAAGCACCTGCATTTAAGCAAAGAGATGCAGTTTGGCAGTAAGTAGCACAGTGTCACTGTCTGCTCTCGTTACACACAGGGCTCAGGAAATCAGATGGCATCAGTGGGGGTCAGCCCTGCTGCTAAACAAGGGTCCCAGCCCAGAAGGTGCAATTGCAAACTGTGTAACTGAGGACGTAGCCTGTGAGCCAGCCTCCCTTGCTGACCAGTCCCTGGATCAGGCGGAATGTCACCGTCCAGGTGTAGCTTGGTGCAAAGGCCATCAGAACCCCTGAAACCGCGTTGATGAGGACTGTGACCAGAAGGCAGAGTTTGCGCCCAAACCTGCAGAGGGAAAAAACGAAAAGAAAGAGGCTCATCTCCTGGGAGGGTAGGGTGGCAGACCAAAGGGTTTGAAGAGGCTGGAGAGGGTCTCTGCTCATTTTGAATAGGAGCCTATATCTGTTATTCCCCTTGCCACATTTTCAATCCCAATCTCCCTGGTTTTGTGTTTTCAGGTCATTGCTCACTTTTGGTTAATGACTAAGGCAACTAATTCAAGATTGCCCTGATATGGCTCCCCAACCCATCTTTCAAAGCTGCCAGCGCTTTTTAATGGGGATTTGTTTGCTAACTGTGATCTTTACATGTTTTATCAACCTTGGCTGACTACTGAGCTCTTCTTGAATAGGGTTTTGTACATCCCTGTTATTTGTCATTCCCTCCATCGCCGTGACTCCCTGATGGCCAGAAGTAGAGGGTTTCCAAAAGAAACAAGTGGGCTGGAACACTAGAAAAGCATTTGTTTTCTAGCTGAAAAGAGATGCATATTCTGTTAGAAGTATGAACTATAAAAACCATTGAATTAGTCAATATCCACTAACAAAAATAGCGCAATAATAAGTGCCAGCCAAAATACGTCTTTTGTTCTCCACAGTAACATCAGCAGATCCCATCACTCGAATTTCCTCCTCTCATGAGCCTGACAAACAGATATGTTTTACTTGCCTGAAAGTTCTACCCAAGGAAGCCTCATCAGACCACATTTGAGAGTTCTGGTTTTGTTTTCACCCTGAGCACAATACATTTTGTTATGGTATTTTGTGTTGCTCCCAGTGCAGGAGCAGCAGTGAGCTGGGACAGAGTGGTGTGAGCAGAGTGAAGACCCCTTAACACTCTGACATATATGTGTTTTATCTTAGGAGGAATTATATCCTACTTCCTCATGTATTTTCCTACTTCTGCTTCAAAAAAAGCCTTTGTAAAAAGATCCTTCAGTATTTTGACACAGAGGGAGAGCATTTCGGATATAAGTGGCTATGAATTTGGAAGCTCTGGCTTTTGTTGGCTCTCAGCATCACATGGTGGCAAGAAATGCCTTTGCTAGTGAACATGATGGCATGGAAAGGTGATCTGAAATGTGGTGCTTCTGATGCTCATGGAATCTGCTCACTGCTATTTCATGTCCTGTTATGCCTGTAGGAGTGTGCATCACCATCCAAGCCTCAGTTCTGGGCAAAAGGAGGGAATGCTTTCAAATTTACTAGGAGATTAGTTAGAAAACAAGAATTTGGATTTAAGGGAAAGAAAGGATGAGGGGGGTGACAAACGTTTCTGATTAAAAAGAAGAAAAAAGAAACAAAGATCTTCCAAAATGCATGCAAAGAAAAGCCAAAATTGTCATAAATTTGTCCACTTTTGTCCTTGAAATCAGAGAGAGGACTCCACCCCAGGACTGAAGACTGGATGTAGTATTTTTGTAGTACTGCTGTAGCCATTTGATGTCTTTCACCTGAGAATCTCTTTTGCCAGAGGTGTAGCCACACAAGATGTGGCCACAAAAGGTTACTTTAGTAAATCACTATCTACTGATGAAAAATCCATTTAAGCAGAAAGCTTATAAAAAAGCTGGTCTGGCTCACTGGCAGTGAGGTAATGGTTTAATGAAGATGAGAAAGCAGTCTGTCCAATCTGTGCATAGATGGGCTTCTTCACAAGCAGATTTGTCTGCACAACCTAACTGATGGTGTGTTTGCCTGCACTGAAACTTGGGAGCAGGGACCAATGAAACAAACACAAGCCTATCCTAATTTTGTGACACTGCAGAACTACTACAGGGGATGGCTGTGGCCCTTCCCCCTTGAAGTGGGACAGTGAAAAGAAGGGAACAATAGCAGTATCTGTTCAACAGAGACAATTTTGGGGCCAGTCTTGGAAGGAAAAGGCTATTGAGAATACAAAGTAAAAAAAAAAATTCAGGACAGACTGGATCTCCAGAAGGATTGTTCACTCCCTGTTACCTCCATTTCTTCAAGTTCCAGTCCCATTCTCTCTTGTTATTTTACTGAAAATTTTGGTAAATATGCAGAGGAAGATCAGCTACAAAGCACTAAATTTGTTCACAGTCTAACCTAAAAAAAAAAATCCACTGGGCAGATATACAGCACAATGACAATTGTGATAGAAAAGAGGAAATGAGGGACAATAAGGTCTAGAACTGGCTAAACACAGATTCAGCTGAAAAAAAGGACAATCAAATAAAATTTAGGAAGAAACAACTACTTCTATTTCTGTATCTGAGAAAAACTCCTATTTTGAAACTGATTTATGGCCATCTGGATACTGTTAAAATTAATGTGGAACAAAATTATCACAAAGATGAGCAAATAGTTCTTGGTACAAGAGTTAAAATTTCATCTTTGACTCTGAGTTTGTGTTGCAGTTTGTACCTGTGAGAGAAAACAAAATCTCTTCACTTGTGTGAATTCCTCAGGGCTGTAAAAGTGGAGGGATACCTTGGCATTTCTGTGGATTCTTGGGGCAAAACAGCCTTTGAAAGCAGGACCTTAGAAACCACCACCCACCTCCCTTTTATGTGACACACAGACCTTCTCAAACAGGTTTTGGTTGCATTCATTTTCCTTCTAAATTGTGAATGCTGTTCAACAACATCAGAAAGCAAATAACCAGAGTAAAGGGTTCATCCCATACCTGTCTACACACCACCCACCTGTCTGCTATGTAGCCAATGCTCATGGAGCCAATAAAAAACCCAGCATTCACACACGACTGGAAGAGGTCCAGCTTCCAGGAGTCCTCACACACCAGGTTAAACTGTAAGGGCAAACACAGTTAGAAGCACAGGAACATTCCCTACAAACCATGCCTGTTTGAGAAGGAGGGAAACCAATGGCATCAGCGAGAAAATAGACTCCGGGAAAGAAACCCTCTAACCTCTTAAGCTGACATCTGCGATGCATCTTGTTTGGATTTTCCCAAACCTTGTGAAAAAGTTACATCCCGGAAAATTATTGCATAATGACACATATGGAGAGTGAGAAAGGAAGAAAACTCTGAAAGAACAAATAAAAAAGTTCAGAAAAATCTCATCCTCTTGTCCCCACCCATCTGCTTGAAATTTGGACGACACTTGGAGCATTGTCAGCTTCCCAGATGCCAAGACCTATTTCAAACCATGTGTTTCCATGAACCCTGCTGGAGTGGAGCCAGGAGCTGGGGTATCCCTCACCTCATTAGTACTGGCAAAAGGCCCAGGATTGGGCTGACTTTTTTCTGCAGGGAAGGGGCACTTGCTTTTGATTTACAATTAACAGGTTGTCAGGGCACACCCAACAAAGGGAGGAGGGCAAATTGGTAATAACTTTTCTACAGCTGGAAATATTCACTCCAGTGTAATTAGCCTTCAGCCCAGAAAGAAGCATGAATGTATTTGGCTGCTTATTTAATCTTTTTCTAACCCAGACAAGTTTGCTGGGGCCACACCAAACAGCTCAGCTCAGTTTCCCGGGTGTGGAGGACAGCTGGAGTGCTCTTCTCTGCCCCAGCCCATCTGTCCCAAGAGAAAATGGGGTGGACTTGCTTTGTAACAGTGATTATAGTGAAGCAAGGAAATATGAATGCCCTGCTCATGAAAGCTGTGAAGCATCCAGCGATGCACTGTTTTAAGATCAAGTTACACAAACATCTGCTAGGCATGGTTTAGGTATAGCTAATACAGATTTGGCAGTGGAGGGGAAGTAGAAGAGATCTCTTTGGAGATCATTCCTATACTTCAGGTCTCTACGTGGCTTTAAGACTATTAGTACTGGTTTGCATAGTTTTTATATTCTAGATCATCTGGTTTAGATACTGTAAATTGAGATAAAGCAGCACTGCTGTTGCTAAAGCATTATGTGAGAAATGTAGACCTGTCCTCTGCTTCTTGTTCATTATGGATGAGTATCTGGATTGTCACTCAAAAGTGCAGTTCCTCAGTCTGGGCTAAGGGGGTGCTACCCTCAGTTTGGTAATGGAAATAATTGTGAGAATAGCCACTGATGACAAGATTGCAGTATTATGCTGCCAAGAAAAGCGATAATTTCCCCTTGTTATGTATATGAATCTTTGATCTAAGTGCCTAGCAGGTTCTGATATTGAGTGTTTATTAGCAGTCAGACTCAGTACACCAAAAGCAAACTTTATTAATCAAGCATATTGTATCTTTAAGCTGTGCAGACAGGAGTGATTTCTCTGGACAAGCTATGTCTTACCTCGGTGACGAGAGAGCTCCCCGGGGAGTTGTAGACCCAGCCATCCCGGCAGGGACCGAGGGGGACGGTGCTCCCACTGCCCACCAGGCTGCCGAGGGGGTCAGTGCAGCTGATGCCTGTTGCGTTCCAGTCCACCTCGTACCTCCTGCAGCGGCTGTCAAAGCTGGCCCCGTGGCCATCCCACTCGGGAACCGTGTGATTCAGCTGCTCCTCCAGGCTCCAGCCACACCGCTGGCTCAGCTCAGCCACGCCGGGGCTGAAGCAGCGATGCTCAGGGGTGAATCCCAGGAAAAAAATCCCCACATAAATGGGAGCAAAAGTAGCAGAAAGCAAGCATAAGACAAAGAGGACTTTCTTCTGAAAGAAGTCGAATTCTCCGACCTGCTCTAAAATGTCATCCAAGGCTGGCATCTTTGTGTGTCACAGATCATGAAAGTATCTAACTCGGTTGCTTCCAGGGCTTTGGACTTCACTGCATGCTTAAATAATAGCTGAAGTGTTTGCTTAAACTCACAAACAAATAATTAACTTTGTCAATTGTCAAGCCATGCATCTCAACCTTTGTTTCCTAAATGCCATTTCTAAACACACTTTGGCTCTTCTTTTTGACTTCTGTTGTTAATTTGTTTTATATATGACATACTTGAAATGCAGGATCTGGAGTCTTAGCTTATGGCCATTTCAGTCTGTCACTGAGAATCTGTCAGTGCACAGTGTTGGGCAGGTGGTAATTCCTCTGTCCAGTATTTTCAGAGGCCTTAAGTACTATGAAAGCAGTATGATCCTCTTCCTCATATACATATAAACTGAAGAACCTTAAAATTACGAGGGACATAGATGACTGCTTGTATGCTCTGTTGAGGGAATAGAAGAAAACAGTACAGCAAAAACACAACAGGGCAGATTTCTTTGAGGCACTTAGTGGTTAAAGAATAGTGTTGTGCCTCAAATGGGAGGCAGACCAGTCACTGCAGTGTGAGTTGGGACTTCTGAGTCAGAGGTGATCAAATGGAACTTGCAGGGGTTCACCTGCAGCTGCCTCACACTCAGGGAACTGAGAGTGGCCCTGAGACCGGTCACCAGCCCTTGCATGCCCATCCTGCCCTCTGCCTCCTGACCTGCCTTGCACCCTGGGGAGGCAGATGGCAGAGGCTGCTGCAAGCTGCAGCTCCATCTCATAAATGCTTAACAGCTATTTAATGAGAATTTATTAGACAATGCTAACATGTGTGATTAAGCAATGGAGACATCTTCAGCCTTCTTTACTTGAGGGGGTGATTAATGCTGTGTTCCCATGGCCATGGTTGCATAAGGTCCTTGCATGTCATTCTCCATTTCCTTCAATGATGGAGGACTGGAAGAATGATGCAGCTGAACATCAAAAGTGTGGATGTGGACGAAAAACATCTATGGGCAACAATTTCTGCCTGAATATGTTCTGCCATCTTTCTGTCATCTGCAAATCTTTCTAAGCCAGACAAAGACTCTGTAGCTTGGTTAGTGCTTCTGAAGGGAACCTCTGAGCAGGCTGCTGTCCCTGGGTTAATTTTTCCCTGAGGAGCACTCAGGGAGCTCTCTGAGTTTTATGAAGCACAAAACTAAATAATGAGGAAAACAGAGGTGATAAGTAATGTAATATTTTAAAGGGCTATTAAAAACAAGTGCCCTTGAGTTACAGTGACCAGCATTCCTAGGAAATTCCATGAATCACAAACAGGACTGCTCCTTTGCAATAAATATCTTTTGCAGCTAAGAAAAGACCAGCCATTTGACTGTGTACAACTGAAGAGTTTACATATCTCTGTTCAATCTGGTTTCATTAGAAGCAAGAACAGACTATTCCCCCTGTTAATGCTCAAGGAGCTCACTGCACCAGCAGTTTTTAAACCTTGCACCCTTCTGCACACAGACTACTCAGCAGTGCACATAATTGATGCAGTGGTTACCATCTAAAGCCTATCTCAGCCAAAACTGAATTAAGTGAAACAAGAAGTGCATGAACTCTAGAAATCTGCTTTACTCCCTTTCCTGATTCTGCCTACTGTAATTTCATGCTGGTGAAAGCAAGAAGAAAGCAGCCAGTATGGGGTTCACATGCCAGTTATGCTGGTAGAAGGTTGTATCTCTGATTATGATTAATGTTATTTCTTCTGGAAAACCTCCACTGTCACTCAAGTATCCTCTTTTATCGTCAGGAAGGAAAGTGTTGTCCTACAGTGGGAGTGACCACTAGTAGCTTTACATATTGCATAAAGTCCAGAGGTTTTCCCTACTGTCATCCAAGCTGCCCTCAAATAATCCTAACCAGACTCTCTCCTGTGTATGGTCTCACCAGTCTTCGAGGAACTGAGTGGTCCATCCCACCAATATAAAGGCAGGGGACTCTTGAGTAAGACGTCTTTAAGATGTTTTTAGCATGTTTTTTTCCACTTTGTGGGGGACAGAGCAAGCAGTGAGCATGTATGCAGTTCTTCTGGTGGATCTGACTGCATGTGAATGGAGGCAGCACGAGAGCTTGCCAGGGTGACCCCTGTACTGAAAAACTGAACATGACTGTGTATGGGCTCAAGTATTGTCCCATGCCCACGGTGCTTAATCTTTACCACCGTCCCCAGTACTGTTTTGCCTGATTCCTGCTAGCACCACACAACACCCAGGCAGGTTTGGGGAGGTGATGACAGGCAGGCTGTTTCTGGTAGTCAGGAGGGAAAAGATGGGGTATACAGATGTGAGCCATTGCCTCCAGCCTACCCATTTATCAGCACAGATGCAGCACAGCATCAATCAGCATGTAACAGGTAATTCAGCCAGACGAGCAAAGTGAAAAAAAGCCAGAGCAGCTCTGTTAGCAGAGGGCATCTGTGCCCCTGACAGAAGACCCATATCACTCTGCAGTGGCAGGTTCATGCAATAGTGTCAAGTGTGACAGGTTTGCTGGATATAATCAGTAATCCCTTCACCTGCAGTAGTGAAGCATTACCATGACTGCTTTAAAACGCGTCAGTGTTCAAAAGATAAATGTTCCTGTACTCTGACCTTCCTGAGCTTTAGATGTAGGCTCGAAACGTTGGTGAAATGCGAACAAAGCCAAACCTACTCCTGTAAAAAAATTACAGATAAAAGGCATACTGATAATGATTGTATAAATAGCTGTTGGCTGCCAAACAACAGCCCCAATGCAAAGATCTGAAAGCATCTTCTCATTAAATCACTCATGAAGACTGAGAAACTGAGGCAGAGAGATCTAGCAGGTTAGATCTTCAGAGAAAATGGTTTTCAGATCTTTGAGAATTTAGGCTAAAACAGTTTGCTAGAGGTGCCTTAGACGAACTTTTCCATTCAGGTGCTTCCTGACATGTTGTCCTACAAACCTTCTTGCACAACTAAACACTTCTGCATTGATTTCTTTCTACTGAGTCATTCTTTCATCCTTGCCATTTAGTGATTATTTTGGTTCAGTACTTAGCTGTGTATTTGGACCTTCTCTTAACTCTGTTTCCTGTGAATGTATTAAGCACACAGATTTTTAACAGGGAGCTCTGAGCATACTGTCTGTCATAATCCCATGCTACCATGTACCCAAGCAGGACATGCTTGATTCAGAGGAATGTGATGGAGAGTCACTGGTCACATCCATAAAAACAGCAAATCATGCACCACTGAGATGCACTGCCTGTTCAGTGGGGTGCAGGTATTTCAGCCAGGCTTTGCCAGTCTGGTTTCTTGGTGCAAGGGCCTCATCCCCTTTCCTACAGCCTGTCGTGGCACTTGTTGGTCCTGTACACCATGAATGAGTCAACTTGCTAAGTAGACAGAGGCTGATGCTGTCTGCAGTAGTCAGTTGCAGGGGCTCAGTGAAGGGTTATGGAAAATTCAGCACAAAGGAAAGCACAGGACCACATGGCTCAAGCTGCTGGGAGAGGGAAGCTAGGAAGAAGCAGGGTGTCCCTGTGGTGATGGAAAGATCATCTGTCTTGTAGTTTTTGCGTACCGTTTCACCTGGGCTGATGTCAGCCATGTAAAAGCTGAACATGTAACATCTAGTTACCTCTGGATATATATCCACCTGTGGAGCAGGAGCCTACAGCGGTGCTTAATGGCAGATCTATACACCCAGAGCTGCTAATAGCAGCTGGAGCTTGTGTCAGCACTGAGACCTGGATCTCTAAGAACTGACTGTAGAGGGAGCCTATGCACCTTGTTTTTAGTCTGCTCAAGTTCTTTCAAAAAGCTCATGTTTGCACCTGATATTTATTTGCACCATGAGAACTTATTTTATAACTGAGAGAAACAAAGTGTACTTTACGGTTGGCTCACATACTACTAACACATTTTTCTTAGATGATAACCACACTATATTTGGCAAAGCCCTCTAGTTTAAGATTATTTGCATCTAGATCCAAAAGTCACAGCTTGAACTCATTTCTTCCTTGAACATTAATTACCACCTAGTATTGTGCAACCT
This sequence comes from Corvus kubaryi, assembly GCF_017639235.1. Lineage (NCBI taxonomy): Eukaryota > Metazoa > Chordata > Aves > Passeriformes > Corvidae > Corvus > Corvus kubaryi. Next base: position 37,198,193 of record NW_024582091.1, on the reverse strand, counting down.
AGGAATATCTCCCTTGGTGACAAAGACAGCTCAGTCCACAGTTCTTACTCCTCAGCTTTTGCCATGGCACAGGGCATGACGTGTTTCTGCAGTTTGTCCTCTGAAGGTTTCATTTCTGCAGTCATGAGGTGGCATGACTTTTGCCAAGAGCAGGAACATGCCGAGCTCCTGTACTACTGGCATTTGGCCTCATGGGCTGCTGGGGCGCTGTGTGAGCACTGTTTGGGCCAGGATGAGGATGCTTGAGCTACCCAGGGAGAAGGAGCTGGTCCTTGGGCAGCTTGGCTTGTTGTGAACCTGTGCCGTGGTCCCTCGGGTCCTGTTACTTTGATCTGACTTCCCAAGGAGATGGCAAGGTCACCCCACAGTGTGCTTGGGGTTTGTAGAGCCGCTCTTATCAAAGGGTGCACTGATAACAGGTTACTGAAGTGAGCAAAGGAGTCCAGGCAGCCCTGTAACTACTGGCACAGAGCCTGGAGGGTGTGCTAGGCACTTCAGGAAAAACACACAGGTTTTCTTAAATGCTGATCAGAGAATTTTCCTGAGCCCACCCATCCAACCACTTTATAAAATTCCTCCAAGAGGTGTCTGGAAGGATAACTACGTCTATCAGCAGAGCCAGGGATGGAGCTGGCCAGACCAGCCTTGCCAGCTCTGGGATGTCACAGCACAGGTACAGCACATGCCATCTGCAGTCATCCCTGTGTCTCTACCCAGCCTGACACCTCAGCCACCCAGACTGGGAAGCCCATGGTTCCCAGGGCTTCAGCTTCCTGTTGAGCAGCCCTGTGTGACTGCAAAGAACAAGCCCCATCCCAAACGGGTTTGCAGCCTAAGCCTTAGGTTTGTTACTTCCTTTGCATAGTTGAACTACTGATACCTGCTGTAAAGGTAGCAGGACCTACCTGAGACAAGCTGTGCAAACAGTATAGGTATTACAAGGCTAGATCCTATTCAGAGGACTTGATAAACAACTGAGGATGGGGTGAACTGGGGACTGAGGCTGTGTCATAACATGCATTTCTGCTGGTGGTGAAGGTAGGCTTTGCTGTCACAACATACTGGGTAACTGCACCCAAAGCCACCTGTCAGGGGCTGAGGTGGTACCTATTTCGCTGTTCTCAGCCTGGGCATGGCCACTTCTGAGTTGGTTTAAACACACTGACTCCTTCTGTCCCATGTGTAGAAGCTTTTTTTGGACCAGCAGCTCTTCAGGAATGGGAGCTGCTTCATGCCTGGATAAGAAGGAAGAGGCAAGTTAAGTAGGTTTCATGTGAAGTACAGCTCAAAAAAAGCTTGTGAATTTGAAAGGGAAGAAAGAAAAAAACATAGGAGAAAGCAAACTGGCAAGTAGCAAGCAGGTTTGCAGTTTGGAACTGGCCCTGTTTCAAGACTTTAATATGTAGTTAATTACAAGCATTTAATTTTGCAGTAAAGTCTTGGGAGTGTGATTGCTTAATAAGTTCCTAGATTACACATATCAATCACGTACTTACTGCTGTGCTCAGACAGGGTATCACAGCTGCACAGCATGGTGTGGGGCATGGGGCCATCCCTGGCACCTCACCAGGCTCAGTGAAGGAGCAAAAGAGGTGGCAGGGGCGGAGGCTGTCCTGCCTGCAGGGATCAGAGCAGGGATGTCTCCTTCCCACCTCCATAGGTCTCTGCTCCCAGTGCTGCTGCTGTGAGCAGCCTGGGAGGAGAGTGAAGGTGACAAGGGAGCAGCACATCTCATAACTATTTCCATCATCAGGGGGCTCCAGATTCCTGCTTTCTGGAGCTCTGTCCTGGCCCATGCCTTTCTCCACCTCCACAGTGGGAATGGCAGCTACTCAGAGGTGTCCCAACGGGAGGGGGAGAAAGGGATGCTTCCCTGAGGGGTGGATGGTTGTGTGAAGAAGATGGTGACCCTGTGTCTCATCAGACAAGGCTGCTCTGGGACAAAGTGTTCTGGACATGGGAAGATGGACAGGAACAGGAGGGCATGAGGAGAGATTGCTCTTGTCCTTTGAGACCAGTTGCTCCCTATTGAAGTTCCCTAACTCACCTCTCTGCCCTGACTCAAACCCCTGTGACAGTCCCCTGTGACTCCTCCTGCTACCCCTGTTTTTGGCCCAACCCCTTCAGAAATCCTGTTTGATCCTTGAGGCAGTAAAATACCATTACCCAGAGGACTGGGTTTTCTAAACCCAGCCCTAATAGAGTAACAGTTGGTATAACATTATGAGAACTGCTTTTTCTGAATTTCTGACAGCCTTGCTTCTTGCACATCACCATGCAGCTGTTAGGATCACTGGTGTGACTGTGGTCTAATGAGAGACAGGCAATTACAGAATTCCCCCAGCTACACCATGCCAGAAGTCTTCAACTTCAGTGTCATTATGAACAATATTCTTGGATTTTCCATATGGTCCTCAGCTAAAGCATCATTCTAGCACTTCTGTGAAATAAGTAAACACACCTATATCTCCTGGCATCATAAATTGCTTTTTAAATGACAGAAGACTTGGAATCAAACACACAATACTTATTAAAAAGAACACTAAAGCAGTTAATACTGACCTAGGAAAATTGTAATTGGGGATCAACCCAAATTAAGCAATAGATTTAAGGAAAGGCTTCTTGACTCTGGGTTTGAATATTTTTTTTCTGAATGCAAAAGGAGTTCAATTATATTTCGCAAGCTTGAATCTTTGGGGAATTAAGTATCATAAACACACAGCTGTGATGCAGTTTGTCAGTGTTTGTTTACACAATTGTTATTAGTCTGCACATTTATGTTTCTAAAAGAGCTTTCTGCTCAGCATGAAATGAAGCTATTTCTTCTGCTCAAATTGCTTGAAAAAACAGTCCTTTTGTAGCTGAGAAATGGCACATTGGTCTGTGAGATGTCATGTTCAAGCCTGCTGCCTCTGACATCCCAGGTACTTGGAAGTAGAGGAGCTCCCAGTAGAGGAGCAGGTATCCAACACTTCTTGTTATGGCAGGTGGTCCAAAGTTTTCCCTTCGGGACAAGCTAAAAGTTCCTGCTCTCAAGTTTTATTTCCATTTCTTAGCTTGTGTTGTAAATGTTTGGGTTTTGATATCTTGTAAGTTGGTTTTGTGAACATTTGGGCATCTCTCTACACTTCTGAGAGACAATGAAATATACTGATGACACAAATCCACTTGCAGCTGCAAATGAGATAATACAAACACAATAAACACAGTTTCTCAGGGTCTGCAAGAGTAAAGAAAACCATCAAGAAGCGATGGCAAGAAGGCGTCAGTAGTTTAAGTCCAAAGGGAACATATAGACCCAACATTCATAGACAGGCCATCAGCCTTTGGTAGGGAATTCGGACTGAACTCCACCAATCCAACATGAATGCAGACAGCCCTGCTTCACTTTAGCCCCAGGACTGCTGAAATTTCAGTGGGACTAGCTAGAAGTACACTAAAGAGGCTGGTCAGAGAAGTGAGGGGAGTCAAGGATAAGGACACTAGCTAGCATGAAAATTTGAAGCCAAATGCATACCACATGAAATAGGAAATAGAGAGCAATGTTTTCTGGTTGAGTCTTCCCATGCTAATTGTCCATCTGTGCTGCCCAGTGGGCTTCAGTGCTCCCTTCCCTGCTGCCATAAGTGCCTTCATAATGGCCTCCACAGTAAGAAATGAGGCAGTAGGTGGACATTGGTGGTGGAAGAAGCAACGAGACAGTGATAGTCACCATCAGATATCCTGTTTGGGGCAGTGGTAGGTGAGTCACATGCTTCAGTGAAATGTGACCCTTGAGCACTGTAGGGTTGATTGGCTCTTCAACAAGCATCTTTTGAAGTGAAATATCCATGGGAAAACTGAGCCACTTTACAGCTAAGGGAGTGGGTGGAATGAGATCATTGAACTTGGCACTTTGTACGGGTGAAAGATAAACCCAGCATGGGGACGCTGCTCAGCCAGAGCAGGTCCACTTTTGATTTGGGAAGAATTGGCTAAGTGAAGGCAGGGGAGCTCCCTGTGAAAGAGCCATTCTCAGTGGACTGAAACTAAGACATGAATTCAAGCAAGTTAAGTCACTGCTGAAGCTCAGCTTGTTAATCAGATCAAGATAAAAGCAAGGACAAAGTGTAGGAAGCATTCACAGAAGGAGCCACAGTTTCAAACAGTAGAACAGCAGCATGTCCCTGTGTGTGTGTACATGGGGGCAGTGTTTTTGCAGGCAGGGTCTGGCACTACTCAGCAGGTGATGGCGAGACAGACTGCCCATGCCCTGCATGGCCAGCCACGCCAGCACCACTGGTCCCACTCTGCTTTCCCGAGACTGAGGCAGCAGAGCTGGCAGCACTGGCAGTTTTACAATGCACAGGCAGCTCTCAAGGGAGGTATTTTGGACTAAGTGACCTTGTAAAACGCATGTCCTTACTCTCCTATGGAGCAAGCTGTCCATTCAGTACAAGAGATTACTGATAACTTCTGAATTATTGGGCTGCTCCCATAAATACAAGAGTAAGTGGCCTATGAGTATACCAGGAAATTGTGAGCCTAACTTGTCATTAAATTTTCTCTGAGTCCCTAAGGTTGGAAGTGGGTGGGAGGAGTGGTTAGTCATACCTGTGGAGATAGCCAGGTGAGTGGCTATTCTCAGACACACATTCAACCAAGTATGTAATGCACAATGCATGTAATACTGTTGGGCCAGGTCACAGCTATATCACAGAGATGTTAATTTTTAACTGCATCTGCCCCTTGGTAAGAGCAGAAGATACTGTGATCTCAGCTTTCCCTCCTAATTTCAGGGCATGTTTTCTCTGCGACCTGCAGCCAAATTGTCCCACACCGGTGACACCAGTGCTGGTTCCCGGTTCAGGCAGCATTCAAAACTGGCCCGGAGCCCAGCTCATGTTCCTGTCAAATGAGTGCACGTGACATAGGATCTATGCCAGCTCTGCTTTTACATTAGTTTCAAGGCCAGCCCTGGCATGACAGTTCATACCCAACCTGCAGATAGGGAGGGACCTCAGCCAGCACGGATACTGTTATGTCTCTTCAATACTTTCTGGCTAAACCATAATCAGCTGAGCACGTTTATGCATCATCTTTACCCAGCACTAGCAGCCTTACAGCCACACTGACCACAGACTCTGTGCCTGACGTTGCTCCTGGTAGCGCATGGGCACTCCTGTGCATCAGGCACTTCTGGTGTGTGGGACGTGTGGCTTCACTTCTTGTTTTCTTGAATGCCACAGGCCAAAGGGAGTAGCAGATAGAAATACAGCCATCAAGGACAACACCCAGCAGGAGTTTCAGTCAGTTTGGGAAGGTAGAGCTCAGCAGAGACTCCTTTCCCAGGGTGGATGTACTTTGTGGTGGTTCACACACAGGTGCTCTGTTGGGCTGATCTGTGCTTCCAACAGGCCGCATAGCCATGCCCAATGAAAAATAAATCTGACAGATACTGAGCAGGGAGAAATACACTGCAGACTTCCAAACTCTGACGTTATCAAGAACATCCTGTAATACTTGTGTGTGCTCTGAGATAATTACAGGTGGCAATAGTTAAGAGGAAAGCTTTCAAGTGAGTCATATGATAGCACACAACAACTTTGTTTAAACTTCAGTTTGCACTGTGATTTTCTTGGAGTTCCCAGAAACAGTGAAATCTATGAAAAAATAATCTCAAAAAAATAATCTTAAGAAATAGCCCCTTGGTCTAAATGAAACTGCTGCATAGAAAGTGAGAAGTTAAAACCTGTCTGAAAATTTTCAGAAGCTCCAAAGGAATGACCCAAGGTTTTCTAAGCAGGCACCAGGAGTGATCAGAGACACAGGCTGAATGAGAGGGTACAGGAATACCATGTCCCTACAGATGATATATGAAAGTGGTGGCTGTATTAAATCTGCTCTAACAGTCAACAACGCTGAGTTTCAACATTATTTATCTGTACTTGAAAGTGACAGCCACTGGATGAGCAATTGTGCTTCCCCTTACTTCTGCAACCTCATTAGTCCCCTCCTGGGGACAAGACTTCCCTGCTCCCATGGCATGGCAGCTGGCCAGGAGCCTGTGCTCAGGTGGTTCCCACCACACCATGGCGACACCTGGTGATGCAAACCCCTGCTCTGACCCTCAGAGCTTCTTGAGTTCAGTGTGACGTGGTGAAGGTTTTGCTGTTAGAAAGATGCCACTCTGTACCAGTCTGGCTGATGCCTGTGTGCGCATGAACTCTTACAGGGTTTTCTCTCCATCCCTGCACCTCATTTTTCTCCTTGGTCCCAGGGTCACACTGCTCACATGTTGTGTCCCCATAAAGGCTCACTGCATTCCTGCTTCTTCTGCAAACACTCCTCACGATTGAGTTTTTCTAGCCAGGGGCCTTTGCCTCAGGTCTTGTCTTTCATCAGGTCTCCACAAACAAGCCATCACCTCAGTGATGTGCCACCTTGTCTGTCTGCTGTCACAGTCTGCTACCACTGCCAGCCAACAGTGTGGCACCACTGAACCAACAAGCCTCAGCCAAAGGTGGGCACACCCAGGCACACACACACCTGTGTATGCATGCATACAGTGTTTGTTCTTTCCTCTGAGAAAAATGAATGGTAAAGGGAAGGCCACTTCTGCCAGGAGAGCACCAGCTGCATGCCTGACCTCACCACTGTGTCATGGGCACCACAGCAGCAGATGTGGTGTAAGGAGGACACAGTACAGCAGCTTCCCTGTCACGCCTCTGATGTAATTTTCCTCTGCTCAGGAGAACAACTTCTGAAATACTGCCCTCAGGGACAGTCCTGGAGACACTTCGTGGGCACTCATGGCTTTCATGAAGACAGGTTTTTTCTACCCCTAGGTTGTGGCTTGGCATCACAATGCTGACAGTCAGAGCTGCCTCCTGAGCTGTTCACAAGGAGGACCAAGGAAAAAGGACACCTCCTGCCTCTTTAGCCCATCAGGAAGCCCTTCTCCTCTCATGCCCTTTGGTGAGGGTCTTGCCCAGGCTCTTCTTCTGCTAGGAGCCTTCAGAGGTGGCTGCAAACCTCACTCAGCTTCTCTGTAATTACTCTATGGCTGCAAAGCATGGGAGGAGTTGAAGGCTGCATCAGCGGGGAAAAGGATGCCTGGATGCCAGTGTGAGCTGTGGCAGTGAGGACGGAGCCGTCTGTGGCTGCCACGGTTCTGGGGAAGGTGGCACAGTGGAGCCTCTGCCCTCAGGAGGAGGTGGAAGTGATCAATGCAGAGCTAGGCATGACCAGCATTCCAAGGAGATGATCACTTTCTCCTCTGCCCCCTGACTTGTCCCATCTCTTCCACAGCTCCTCAGGGTCTGCACCAGAGGAGCTCAGCAGCTCTCCCATGGAGAGCTGGCCCTGCACCGTCATTGTGCCAGCTAAGCTGTTCCCTCTGTGCCTGCTGCCTGCTTTGCACATCTTTCCCTTTGACCCGCTCACATGGGTGCACAGAGTTTTAAGCAAGTCTTTGTTCCACAAGCTGCTCTTTGCTCTCAGCAAGGCCAAACCCACCTTCAGGCAGGGAGGGAAGCAGAGGCAGCAGCAAATAGCAGCCTGGGACAAGAAGAAACCAAGGAGCCCTGGCGAGAGTGAGCAGAGACTGCCAGCCACCTTGCATCAGAGCAAACTGGCAGCAGGCAATACTGTGTCCTCCCATGCCCTTTTCCTTAACCATCTTCATCCCTTTCCAAACAGGCTGTCCTGTTTGCTCTTAACCCCCAACCCCAGTTCTGCCAGTTTAACAGTGGTATGTGGTATCAGTGGCATGATAGCACAGAGTATAACCTCTGCACTTTCTACCTGGGTCATCAATTCCTTTAAACTACTGCTTCCCTTTCACCATATACTTAATCCTCCTCTTTTATGCAATTTCTCATGTTGCTACTTCACAACTTCTTGTGCAGTTATTTTGTTTGTGTAGGTTTGGGTCAGAGCTGCCCTTTTTCCAGGGTGCCCCAACAGAGTAAGCTGTGGTGGCTTAGCAAGGCCAGGCAGGATGGGGCTCTGAGCAACCTGGTGACATCCCCACCCATGGCAGGGAGGCTGGAACTAGATGACCTTTAGAGTCCCTTCCAACCCAAGCCATTCTGTGATTCGATGGTTCTGGGACAGCCTGGAGGTGAGTGAAGGTTTGTCCATCTCAGGTATGAGCGTGACAATCTCTCATGGGGGTTAGACCCACTGCCTGGTGAACAAAACTGGTGTGGCACCCCCACGGCATGCAGAGAACAGGAATAATTTTGCTATTTGGCACTCCCATATCTTTTTTTGCACACACAGAGTATTTTTTGACAAAAGCATAAGAAAGCAGAGCAGAAGTCAGGCAAACCCAACTTGCATTTCCGGGGGAATGAGTAAGTACAGGTGACACAGACTACTGCTGCTTGGAGCTTTGCAGGGAAAAAGAAACACAGAATCATCACAGATTGGTTGAAGCTGGAATGCACTTCTCAAGATCACCTGCTCCAGCAGGTTCACCTAGAAAAGGTTGCCCAGGATCACTCCCAGATGGCTCCAAGGGTGGAGATTCCACAACCTCTTTGGGCTGCTTGTTCCAGTGCTCAGTCACCCTCACGCTAGAACGATGTATCCTCGTGTTCAAAGGGAACATCCTGTGGTTCAGCCTGTGCCCACTGCCTCTTAAAACATGCTTCTCAAGAATGTGCTGTAATCCCTTCCTGGCAAAAACTCTGCAGCCTCTGTACACAGAAGTCTGGACACAGCCCGAGTCAATGAACCTCTAGAAAATCTTGGCACAGTATGAACTATCAGGGATCACAGCTGGGACTGTGGTTGCAAGGCCTGAGGCTTCCTTGTATTGGTCACAAGGCTAGAGTTTCCTCCTGCACTGCTGGCTTTATGGAACAGGAGAGCAGTGGGAGCAGGGATTTCTCATATTGTACACAGAGGTTTTCAAGTTTCTGGTTTTGTCCAGAAGCAAACAGGGCTTTCCTGAAAGGTTCATTCTCAGAGGAAGGAAAACTGAAGTGGAGCAGAATAATATCAGAACAAAGCATCATGTGACGGAAAAAACAAGAGAGAAACTTCCCTGGATATAGAAAAATCAGTGAAGGATTAGCTGGGAACACCTTAGACTTCCAGAAGATAAACAAGGCGAAAAAAGCTGACATATTGCTTACCAGTGCCACCTGTCTGAGCAAATGCTGTTACCAGGAGGAATTTGAATGAGGCATTACTGGTTCTTTAGTACAAATTGCCATTTTAATCATAATGCTGGAAAGAAAGAAGAAGAATGATTTTGAAGCAGAAAGAGTTTGGTGAAGTTGCCTTTAAACATCCCCCAAGCTGGGATGAAGGCTGGGAGAGTGATAACCAGGGCGTGCCAAGCATGAGGTGTGTGACAGACAGCCTTCCTCGGCTCCACAAACTGCTCCAACAGGTGTAACACCTTGCACCCCTGCTCCACCAGCCTGTGCTGGATGGGGCAGTGAGTGGGATAGGCTCTGCCCCCCTCACCCCATGGGAAGGTGGTGAGGTCTGCAGTCCTACTGTAGATGAGGAGAGGGTAAGGTCCATGCTGGTGCCTGCTTTCTATGCAGAAACATAAATGTCTCCTTGGCTCCACTGGCCCAGGAGCAGTTTGCTGTTGTACACAGGACTGCAGGAGGATAGTAACTTGAGATGTCCGGATGGTGCCAGCTGCTGTACTGATGCGTATATGGAAAGTATATGGTAATGTTGCTCTTTTCATTTATTAAACAAACCCAAAGTAAGCCCTTTTTGCTTTTCTTCAGCTATCATTTTGCTAAAAATACCATATGAACTAATCCTCTAAATAATCTTTTCATAAAGTTTATCTCTGAATAAGACTCCTAAATCTAAGTTTCAAGCAGCTGGCAGTTTGTCCAGGAACTTCTTGTTTACTGAAATTGGTCCGTTCCCCATGTCCTCATCTCAGTGCAGAAGAGCAGATACGTGGGACTGGCTCCCCTGAAGGATGGATGGTGGGCCTGCACCCAAGGAATGCTACCCACCCTGGCAGCAAATGGCACAATCCCAGACTTCACAAGACCTCCCAGAGTCCCCACTCCACTGCAGCTGGCCAGCATGGAGCTGGGGGAGCAGTGGTGCCATCCCTTCTCTGTGGTTGATAACGTCCCTTCATCCTCCAGCAGCCCCAGTTCTTGGCTATGGCATGGCTGCAAGCATTGAGTCAAAGGCTGCACTCCTTCTGCTGAGACCAGCTGCCAAGGGGAGCAACCTTGCAGCAGGAAGAAGTCTTTTGCAGACGATGCCTTCCAGTTCCCGGTGCCCCGGGCTTTCCATCTGCTGCATTGTGGTCACACTGCCAGGGATCACCTCTCCAAGTTTCCTGGTCACCGTACTCCCCTTACTTAGGGTTTTCTGTTAAGGCCTGGGTTTGGTGACTGAAAGCTCAGCCTACAAATACAGAATTCATCTCAGGGACTTCCTTTGCCACCTACCTGGGCCATTTTACCCGGGCCAGCTCCCCACAATACAGGTGTTATGTTTTCCATCCAGTCACTGCAGAATTGTTTCATGGGAAAATGGATACAACTGCTGCATCCTTTTCAGATATACTCAGCTTGAATGGCCTTTGTTTCAGTTCATCTATTTGCTTGGGGTCTGGGGATCTTAGACCAATGTAAACAATTCCTTCATTTTCGAATTTGTTGAATCATCCTTGCTTTGCGTCTCCACATCAGATATTTACATCGTTATGTTTTTTGCTTAAATACACTCAAATACACCCAGGAACATTCACTACGGAAGGGAAAATATAATAAATCCTGTGTAATAAATATACTGACATTTAAAATTAAATAAACATTAAAACAACTGAGTAACTGAACTACTCTGTGGTAGGGCCACATACCCAAAAATGCCCATTTTAAGTAGTGTGCTAAGAGCTGGATCATGAACAGAGAGCATGTTCATCCAGCTAAGCGGCCTGATGAGAGTAGTCTGGTCCCTCTTTCTATTAATAAAGCATGCTAATAAAGCAGGAGGTGAGAACCCAGCCATGAAGAATTCCTTTGGGTTGGTATTGTGCAGTCAGGACAAAGGACATGATGTTATAGCAGAGATAAACTACAAAAACAGAGTGAACTATAAATAGATTGTAACTGCTAAGGGTTTCCAAAAACAACAGGGAGAATAGAGAAAGGCACTGAGGAATTACTAGTTCTCATCCATACTTCCAGGATGACTTGAACGTTCCCTGGTCCATTTGGAGCATGCTGGGTCTCTGCTGCTGCTCTGAACTCACCCTGATCCTGTAGCTTTTTTTAGTTTCTGCAGAGCTGTTTCTCAGTTCTTTTTCAGTGGCATTAAAAATAACTTGCAATTGTCTTGGAAAGACAGAAACAAGAAATCTGTTGAGATTAGATAATTTTTCACATAAATATGAAGCATGTATTTGTTCTCCCATGTGGACTTGATCAACTAAATGTTAAGGCTCATGGGGTATTTTGAACCTGAATTCTCTTCTGCAGCAGATCATACTGCTTCTACCCAAAGCTGCCCATAAGATGGACAGTAGTGGTCTAGGGGGATTTCTCTGTTACTTTCTTCTTACATGTATGAATGCTGGCATTTTTGTTACACTGGCCACCTTAGTGGTCTTTTACATTCTCAAGAGTTCTTAACCAAAAAAATGCAATAGAAAGGCCACAAAAAAAGGCTTGTTTGGAATACTGAATATAAAAGTAAAACTGAGAAACAGTATGAAAGTAGATAATAAAGTCTAATATTAAAAACCCTGGTTTCGTGTGATTTTTTCCCCCCTTTTTTTAATAGAATTCCCCCTTCAGAAATAGCTAGGCAAGTAGATAGCTAGAGAGGGGCACTCTCAGAACTCTTCATTGCACTGACACCATCCTTGATAAGATTTAAAAGTTTCATCTTTATTCTCATAAAATGGACCTAGAAACCTTAAAGGAAAGTCCTTTTCTTATTATTTAGAAATGTTGGCTTCCAAGCTTAATGGAAACTGAGTCATAGGGGAGGGATGTGCAACAATGAGGAATCACAGACAAAACTGAGGTGATTTTTACTGACTTTCCAAGCAGAAGTTGAGGTCCGTGCAGCTGAGAGAGGAAGCAACCTTGTGATTTACACCTGTCTGATAACATGAGAGGGAACATTTTCATTTTATTAGGCCTTTACAGCCATCTCTGGAAATATACTTTGTTTGTTCCATTGTGTAAAATACCCTCTGGTGAACTTGGCTTGTCTTATCTTATAGCTGAAATGCTTGCTTATTCTGAGTCATTAGCAAGGATCCTGATAAAAATTCTGTGGAATTACGGCATATTTATCTGAACAGGAAGGTAGAGCCTGGTGTAACCTCCTCACTGGCCGCCACTGTGACCGGGTGAAAAGAAAAATGATGAGGGAAGCCACATATAGACTATGAAAATGGATGTGTAGGAACCCTTTATCCTCTGGCTGCCTTTCCTTCAGCTGGCCTTGAGGAAGCTGGTGAGCCCTTTCGGTTCCCCAGCCTGTCTCAGATCCTGACCTGAAATCCTGGCAAGCAGGTGTTCCCACACATGCGTGTAGAGACACATTGCTGCTGCTTTCCCTCAGTATGCTGAAAGTCAGTGAGGAAGGCTATCATCTGCAAGCACACAAATGTGTGGTACCTGATCTTCTCCAACAGGCAAAGATGAGTGGTATGCAGCCACCATGGGGCTGAAACAGCACTGGGTTTGGGTAATAAAGCACAGGCCCAGCATCATCCCATTTGCCTTGAGCAGAGACTGCTTCACTCCAACAGTGAGCCTGTGCAAGGAAGGGTGTGGGGTGTCAGGGAGGGAAACCTGGTGGCTGCAGAGGGGATCAGCCTGGGGGAGCCTCAGGGGCTGTTTTTTTCCTCATTTCAATTTTCCCTTCTTTCCCCATGTGTCTATTTTCCTCTGCTGTTTCAGCTGCTGTCTTAACAATGAGTACAGATTCCCCTGGTTGTTGTATTCTACAGTTCCAAGTACTACAGTTATTTATATTTGTTCCTGGGATCAAGATGGTAAAAATAGCTTGCAGTCCATGGAAATAGTGAGGGAGGGGAGTATAATATATTGTGCATTGCTTTAATGGATTGCCAAAAGGTGGAAACCCTGTTGATTGGAATTGACTCTTCCCACGTCTCAAATTCAGCCTACAGCTTCCTAAGTTGATCTAGAGGCCTGGGAAAGGACATATTTCATTGAGTACAGTTGCCACCTTTTAGAAAGAAAAAGAGGAAATCTGGAAGAGGAAGAGGGAGATAAAAGAAGAAGATGAAAGTGGGTGTGGGAGGAAGAAGAAAGATCAATAAAGCAAAGGGAAAAAAGCCAACAGCAACAAAAGCCAAAATACAGGAACTGTCAGAGAAAAAGCTACATGTAATTTAGTGTCCTGACCTGGAATGTAATTGTACCATGTGTGGGAGAGGGGAGTCTCAGCATCTCTAACTGCCCCATAAAGAGGTCTCACTCTGATCTTAAAAAATCCACTATGTATTTAGTCTCCAAAACCGAGCTCTGATATCCTTTCTAATTCCTGCCATCTGCTGTGAACCAAGCCTTGCCATTAACATCTGTGCAATGTGCATTGAGCTGCTACTGCCTGGTTCCCTATTGCAGTCTGTGCTGTGGGGTCACCAGTGAGCAGAGGCTCAGGTAGTCCTCAGATGCAGGGCTGTGGAGATCCCCACCCCTTCTCCTGGCATGGAGAGCGGAAGAAAAGGCTGGTGTAGGCAGTATCCTGGGCCTAGGTGTGAGGCTGACTGGTTTGCACCCCTGCTGCTTAGGGCTATCTATTCTCAGCAGTTTAGTCTGGGGGACAAATATTTGGTACAATATGAAGCTGCATTAGGCGAGATAACAAGCAGGGTGGATGGCTGCTGCCCAAGCTTGTTCATAGGCACTCTTTTATTTAGCAAGAGGATTACGTCTGTATGGATCTTAAACCTAGGTCATGGTTTTCTGCAGAACTTTATCAGTGCTGTTATGTAGGATGGTGCCCTCAAGTGCCTGCAAACTGGGTGATGTCACCGCCCCACTGCTGACAGTGTTCCAAGAAGGATTTTGAGGTTTTTAAGTGATTATCTGATGCACTGGCAGAGGTTATCCTGGGTGTTGCAGTAAAGTTTTAACTTTCCAGGATTCAGTCAGAGCAGGTATTGATCAAAATGTCTCATGCTGTCATCCAGGCATGTATAAATGGTCATCTAGTGCCACATGTGTACAGGGTGTGTATGTGCCTTCCTCTCTAGACTACATAGTTTTCATTCCATGTCCAAAATAGCTGTGACATTTGGGCTGCTAAACAGAGCTCCAAGTGAAGATGCCTGTGATTGTAATTTAGTTGTATTTCTATATCTCTTTCTTCTCTGCTCCCCTTTCATCACCACTTCTGCATCTGCTCTTTCCCTGGCTTGCTCTGTTTGCACTCTTCCCCCTCCTTCTTTCTGTTCTCCACATCTATTTTTACTGCTTCTGTTCTTCTCATCACTCAACATCTTCCTTGTCATCAAAGAGCATAATATTTTACTGTATGCATAGGCTAGAATGTTTAAAATGATGACCCAGAGATCTGTTCTCAAAGATTTAAATCATTCTTTCCATGAGGTTACAGTTACAGGCTTTGTGTACAAACCCATTATCCTCCTGTCCTTAGATGTGCTCAGCTGCCACAGCACATGAAGCTGAAGTTCATGGAAAACCACACAGAAGCTAGGAATTGCTTGCTGTGGAATAAATGCACTAATGCACACTCTCACGCACCTGCCACTGGGATATTTTAGATTTCTTTGACAAACTGGAGTCTTGCCGTACACTGATATGGTGCCAAACACTGATAAGCTGTTTTTGGACAGAGGACTTAAAATACAGGTTAACACTGAGAAACCAAGGTTGCTATGACATCACGTATGCCAGGCAGTGGAAATGATTTTACTGAATGAGTCCTTGCCTCTATGACCAGCAGTGTAGCTGCAGGGAATGCTAGGGAGAATCCCAGATGTCCTCTGCCATGACCTTAGCACTGGTCCCTCCCAGGCTTTCTGGCTTCTGGTCTGACAGACTGCAATGCATGTGCTGTGCATGACCAGAGCACAATGGACAAGGATGTGTGAAATTTCGACAATGGGTTACTAGACCATGCTTTCTTTTAGGGAAGACAGTAACTCCAGAAGCAAGGTTCCAACAGTGGACTGAATTCTCCCTCAACTGAATCTGGTCTAGCTCCACTGATTATCAAAGAGGTGGCCACAGTAATGACACCAATGGATTTCTGAAAAAGGTGGAATGCTGGGCACAACTATGTTGGTGCAAGGGGACTAACCCTCATGATTCAGAGTTGAGCTAATATTCTCTATGTAATAGTAGAAGGTGTCCCTGCCCATAGCAGGGGAGTTAGGACTAGATAATCTCCAAAGTCCTTTCCAACCCAAAGCATTCTATGATTCTACGGTAATATTCAACAGGGATAAAACCAATATTTTTTTTATTGGGGTAAGGCTTGAAGAGCAGTGGGTGTTTAATACACCCTTGGTCGGATCTGTGAGAGCAGCACACAGCCTGATTATCAGGCTCTGTCCACATTTCTTCTCTTTATGGTGTTCCCTACATAGACAATCTCCTCCCCAGTCACTGGAAGCTGTTGGAATAAACATAATACCTTTGACATCTCAGCATGATTGACTTCCTAGTTAGCCCTATTGAGATAAAAGAACTTATCTTGTTTGAAACCAGCCATCAGAGTGTTCCCCATCTCCACCTGGACCCAAAGGTGATACATTCATGGCCTCTACGCTTGAGTACTAAAAAATAGCATAACCAGGCATCAAACCAAATTCCCTCAAAAGCATATTCTGATGCAAGCACAGGAGTGCACCCACCTAGAAATCTGCATCTCTGCTGAGCTCACACTACAGTATCAGTTTTCATGCCAGATAGCCTGTATAGTAATCAAAGCCTTCCTTGATTTGCACCTGTTTTTAAAATTGTATTTTGTTTCCAAACCGTAGACAACCATAGTCAAAGACATCAAGTCAAAGGTAACCAAAGACAAGGCATTGCAGGAGGCATGTTTGATAGGTCCTGTCCCTCTGCTCCTTCTCACAAGAGAATTGAGTTGCCATGGACCTCATGATCCTGAGGTTCAAAAGACCCCACTATTGCATCTCTGCTTTGATTCACGGTGTTCTGTGCAAGATGCACTCACAGGCACACAAAATGCACCCTGGTCCTGGCTCCCTCTTCCCTTCCCCCCCTCCTCAAACAGCTGAGTAGAAAAGTGACTTAACTTGTTTTCCATTCATTTTTGATAAAGAAACACTGCCATTTCTCTTTTAAATATTTGAGATATTTTTTTGAATAATATTTAACAAGGTCATATAAAAGCCTTCTTGAACAGATAGATCAAACTTCAAGAAGAAAGTCTTGGATTTTGGTTGCAGTTTGTGACCTTCACTTTATTTATGCTACAGAAGGAAAAGACCCTTGTGAATTAAGTGTGTACAGATGCCGAAGTAGTGCCTTGGAGAAGTAATTAAACTTTGCCAGAGTATTAATTTCTATTTGTGGAAGGAAAGACTATAGGTCTTTTAAAACAACTTTCTTCCGGCCTCTGCCATCCTGCAGAGAGCCTGCATCACTCACTGATGCTTTTTGCAACAGCTTCTGTGCTCTTTCCTATTTAACTTTCAGCTTTATCCTTGCACCTATTAATTTATCGCAGCCGCTGCGGGAGCTGGCCTTTGCAGCTGGCTCGTCCCTTAAGGAGTTAACCGGGTTTATTGCATAAGCTGTTTAACATTCGGAATGAATAGGAAATGCACGCCCCTCCTCTCCTACAATCTGTTTGTTGGCTTCAGCTCGCACTCCTCCCCGTCTGTGTGTAAGCCCAGTGCCACTTGTCGTGCCCTGAGTCTCCTCGTGTGTGCCTGGGTGTGTGCTGGGTGTGCGCCTGCATGTCCGCCTGCCGCCGAGTCCCGCTCCGCCTCCGCTCATGCCACCGGCAGCATCCTGGTGTCTCCGTGCCTGCCTGTCTGTCTGTCTGTGCGTCTGTGTGTGCTCATGAGAAGAGAGGAGCGAGGGGAGGCGAGACCGTCACGTTTGTAGGAAGTGTCAGCAGCCGATGCGAAGTGTGAAAGAAAACTCTGCCATCTCTCGGGCTGCTGCAAGAGGACAGACCACCTCACATAATGCCATCTTTTGATGAGGTTTTGAAGGAGGCCGGGGAATTTGGAAGATTTCAAAAGAGGGTCTTTTTCCTCCTTAGCCAGACAGGCATAACTTTTTCTTCCCTGTTCGCCAGCGTAGTTTTCCTTGGGCAGGCACCAGAGAACTTCTGGTGCAGGATCCCTGGGGCAGCTGAGTTAAGTGAACGATGTGGCTGGACACTGGAAGAGGAACGAAACTTCACGGTACTGCCCCTGCACCTGGGGAACAAGTCCATCAGTGGGGAGTGCGAGAGGCTGGATGTCACTTGGGACACCTCTGTCAGCTGCACCAGCCCGCTTGCCCGCTATGGCAATCACAGCACGGGCAACCTGCCACTCGCCACTTGCCACGATAACTGGGTCTATGAACAGCCCCACTCATCTGTTGTCAGCGAGGTAAGGAAAACACCCATCCTCTAATCGGTGGTGTCTATCCTGGTGTGGGATTGCAGCAGTAAAATGGGATTGCCAATGCAAGGGTCATTGCTTTGCTGGCTGGTTTTCCTTCCCAGATTTATTTCATTTTGAGTCATGAGCAAATCGGGACAATGAGTATGATCAAGTGCTGGCATCAAGCTTTTAGGGAAAGGTGAGCTGATATGAAAGGTGGCTATTCAAAGCCAAGTGCCCAAGCAAAGCCAAATATCCTGAAGAGATATTGCTCTGTCTGTAGAGGAATGTCAGATTAAAACAAAAACTTAAGTCCTTGCAGCTGAGGCTTCTGCTGCTCAGTTTTGGGCCAGCAGCTTTGGCGGTGTAAACTCCAAGGGTACTCTATGACCTGGATCAATGTAGATTATCTCTTCTCTGTATTTCCAGTATTGAATATTTAAGTTTGCAGGTAATAAAAAACAACAGGTGGCAGACTGCCTATCTGAGATCCGGCAGGAGTCAGCAGAAGTGATTGTGCTTACTGAAGAAAAACCAAACGCACATTTCTGCCCAAAGCTGACATTCATGCTTTTCCTCAACATCAGTGTCAGAGAACAGCAGGCTATTGTCACTAGTGGTAAGCACTGGCAAGTGCAGTGATTTTTTTAATGAGGCTGCAAAAGGCCATTGCAGATTCTTTCCTAGGAGATCCTCTGTGTAATCTGTAATTGTGCCATGGATGTGCTGTGATTTGGCTCCAAAATACAGTCTGCACTCTAGGAGTGTGTATGTTAGGGTCATTTTGACAGCAATTGTCACCCACGCAGTGGTGAAAAATACAAAGTGTGCTTAGAGGGATTGGCTCAGAAATCATCAAGGTGCACTGCAAAATGTGTCAGCACAGCTGAGGGCTCTGGTTCCTCTCTGTCTCAGGAGCCTCCCACTGTGCTTACACCGGAGCTGTGTCCTCCGAAACACAGAGCAGGGCACAGCAGGCAAAGCCCTGAGCAAACACTGAAAAGAGATGCCTATCCCATCCTTTCAATTCACCATCCTTCTCCCATCCAGCTGGAACTGCTGTATCCACTTGCAGGCTTCAGGCTGTCCGTTCCCTGAGCACCGCATGCAACCTGAGCAGCTTTAGCCAGGGTCTACGCTCAGGAGAAGAGAAATCAGAGCACCTGACTGGCCCTTGAGCAAAGGTTCAGAATTGGCTTTTGTGTATGATCGATGAAGTCAAGGCTGCTCAGAGGGCTGCAAATGACACGCAGGGAGCTGGTGTCAAACTTTGGTCCCTAATAATGATGTATATCTGCCCACATTGGCAGTGGAAGGTAGGGCTGGGTGGGCAGGAGGCCAGATGGTGCTTGGGAGCTACAGCCTGGCTGTGGAACAATCCATGGGACATGGATGTGGTGGGAAGTTTATACTGCCACTTCCAAGGCACCTCTGCTGGGGCACTGTGAGGAATTAATTTTAATTAATTAAAATTAAAAATATAGATTCCTTTTCTGTTGATGTCCCTTTTTTTTCCTGTTCAGCCTTGCTATAGGTGAAAGCATGTAGGTTGTGTCTGTAAGATCATGCTCAGAGTCTGTTTATGGCAGCACTTTGTGTATCAACAGATACACTGTGATTTTCCAGCAGTGATGAGTACAGCTATGGGAAAAGGAAACCAGTATTTGTCTTGCAGCAATAAATAGGAGAGAAAGGTTCAATGTTCTCGGGCAAATACCTCATCCATCTTCACCTTCTTCCTCTTTTCTGCTGGGGAGACCCTTCAGGGCCAGGGAAGGGAGGAGGGATGAAGGGATGCTTGGGGAAAGCACTTCCCACCTGTGCTCCCAAAGGTGCATATTGGGAAAACCATGAAATAACAGTCTGCAAGGAATGACAGGCTGGGACTCTCTCTCCCCTGTGCCAGGGCAGCAGGTCCCACCAGCGGTGTCACTGTGACTCCTAGAGGTACTTTTGCTGGCCAGGTCCACCTTGGATAGAGGCTGCTGGGCTGTGACCTGTGCCACTTGGAACCTCTTCCCAGTTTTGCAACATTTTCTGGATAAATCATATCCCACGAGGCTTGATTTCTTCATCTAAAAAGGAAGCTTGTGGCATGCATGTCCTGACTCAATTGCTCTGAGATCAGCTACTAAAAGGGGCTTCATATCTTATTAATGAGTTATATATCCAGCAAAGACAATTTAATTCTCAGATTTAATTTAACCTCTTTTTTTCCCAGCTGAGTCTCTAACAAACCATGACTCAATTTAGGCTCTGTTTAATTAGCTCACCAAAGACTTGTTTTCTTATCCATCTACTTGTAAGTGCTTCATTTTGCCCATGTGTGCAGAGATGTTTCTTTCAACTAAAGATTTATGGCATGTCTTGTTGAATCAACAGTGGAAGGGACTAGGGAGACAAAATTAAAAGGATGAGTTACAAAACAGTCTCAGGATATACATCCAGGGAGAAAGAGAGAGGATGGGGGGAAAAGTCAGTGTGCTCAAGTCCTTCCAGGCTTATGGCAAGCACAGGTCCAGTATGAATTTGCAGTGTGACAGGGGATTCAGAGGACAAAAGCAGGCATATAAAGCCTTCTCTGAGAAAAGATGTCACATAACACCACAGGTCTGGCAGCCAAACCACAGGCTGTTGCAATAAGTTCTGAGCACCCTTCAGATGATAATCATGTGGCTGGATGGACTGATTCATGAGAAGTTGTGAAACGAATGGCATTGTGGTACCTGACTTCACTGCTCATGTTGCTCACTGGCCATTCTCTCATCTTAGATAGTTGTCTTATGCAAAGGTGTTCACAATAGCATCAGCAGAAGGAAGCAAAGGAAAAAAGGGGAGTGTGGATTGATAAAAAGCACACACTTCTCTATATATAGTACTTGGGGTATCTGCTGCACCACCTGCTACTGAGTCTCAGTGTTGGGGTAATGTCAGTGAGGTTCTGGGAGAATGTACAGGACTTTCCTCCTTCAGCATTTGAAGAGAAGAGCAAATTGTATTAAAAAGTCATCACAGGACCAACACATGGCAAAGCCAGTGACCTTGTTCTAGTGATGGGCAACACAGTTATTGCTAAAGATTCCCTCTTAAAATCTTCCTTTGGTGTCCAATGGGCTCTGACAATAGGTCCCTACTTCTGCAGTGACATGGCCAAGGGTGTCTGTTCCATTGCTTTAGGTCAGGCCTTTCTGTGAGGGCAACACAGGTTCGAGGAAGTTGTCACTGGTGCTGCACACAGAGATCTGCACTGTTGGAGTTGAGCAAAGCAGACCTGGGTTGACATAAATGTTTCGAGATACCATTTTGAGACACAGCTCCACTGAGGTGGTGGATCTGTGCAGAGGACCTGAGGTGGTGGATCTGTGCAGAGGACCTTCCACTGCCAGAGGACCTTGGTCTGGTTTAGCTGAGCATGTCTTGCCCATCTCCCTGTGAAACTGCATCAGCAGCAGGATAGAAATGCAGTGGCTTCTCAGATTTTTCTTGGAGAGAGAAGCTGACAGGGTAAATTATCAAGGTAAATAGATTCCTGGCTCATGCCAGCTGGTGCCATCTGAAATGATGCTGGTCCCAGCAGGTGGCTGGCCCTGCTCAGGAGGGAGGGCTGCTGACAGCAGCAGCTCTTTTAGAGGGAGGAGGGAAGGGAAGGGCTGTGTTTCTGTGCAGTGGATGGAGATGGAGAAACAACAGGTGTGCTGGGAGGCTGCAGTGGACTGGGGGCCACAAACTCATGCTCTGGCCCAAGGGTCTGGAGGGGAGCCCAGGTCACCCCCTGAGCTCTGTAGCACTTGAAACAAAAAGTGTTTTGCCTGCCAAGACCTGCTGGGTGAGCCTTGTGAAGGACCCATGTACCCAGGACATACCAAAGTCAATAAACCTAACTTTTCCAGGAAACTGTGCTGAAGTTGGGATCACTGATCTTTAATACTGCCAGGCTTTGGCACTGTGTACTTCTAACCCTGAGGAGACAAATCTAGTACTTTGTGACAGGGTGGCTGAAAATAGTGTGCAAAGGGAGAGCTATTTTCTTCAGACATTTTTGGCATTGATGACTCCTTGAGGCATGGGCATGAGTTACAATTGCAACTGCAATGAAATGGCCTGAGACACTGGAGGAAAGGAAGAGGGAGGTCTATGTGGTCATCAGCAGCTACAGCACAGCTGGGCCTATTTTAGACAGCATTTATTTCAGCCTTTGTTGGCAGGAGTTGAGCAGAAGGGACAGTTCCCAATATGTCCTGTCTGCAGCAAGTCTTCATGCTGGAGATGATGTCATTTTGAGACCTAACAACAATTTGTTGCCGAAGTGTGAGGTCTGAGGAGGACAAATGATCATCTGAACATAGCCTATTGCACCTGCTGGGAATCAATCTTCTTACTTCTCGGCTTGCCAGCCACCTCAGAAAATACCAGCCAACATTTGCAGAGAAACCTGTAAGGCAACAAATATTGTTTGTCTCATGGTTTTTACAGTCCCTCAGAGAAGGAGATAACATGTCAGTCAAACTCAGGATGGAGAAAGCACAGCTGGTCCTTCTGCTATCCTCCTCCAAGGGAATAAACAACTCAATTTACCCTCAAATTGTTGATCTAGTGTGACTGCTGTTATTGGCATGGCAGTATATCCTGACTTATTTTCACTGTCATGATGGGATTAATATTAATTAGGGAAGGGAAAAGGGAAAAGGTCACAGAGAGCAGAGGGAGCAGCAACTGCTCGATTTCTCATGAAGCTCTGACTAAGATTTGTCTGTATGGGAGGGGCTGGAGCGGTTGCTTGCAGGGGTTAAGCCAATGGGGTGGTGTTTCTTCCATTGCCATCAAGCCCACTGGTACTAGCTGGGGGTTTAATTTTTTTCTTATTATTTTGCGGACAGCTGCTGCTTTTCCTCCGTTAGGAGATGAAGAGTTTCTCCACCTCCCTCTTTTTTTGGCCCTGAAGAGACAGAGAAAAAGGAGGAGGACAGAACAGGTCATTTGTCCTAGGATACTCAATGAATGAGGTGATCCAAATGTCAGGGACACAAAGGTCATGGGCCTTCAGTCATGCACAGCAGAGAAACTTAAAAAGCTTTCAAAGCTAACTGGTCCCTCAGGCTCTGAGTCCCAGTGCCCTGGCAGCAGGGTAGTGACTGACTCCTCTTGTCCTGTTAAGTGCTCAGCTTGAAACAAGATACGCAGAATGACAGTTGCTTCATCCCTTAGCACTCTGAGAGAAGCTTTAACAGAAAGAGAAAAAGAAGGTAATTTCTCCCTTTCCACTGCACTCCCTTGCAGAGGGGTTTGTTGCAATAAGGATGTGGGAAAGCTAGTAGTTTGAAAGGCCAGTGGACGGGAGAAGAGCTGCCCAGAAACAAATAAGGAACATGCAGCAACAGTCAGCATCTCCCCGTGTTTCCTTAAACTATGAATATCTCACTGAACCATTTGTCACTGGGAGTGAAAGGGTAAACCAAACACTTTTTGGTCACTTGTATGAATACCATTTAAAACGTGTCTGGGCTCTGGACATGCTGCTGCAAATGGGCTGGGGAATCACTGTAAAAGTTTATTGATCATAGAGTTTAATCCATTGTTTTGTAATTTAATTGTAACAGGCAGTAAAGCTCTTCAAAACTCCTACCCAAGGCTGCTACATTTTGAGGAGCTGTTAATGGCATGTTGCAATTTAAAACAATATATTTCTACAGGGATACGTGTGCTCAAGTGAATAAAGGTCTCTCAAGTACCAGGAATTACAAGTTTGTGCTTACTCTGTAGGTCAAACTTAAATGGAAAATGTTTGCCTCGTTTCAAAGCTACGAAGAAAGGAGAAGTTGCCACAGCCCCATATTTCCCAGTCATTAGTCATGTACAAGCTCATCCAGTTGCCACTCTTTCTTACACTGATTACACCACTAATGAGCTACAGGGAGCCAGTGCAAAGCCTCTTCCTTCTCCTAGAGAAATCTCACTCAGGTGGTTTGCTGCTCCTTTATAGATCAGTGAAGCACACCAGTGCTGTTCCTTCCAGTCATGCCACTGCTTCTGTAAATCTGAGCATCTCGTTGGTGTCCAAGCCTCAGCAGATATGCAGATATTCATGACAAGGATGTATTTCCAACCAGCAGTGGATGGCTGCATGGACTGCAAGGCTGGCAAGGAGGACAGAACTGTTTTTCCCATCTGTTAAGGACACTATAGAGGAATTCCGGAAGGCGCTGGTTCCTGCTGCCTGTCTGTGATGGCAGTGCCTCATTTCTGCTTACAATGGCAGCTCATCGTCAAGGCTAAGAGAAAAGGAGTGAGGAAGTGGATTGTTTACCACTTTGGGCAGTTTTTCAGTCAGCTCCCTAAATGGAAAGGGTCGGTATTCAGGTGCACAGTGGTTTGTGTCCTACAGTGGATAGAAATCCTGCAGGTGAGGGCAGGACTGAATACAGAGGTGAGTTGTAGGGCTGTGCTGGGTGCCTGCACTAGAGCAGTAAGAGGCTTGGCTGAGAGCACAGCAATGCCAGGAAGGGGATGTGCCCTTAGCTGGAGCTGGCCAGCTGAGCTAGATCACCTGCTTGGTGATTACAGTGAGGAGCCAGCTCGCTGCGTTCTAACAGGCTTTACTTTGCTGTTTTGTATCCTTCTCCCCCCGGCTGCATGGCACTGCAATAAATGCTTTAGCATTTTTAGAAGTGTAAACACCAGCCCCTGCATGGATGGGCACATGAACGTTCAGAAACAGACAGGAGGCACCATGCCACTACCTTTTGTGGAGGCTGCTAGCAAGGAACATGGGAAGTGCTTGGTAGGGGTGTCACACAGGAGGACTAAGGACTAACTGGAGGCAGTCTGAAAACGTGGGTAAACTGTTGCCGATGATTTTTGTCCAAGGGAAGCATATAGGGATAACTTTCAGGCACAACCAAGCCAGGTCACAGCTGAAGCAGTGAAGTGGGTCTGACATGCAGCTTGGATAAAGGAAAGATCTCTGCGGGGCGTTCAATTCTCTTTTAAAGGTTACATTCCCCTCTAAAGGTTATGTTTGCAAATGAAAAACAAGACATTAGCGGGGTGATGACTTCAATGCTAGGTGTTACTGTCAAGCAAACAGAAGTGCTTATCTGTACCAGAATTTATTTAAATACTTAGAAAATGGCAAAGTGCAGGACTAACTTAGGAGAACAGTTAGTGTATTGTCACTAATCTTCAGGAAGAGCCCACAGCTCCTTTAGAAGTTTTCTGTATGTTCCTATTTCCCAGAATATATACAATATTTGATGATATTGTTAGTGTAGAGGTAGTTTCAGCTGCTGCATAAATCACAGGAAATTGCTGTACAGATGAAAGAATCCTCTCCGTTAAAGATACTTTCCCCTTCCTTTCTGGCATGCATTTGTTCTTCTGCTTTCTTTCATGATAGTTTATTCCTTGCCTGTTTACAGCAAAGAGAGATAAAATAATTTAAAAATAAATACAGTTTTTGAAAAGGGGTCGAGGAGAGTCCCAGCCTCTGGCATCAGCACAGGGAATTGCATTGTGTTTTAAAAGTCTTCTTTTAGTGGTCGTTCTCAGAAATCCCCACTGTTTTTCAAAGATACATCTTTTGATACTATTTGCCAGGGTTTTCATTGCTTCAAAAAGCAAGAGGTTAAGCAGCATTTGAAATCTGAAAGTGCTGCTCCATGTTCAGGCTATTTTAGGAAAGCATTTCAATTGCCCTTGAGTATGACAGCTGAGAGCTTTTATTCTTCTTAGAGGCTTCTGCAGCTCTTGCTCAAGATTTACAGAAGTGGAAGCCAGTGCTCATAGCTTGAGGTGGCTGAAAGGTGGCCAGTCAGGCTCCCTGGAGTAATGGGGTTGCCATCAAAACCATGGCTTTGCTTAAAGTCAGTGGAGGTGGGATATCTATCAGGTTAGAGACCTATGAGGTGCCCCTTGTATGTCCTGTGTAGGCACCTCTGAGCCCTCAGGCCCAGATAATACTCTGGGCATTACAGCATGCAAATGGGCTGAGATGGAGCTCAGGCACATGACACTAAATTTTAGGGTCTGGAGAACTGTGAATGGCAGAAGAGGCTGCTATCTCTCTATCCCATCCTGTGGCCATTCCCTTTGAGAAGAGTGCTTGAACATTGGTGGTTTCATGTGCTGGTGAGCACAAATGTGGCACACTGTGTGTGCTTCGGCAACCAGCACCTTGTTGACAATGAAAAAAAATCTTATAGCTCACATTTGAAAGCAAAAGTGTGTCTCTAGGTAAATGGTGGCAGCTGCTGTTGTCTGTGGCTTCCTTTGGTCCTGAGACCTCATTGTTCAAATGATTACCCCAGGTATGGATTGAAACCTCCCAAATCCCATATAGTCTGCAGTGTTTAATATTCCTTTATTCTCCAGGAACTGTAAAGTAATTTCCCATGCCATGCTGTCTATGTTAATTCTATTTTTAGTTCCTAGTCTCTCCCTTCCTCTCAGCCACTTCCCTCTTCCTTTTGCCTCCATTCATCCCCATCCCCATCCTTGTTAGTATGCTAGGGAGCTATGGATGCTGCAGTATAAGGAATAGAAAAGTCTGGGAAAGCTACACCAAGAAAACATTTGTTCAATGTGTCTGAAATTGATCTGAGATCTGTTTGCAGTTTCCTCAGGGACTACATGTTTTTGCTTTTATCTAGAAGGCACAAAGAAGAATAACTAAACAATTTCTGTAAGATGCTGTTTTCACTGGCAATAGCTGTGGACCCTTATTCTGCACTAAACAAAGTCAGGACTTTGCCTTGGCAATGTATTTAACAGTGTTGTTTGCAGAAGAGTGATTTGCTGTCCAAATCTGGACAACTGATGTATGAAAGGCAGCATCCTTTTGGCAAGGAGGAGCTCTCCCTGTTCACGGCCACTTGAAGAGTGCTTGCTATGGGCCTACTGGTGCTTGTTATTGAGCAAGAGTATTTGAACTTCCCCTTCCCCTCCCTCTTCCCCTTCCTTTTCAGCTTCCCATGTGGACCTATGCAGTTCTGTAATGTTTTGCCCTGAGGGTGACAAATGACCCACCTGGGTGTTTATGTCTCTCCCTTGTTCCCACAGTATGATCTTGTGTGCGCCAATGCCTGGATGCTGGATCTCTCACAGGCTATCCTCAATCTGGGGTTCCTGGCTGGTGCATTCATCCTGGGCTATGCTGCAGACAGGTACAGTATGAGTTCTGCTGTCCTTTGGTTTGTTGGGAGGTGAAATCACTTCCAGTATCACCTGAAATAGGCATGTGTCAACATTTTGCAGGTTTAATTCCCTTTGGATAAACATCCCCAAACGGTGCTAACAAAATCCAGCCAATGTAATTTTTGCTCTGATTTGGGCTGGAAACTTTATGTGATTGTACTTACTGGTCCTGTTTGGACCTCAAAATTCCATGCAATGAGCTTTTCTTGTGGTTTTTGATGTTTCCTGTGCACATCTGGACCCAGGAACGGCAGAAATAAAAAGGAAGAATTCAGAGCAATTTTCTGGACTGATGTTTACTTGAAGGATGGCACCATTAATAGGCACCATTGATGAAGAAAGCAGCTACTTGAGGAAAGAAGGAAGGGGCTCAGTGGGTAACTCTCTCCATTCACAGGCTGTGCTCATATACTTACCTCTGAGGTCACAGCTCTTGCCAGGCTCTCTCTGAGAGCTGGATGAAACCAAGGACAAGTCCCTCTCAACCTTACCTATTCTGTGATTCTGAAAAGGTGTGGGTGACATTCAGGCTTGAGTACCTAACCTGTGCCAGAGGCAGAGCTCCCATGAGCTCTACCTTGCTCTGAGAGTAAAGAAGGGAGCCTAGTTTGTGCTTTGTGCTGCTACTTAACAGTAGTCAACCTGTGCATTGGGTGAGTGCACCACTGATGATTTCAGTGACAGAGCATTTTTCTTCAGTTTGTAAATTACTTTCTGCCTGGTTCATATTTTCTTTTGTATCTCTAGTAATAATAATAACTTATAGTACAACTTCTTCATAGGTAGAAATACTTACAGGCTTATCTTCATCTCAAATGGAAAATTTTGAACTACCAAACAAAAGTAGTTTCAAGGAGAACCTCATCTTTCCAAAGGATATAGTAATAAGGGAAAAAGCAAGGCAAAAAAGCGGCCACAGCATTGAGTAACTTAAAGTATCTCTGTTCAGTGTCTGGCTGGGCAATTGTGACACTAGCACCTCAAAACTGTGAAAAAGCAGAGATATTACAGCCAATTATTAAAAGAAAATAATACATCTAGGAGTATGTGTGTAGTAAGCCTAATGTAGCCTACTGTAGAACTGTGAATGTTGTTCATTGACAGCACTGGGGGAACGTGCTGCAGCCAGATCATTTCACTCTTGTCTCCTTGACAGCACTCAAAAGAATGGATCTTGTTGAAAATTTCCTGGGTTTTGTCCTGCATTAATTCTTTTCATGAAACCCTTTGAACAAAATGAACAAACAAATACTGTTGCAAATACTTTATGGTAATATAAACAGCTGCATCATTTTTCACTGTTTCTTCTTAAAACAATGAGAAAAGATCTAGTTGTGTTCCAAGGACACAATTCCATGAAACTACAGGAAGACTTTTTTTTAAGTTATGGCTTACCTTGGGCACATAATTATGTTTCTTGCTGGAGAGTGAGATTCCTGAATACATTAGGCGTATTTTGAAAAGAAGTGATCTAAACCTAAACCAAACCTAGAAAATCACACCGAGTAGGTAAAGCAGAAATTATTTTCACAGAACTGGCTGTAATTATTATTAGAAGACTAATTTGTGAAAACAGAAATTCCCAACAAAAATTGCCCTTATTAAAAACCTGATCAGATCAAACACCTGAACTGGAATGTATGGGCCATAGTTTAGATACAAAAAGACAAACAGTTTTCTAAAACAAAATGAGGGCTGGTGAAGACATCACTAGTTTTGAAATTAGTGATATAAAGACAGTGATAACTACTACAGGGAAAAGAGTTCCATATCCCAAGGGCCAATACTACAAAATTTCAGAGAGCTACCTTTCGGAAAAAGGCTGGTCTCAAAAAGGCACTTTCAGATCTATCACTAAAATGAAATGTTGAGAAAAAAGAAAAATATTTGTGTCTTTTCATGATTTCCACTTTCTTTTCCTTTTTCAACAGATATGGCAGAATCCTCATCTACCTGCTGTCCTGCCTTGGGGTTGGGATATGTGGTATCATAGTGGCATTTTCACCAAATTTTACTGTATTTTTGATCTTCCGTTTTCTCCAAGGCATGTTTGGCAAGGGAACCTGGATGACATGCTACGTGCTGGGTGAGAGCTTCTTTTTTTCTTGGTTAGGAAGAGTGAGGCATTTCTGGAGGACAAAGACTCTTGCTACATCTGCTTGTCATAATATTTTTTCGTGGGAACAAAGCACTGGTCCTAGAGTCAGCAGAAAAATAATTACCCAAATCCATCCTGGTTAATGCATTTGTCCTCCAATGATTAAGAGGCGAGGGAATGGATTATTCATATATAAACGTTTTGTTATTACATAGAAGATAACCAGGATGATAAAAATCTACAGAGCAGCCCCCAAAGAAACCGGATACACAAACAGGGACATGGTTTATTTTGGCAGAGTCTGAACATCTTCCACAGATGCTCAGAGGAGTTTGCTTCTCCTCACTGGGAGGACAGCTTGGCTGGCTGCTTTCATTCTTTAGCTGGGAGACTTTGCTTAGTGTCAGGCTGGACACCAGGGTCCTTATTAGGGTTATTATTTTCCTGAAAAGGGAAAAGAAAGGGAAACTTTGTTATAAATAGCATCAAAACAGCAGGGATACGGAATCTTTGGTACATTATAATTTATCAGTCTATGGTCTATAGCAGTGAAGCTCCTTGCATAGAAAGCTTCCTTTTGACAGAGAAAGAATATTGTTGTGATGTCTTGAATGACTTCCAGGTTCAGTAAGGCAGTCATAAAGCCTGAAAAAGCCAGATGGTGAGGAAGACCTCCTACAGGAGATGGGATGTCAGATTTACTTAAAAATAAAACCAGCCATTTGGTGATCTACTGTTATAAACCAAAACATTGTGATAACATCATGATATAGGGCAAAAACTTGTATCATTGCTGTTGTCTGTGAGGCCTGTGACAACTGTTTAAAATTCCTAGTGGAATTTAGATGAATGGGAGCGGAATTTTAGCCAGACATAAACACTTACAGTGGGACCTGGGAGCACTGGGGTGATGTACGTGCAAACATACCAGTCTAGCCCTATTAGCATCTAAAGCCCAGAAGAACTTTGTTTTTCTGGGCAAAGTTACACTGCTGAGCAGCTCATGTTCAATATCCAGTGAAAGGACCAGAAGCTGCTTTTCCTCTCACTTCCATGCACATGGCTTAGTTTTAAACTGAGATCTTATCTTGAAACTTTGGCAAGTGCTCTAACCAGCAATGTGTTTTATGGCAGATCCATGGCTTCCTTAAAATGGCCAAGCTTGAAAGGAATGTTTTTCTATGCTCAGATCAGGCTGCCTGACTTTAGGGAAAGATTCGGAGATCCTGAGATCCTCAGGTACACTGTATTACTGCAGACCTAAGCAAGGTGCCTAACTCTTGGATAGGGTGCTTCCTTCTAAATCCCTCCAGGGATTAACTCTTATCTCCTGGGATTACCCAGAGTGTTTGCCAACCTAACATCTCTTAAGAAACATATACAGACCATAAGTTGGTTTGCACCATGAGGGTGGTTGCTATTAATACATCTCCAAAGCTCTTGATCTGTGTTTCAGGCTGACCCAATAACCTCCCTTTGCTTTTACATACGACCCAACTCTTCTGGGGGGCAGTGCTAAGCAGCTACCTTTAGGCAACAGAGTTGCCCCTGAGCTATGCAGATGTGACGAATAGTCAATAAAAATGTTTGTGGTGTCATATCTCTCTGCATTGCAAGACAAAGCAAACCATTGCTACTTGTAAAATTGTGCCTGCTTTAGTAAAACAAACAAACAAATAAATAAATTTAAAAGAAAGTGTTTTCTGTGTGTTGCAAACCAAGGTAAAACCCTCTGCTTTTAGTCTGAAGGTGTTGTAGTGGTGACACTTTTGGAACAAACAGGAGACACTTTTTCATGCGTTGCTCACCTCAGTTGTGGATGTCACGGCCATGGGACATTGCCTGAAAGACAGGCATAGGTTTCACAGCTATTAGACACAGTCACAAAATAAAAAATCCACCAAATAATTATAAACCCCCCCCAAATAGCAAAAGCTATAATTGTCCTAATAAATAAACCAGACTGGATCATACCTTACCCTCAGAGCAACCAGCATGGTGTGGTTTAATTCTTTTCCCCACCGGTGCCTTGTCTATATTACCTGCTGGGAGCAGCCTCTGCCTGAAGGACCCTCTTGTCTGGGGCATGTGCCAAAACTGCCCCAGGCAGAATGCTAAGAATTGCCCACCAAGCATGATCGTGATGCAATCTCAAACCTGTGTTGTGGCCCTATGTGGATCAGTAGTAAACACGCAGACAGAAACCCCTCTGGCTGAAGGAGGGTGCGTGAGTTGATGAGGAGGTGTCACCAGTGTTTGCCCTGGACAGCCTGTGACACTCCTACACTGCTGAAGACAAGATGCTGGGCTAGACAGACCTGTGGCCTGATACAGAATAGCCTTCCTTATATTCCACCTCTTATAATTTTTTTTTTAATTGGGTTTGTTTCTGTGTTATTTATTTTCGTTTTGTCTGCTCAGTGACAGAGATCGTTGGTTCTGATCAGCGGATTGTTGGAATCGTGATTCAGATATTCTTTACCCTGGGAATTATAATTCTCCCTGGAATTGCATACTTGATTCCCACCTGGCAGGGGATCCAGCTGGCCATTTCACTGCCCAACTTCCTCTTCCTGCTCTACTATTGGTAATGTTGCTGTCATTGCTCTAGTCTTTATTGCTATTGCTATTTGAGCACCTTGAGACTCCTGCTGTGGTCCCAAGTCTCCAGAGTGGAAGATGTAGGTTAAGAAGAAGATATTTGCATATTGTTGGCTTTGTAATTTGTGACTCCTTTTTAGTGAACCACAGACATACATTACTTTAGTTTTTCTACCCAAAGTTTGTCTCTCTGATCAGCCACAGCTGGCCCTTCACAGAACCCTGCTCTGTTTATAAGGTTAATTTGACCAAAGTTTATTTTTCCCATCAGCCATGAGACCCCACTTCTGCCTCTCATTATCTGCTCAGTTCAAATCTGACCTTGCCCTCAGGTCCCCTGAAGGACAGCTGATGAGAAAGCAGAGCACTGTGCCATGGTAAACACCTGTCTCAGTGCAGCCATCCTATGGGATGGATCCGAAGAAACTAACTCACAGAGCCTCTTCCTGAACATTGCTTCCTTAAATGTTGCCTGCCTTGAACTTCTAAATTGTGAATCCTCTTAATCCTAGGCTAGCAGAAACTGAAACACCCATCAGTGGTATTGCTTTGTGTTCAGTTTATAGAAGATGTGTGTGTCTGTCTTACAGTGATACAGCCAGAAGCTTCCTGATCTGCCTGGACGTGTTACTCTACGTGTTTAATGTTGGCTTTCATTGCTGCTATTCTACAGGAACCTTCTTAGCTTGTTGGTTATACTTTTGACAACCATTGTGCAGACAGTTAGATTTCTGGTTTTTCAGCTTTGCAGAGTATAGATGTAGTCTATTTTCCTCTTTCTTGCCCACTAGGATCAAATATTTTACTGACTGACTGGAAAAACACTCCTCAAAAGTGTTTCTGTATCCCAAAGACTGAAAAATCAGTGTGTTTTTTGTTAACACAGGGTAAAAGATAGAAGACTTTGGATTACTTACGATGTTACAGGGTAAAAGACTAACTTATGACTTTTGTGTTCTTACAGGGTGGTTCCTGAATCTCCACGTTGGCTCCTGACACGCAAAAAGGGAGAGAAAGCGTTAAAAATCATGCACGACATCGCCAAACACAATGGGAAATTTCTCTCACCACATTACTCAGAGGTACAGTCATGTGTTTGAGCTAGGGTTTTATTCTAAGCTTTCTTAACCTTTGGAAGGTTCAGAGGTGTTAAAATGCATTCTCTTTAAGGCACAGACAGGACTCTTGAAGGGTCACACCAGAACAAGATTGCAAGTCCTACACCTACTTTGTTAATTGCAAGATGGTAAAAGTGGACTGGCTGGAAATATACGGGCTGAAAAAATAAGTTTGCAAAACAGGTGTTTCTTTTGTAAAACTCCTACCTTAAAAACTTGTGGAAAATACCAGAAACTAACCTGAGGGACAATAGTATTTCACAGCAGTTTCCATTTTAACTGACAGAGCAAGTGGAGATAGCAGGATCCACTTCCCTGGCTCCTTTTCTTGAACTTTCTTTACAACTCAAAGAGAAGATGAAATTAGAATTTAAGTATCAATTTTCTTCCATCTCAATAGAGAGAAAGTACACTGCAAAGTTCACAACTGAGGAAGCTCTCTCTGAGATCACTATTCACCAAGTAGGACGATATGTGTTAGAGTTACAGACCTTTGGCCAGTGGTCATGACAGAACTGATGCATTTCCAATAGCATGGTTGTGGCACTGCAGCATTTGGCTTGTTCTGTGTTGGTAGCAGTGTCTGGCTCTCAGACCATGATTATTGCAGTATTGGCCTTATGGTTCTGTGACAACAGATGTGGTTTACTGGAATGATCATTAAAGTTCCTTTCAACCCAAACCATTCTATGATTCCTGTGCTGGGGACCCCGGAGCTGGATGCAGCACTCCAGGTGGGGTTTCACCAGACTAGAGGGACAGAATCCCCTCCCTCACCATGGTGGTCATGCTGCTTTTGAGACAGCCCATGATACAATTGGCTCTCTGGGATCCAAGTGCACATGACTGGGTCATGTCCAGCCTCTCATCCACCAGCACCCCAAGTCCTTCTGGGCAGGGCTGCTCTCCATCTGTTCATCCCCAGCCTGTGTTGATACCCGGGGTTGCCTGGACCCAGGTGCAACACCTTGTTAAACCTTTTGTTAAACTTCATGAGATTATGAAAGGACATAGACCTTTTGGAGTGAGTCCAGAGGAGGGTCATGAAGATGATCAGAGGACTGGAACACCTCTCCGGTGAGGAAAGGCTGAGAGAGGTGGGGTTGTTCAGCCCAGAGAAGTGAAGTTTCCAGGGAGACCTCAGAGCAGCCTTCCAGTACCTAAAGGGGAGTTACAAGGGAGCTGGAGAGCAACTTTTGTCAAGGGCATGAAGTAACAGACCAAGGGGCTTAAACTGAAAGAGGGCAGTTTCGGATTAGATATTAAGAAGTAATTCTTCACTGTGAGAGTGACGAGGCACTGGAACAGATTTCCCAGAGAAGCTGTAGATGCCCCATCCCTGATAGTGTTCAAGGCCAGGCTGGACAAGGCTTTGAGCAACCTGGTCCAGTAGACAGTGTCCTGCTCATGGCAAGGGAGCTGGAACTAGATGATCTTTAATGCCCCTTCCAGCCCAAACCGTTCATGATTCTATGAATTACTGTCTTTTGCTGGGGCATATACACCTGTGAGATTCCCACATCCTGGTCAGTATTATGCAGTGCCAAGCGTGCCCCAAGTCATGTAGCAGGAAGTTTGTGCTGCTGCAGCTTCCCCTCCACATTCAGCCCTGCATTCCTACACCCACTTCCTGTCTAAACATCAGCATTTTCAAAGCATCATGTCAGAAAGATGCGTCTTTCCTTGCTTTTTAAGTTGTATTTATTTTTTTTTTTCAAAAGTATCCATGTTCATGACCTTAAGCCACTCACAGCTGCAACAGATTAACCTCCACACATCCAGATTTGTGCTGGATCTGTTCCTGAGACCTTTTAAATGTATAATCTCTGTCCTCCTTTGTGCTGTGCCCAGAGGAAAGAGAGCATCTCAAGGAAGCACATGGGTAATGGATCAAGGGTATTTCTCACATTAACAGATATCAGACTTTTCTTTCATGAAACAACTCCAGAATTTCAGGCTAAGTGCTGCAGGTGTGGAGGCCCAGGGAGAAGTGAGAGGCATTATCCCTCAGTGCACTTTGACTCAGATTTTCCAGTATGTCTGTATCAATGTCATTGGCCAAGTCCCTTGCATAGCTCTGGATGTTGCAGCTTTGGGTTTTTCTTGGCATGCAGAAACCACAGATGACCTTTCTATGAAAAAGGATAAACATTTGCTGCTTTTGCTCTGTGAGTTATGACCCTGGTATAGGTCAACTCCAAACAGAACTCATTACATTAATTGTAAATTATAAACTCTTTTTTTCCTAGTTGCTCATATTTATCCTAGCATGGAGGATTTTTTCAAACTAATTTTCTAATTCTTGGTCTCTGTCCAAAACCAGAATGAGCTGCAACCCTCTGAGTAGGAGCTGCTTCTTAAGAGAATTGTGGATCAAAACCTGTCCCTTTATATAGAGATTTTTTCCTACCCTATAGACCATATCTAAACATGTATTTCTTACATACATTAACTTACATGTGTAAATGTTATATACATGATATATGTATAAACATGCATGGCCTATGCAGAATTAAGCATGTGTAGAACTATATACATAAAAAATAATTGTGGGAAAACTGGTATGTAATTTTGTTGGAACATGAAAATATGAGGGAAGTTATAAAACTTCATCCAGGGTTTTCAGCAGTGTATCTTTGGAAACATGTGCCCTGTCACTGAATTCCTGGCTGCACCGGTGTGAATAGCAAAGCTCTCCTTGACTTCAAAGAACAAAAAGAGGATTTCTTCCCCTGCAAAGAGTTGACTCTCCATAGTGCTTTTTTTCTTCATCTGTAAAAATGTGCTCAGTCATGCTTCGGGTTATTTTGACTTTATTAAGACATAAAAATACAAGTGGCACTTGTGCTGAATTTATCTTTAGTCCTCTGGAAAACTAAAACCATATTTGCACAAAGTCACAACTAATGGCTGGCGGCCTGTTCTTATAAACAACAGACATGGCAGCTTTATAACCATGTTATGAGAGAGTCCAAGAGCAGTGCAGAAACCCAGCAACCTCAGCTGCCTCACTAAGGGCTCTGGCATGCAGCACAAGTGGCAGTGCTTTGAAGAAAACTTTTGGCTCTTGTTACAGAAGAAAAGTGAGACGGAGTAGAAAGGAAGTTCAAACAAATGTGGGGTTTCTCTGTCTTACAAAGCTTTGTGTCAGTCAGTTATGAAAAAGTCATGTGTAAATACATCCAGCCAAATCTCATCAAAAAGCAGTTGTGCTACCTTATAATACAATAAAACAAATAAAGAGTGAAAGCTTTGGGCTCAGCCCTGGCTGAGCTGATGAGACCCTCAGGCAATGCCTTTGGCTTTACCTGTGTTCTCATCATGGATCTTCGTGTTGCCTTGAGCTTCTCCATCCCTTCACCCCTGTCTACCCCTGGCCTGGGCTCCTGCACCTGTGTGAGCAGCAGGTGCTGTGGTAATAAAGAAGAGTTTGCTCCTCTCTTTGCCCTCTTAGGCCTCCTCTCAGGAGGGATCAATAATGGAGAGTTAAAGCAGCAAGGCTCCCTAAAATCCTTCTAAAAGTGGCCCAGCAGGTTTAATCCCATGTCCCCCACAGCTGCTTTGAGGAGCTGACAGCAATCCCAGCTGTGGCTGCCAGTTCTTGGGCAGTCATGTTCCATCCCTGCCTAAAACCACCTCTGCCTTATCTCCCTTGCGTCTTCCTCACTTGCCAAACGATCATATGAACAAAGGGTTTCCACCTGGCTTGGACATCATGGTTAAAAACTGCTGGCCAGAGTTAAAAACAGGCTCAATCAATGTAACTAATCCCTTTTTGGCCCTGCTAGTATTCTGGCTGTGTCATATCTATAGCAATGAACTTCAATGGGTAAACACAGCCTGTGTGAAATGCTGCTCTTTTCTGTTAGTGTTAAACCTTCTAATCAGTAATTTCATTGAGTGTCTCTTTGTGATTGTATTGGAGGCAGCTGAGAACAGATTTATTATACTTTGTAGGCAGTATGAGGACAATTAATTCATACTTAGCAGGTTTTTTTCTTTCAGGGTAAAAGCCATGTTCAGCACAGTGCGTGTGTGTTTGAAAACACTCTGAATTTCATTAGTTGAATATTTTGTAGCACCCAAGCACTGTCACAGATCTCTCGCTCCCTTTCTCTTCTTGCTGTCCAGCTGTGCCACCAGTGATATTCCCAAGCCCATTTCTTGCTGCTCAGCCCCCCTCTCCCTGCTTCCCTCCGCCCATTGCTTTGCCGTGTCTCCTCCTCTCTGCCACTCTTTGCAGAAGGCAATTCTGTGCCCAGTGGCCCTGATGTGACAATGACAGCTTATTACTTTCCAAGAAAATCCAGGTCAACAAGGAGGAAATAATTTTTCCATTCTCAAGTAAAGACTGGGGATTTTTTAATCGATTTTTGCACAATCATCATTAAGGAAAGCCCACAGCCATGTCCAGTTATTAGCTGTTCTAGTACCTGTGCACTGCTCTGGAGTGCTATGAGCAGCAAACTGGCTCATCAGCACCTTTGCTTGCAGGACTGGAATATTGCTGATCACCGTATTTACACGGGAACTCTGCCCCAGTGCCTGCCTGATGCCTGACAGCTGACTACTGCTCACTTATCTCCTCAGATAACTATTAGCAACGAGGAGGTCAGTAACCCCTCCTTTCTTGACCTGGTGAGGACTCCCCAGATGAGGAGGAACACATTCATCTTGATGTACGCCTGGTGAGTGCCCATGTCAGTCCAACTTGTTACCAGGGTGGTGGGTTTTGAGGAAAGATTCCCTTGTGACTTTTAGGGTCTCTCCAGCTTCTTGCAATCATCTGTTTGCCTCTCAACACTTTTCTCCCTTTGCTGTTTAGGTTCACAAGTGCCCTGATCTACCAAGGGCTTGTCATGCGCCTGGGAATTATCGGAGGAAACCTCTACCTAGACTTCTTCATCTCAGGAGCTGTGGAGCTGCCCGCTGCTTTCCTAATCATAGTGACAATTGATCGCATTGGCCGGCGCCTGCCCTTTGCCATGAGCAACATCGTGGCAAGCATTGCATGTCTCATTACTGCCTTCTTGCCAGAAGGTAATTCCCTTCCCTGTGTCAGGCTCTTCAGGTCAATGGCTTCTCTCTGACACCCCCTGAGCAAAGATACTGTGACACACAAAACTGCACATAAAAGAAAAAGCATCTGGTGATACAGGCAGCACCCAGTCATGGAACAATACACCTTATTTGCACATAGATGGCCCTGCAACATGGAATAATCATATCTTTGATGGGTTATGAGCAACAGCTGGGGGCAGTCTTAGAGAAAATGTCTGTAAAGGCCCTGTACTCTCTTTAAAGACAAATGCAAGGGAAGAGTATACAAACATAATGGAAAATACATTCTTTGACATGGAACACACTTAGTGATGTAAGAAATCAGTCATTTAAGCGAGTCATCTTGGTAGTCTTTTCCTTTACAAACAAAACAATGCAATCCTCAACACAATGTAGGGGCTGTGGGACAACACAGAGATTGTTGCCCTCACTTTCGCAGGGGTTTGGACAATGCTAAGAGGCTGGAAGAAAGATAAGGCTTTTGATTAAGCCATTCTTATCTGGTTTCAAGGACAACTAAAAGGTCTGATATTGTACAAAGGCTTCCCAGCACTTCTGTCTTTTCTTTAAATTGTTTTCCCTACCATGTTTTTTTGGGGGGGTTCTTCTGGTTGTTTTTGGTTTTTGTTTGTTTTTTCTTTTTAATCCCTAGGGAAGGATTTGGAAGTGCTTTGAATTGTGTATAACCACAGGATTATGCTTTCCCTTACCGTAACTGGGGACCAGCAGCTCAGTGGACATGAGAAAGGCTTTTTCCTCCCCAGAACTATTCCTGTCAAAGTGAGGGACAGTCCCGGCCATCCTAAGAGGCTTTAGTTCCTCAAGTTATATCATGGGGCTGCCAAAAGCTTTCTTTCAGTAGTGGTGAAGTGCTGAGAGGACCCTGCCCAGATGAGGAGAGGACATCTTGGGGATTAAGATACTTGCAGATTGGACACTTAAGGTCCAAGTCCTGCTTTGAAGAAGTCTGTTTACACAGATGGAAAAAAATGCAGCTCTCAGCTGTGATCTCCATCATACTGTGTTGCTCACACGGTTCGAGTCCCCTGGCAGAGGGAGGATCCACATGGACGTCACCATCACCGTGGGAGTCTGATGGACTAAAGGGATGCCAGGGAGATGATGTGGATTTGTTTTGCTCTTTCCAGCCTTTGTTTTTCTTACATGTTTTTGAAAACAGAACTTTTCAGGACATAGACAGTGTCTCGCAACATGGGATGAAATTTGATGGGGGTTTGTTTGGTTGTTTTGGAAGGGAATAAACCCAAGTGTCTCATTTTTTGGTTCAGAGAAAACTGAAGTGTTTTCTTTTTCTTCCTACTGAAAGTTTGAAAAAACACAATCACTGCCAGAGCCCTCTCTGGTGGCAGAGCTCCTCTTTGTGCCGAGTTCGGACTTGTTTCACTTGCCTCCTTCTCTGTCTAGTCATGGTTAGACCATGCAGGAGACTGTCCTCTCCCAAGGGCATGGCAAAAGTGCTTATCACATTCCTTGTGATGCACTTCCAGAGATCACCAGCTCTCCAGAGAGAGGTTGCTCACAATGAGTGGGGCAGCTCTGCCTTACCGTGTGTGGGTGACCACTGCACCCCTGCTGATGTACAAGGGCTTCCCACTGATGTATTCAGGGAAGTGGCTGCTCACTGGAGCTTGAGTGGAGCTGGGAGAGCTGGGCAGAGCCAGCGGAGCAGTGTCAGGTACAGCCCACGCCAGTCATGCCAGGCATGCTGGAAGGGGACGGGAGGATGACCAGGAGTAGCATAATTAGGAGTGTATCTAATGTGCAGCGGCTAGAAAAATTACAAGGGGTAGGTGGACTGCTCTAGGGACAATTATTTTACTGCAGCCTCCCTGGAAGTTTTTAAGAGATGTGTAGATGTGGCACTTAGGGACGTGGTTTAGTGGTGGAGTAGGAGGGTCGTGTTAACGCTTGGACTCAATGGTCTTAAAAGTCTTTTCCAACCTAAATGATTCCATGATTCTATGCAGCTTTAGAGCTACCTTCCTTGTGGTCAGAAGGCTTTGACAGTGTTTCTTACAGCATAACATGCTTGTATAGATAAGTACTCCTTTGTGGAGCACAGTCGGATGTGGTCATGGAAGTTTCTGATGGTTATTCTCCCACCCATGCTGTTATGCCCCACCAGCATCTTGAATCAATCAACTCCAGTGATTTCTAACTCTCCAAAGCAGCCTTACATGATGTTTGAGAGCAATAAATGCCAGTATAGATTGATACCTTCAACAGTGGCCTTTCAGTCTGATTTGCAAAGTGTTCCTATGGTATAACTTCTGCTGACAGGGCCTGGGGCTCTCAGAAATGCTCTGCTGGTGTGGCAGAGCACACTTCACACAGAAGTGTTTCTTTTTGTATGAACAGGTATTCCATGGCTCAAAACGACAGTTGCCACACTGGGAAGACTGAGCATCACAATAGCTTTTGAAGTTGTCTATCTAGTGAACAGTGAATTGTACCCTACGACACTGAGGTACGTCAAAAGCTCCCAGGAATCGTTCAACTTCTCCATCTGCTTTTCCCCATTTCCTAGTTCACTGTCCTTTAGTTAAACTTGGTTTCCTCCAGAGTTTTCCAGCTGAATAGCCACTGCTTAATGTGGATGGCATATACTGAAGAGATAATTTTGGAGCTAAGTCTACATTCTACTCCTTAAACATCTGTTTATTCTGTTTGGTAGCACTTCTCTAATATCTGGTATTTTTGTCTTTTGCAGAAACTTTGGTGTCTCCCTGTGTTCAAGTCTGTGTGATCTAGGTGGGATCATAGCCCCGTTCCTGCTTTTTCGATTAGCAGCCATTTGGTTGGAGCTACCTCTAATTATTTTCAGTAAGATTTGATTTACAATGTACTTTTGGTTTAAATATCCTTCTCCTAACAGAGCTTTTCTTTTGGGGTAAAAGTAGTGTGTGGCCTCATCTCCACCTCAGACCAGCGGTTCTCTACCTTCAGGCCTAGAGCAAGAGGCTGAATGGCAAATGGGTGAAATGTGAGTGATTTCACTGCACAGTGTGGAAGAGCTCAGGTCTGCTTAGGTAACTCCACTGAAGGAGCAAAAAAACTATGTGAAGTGCTGTAAGACTGAGAAAGCTTACAGCTAGGTTCTGTAATTGCATGGGAGTGTGTGGCTAAACGAGACGTCTAGGAGGTAGACGTGACTGGAAAAAAATCAAAATAAAAAGGATAGAATAAGAAGGAAAAACTGCGCCAATGACAACTTTAGGTGAAAACAAAATTGGAAAGACAAAAGACTTTTTAAAAGATTACCATTATTTCAAGAAAAGACATAGATAGAAGTACAGTGTTCACATTATCTAATTATTAAATTCTGCTGCTTCTGAGGGACACATGAATTCCCTCTATCTTAAGTAAACAGCTACGAAATCAGAGGAGATCAGAGTGAACTGTGCAACAGTCAGGGAACATTTGATTTTTTGCTCCAGCCCTTCTATTTTTGACTTACTACATTATGTGAATTATATCTATGAAGGAAATTATTCCAAAATATCCATTTGTAATTCAGCTTGTATCTGAATGCTGTTCCCCAAGGAGGAATTTTTATTCTGAAACACATAATTTACTTTGGCCATGGATAAAGGAAGAGAGTATTTCAGGAAAATCTCAGTGGTTTCAGGAAACACAGATGCATCTGCATGACAAAGCCCTTTGAGCAAAGGCAGATCTGTTCTCCGTGAGAAATACCACCCTGGTTCCAGTGCTGTTTTTATACATTTGCCCATGTGCACTTATCTCAGGTTTTTGACTTCTGAGATCTCCCTTTGGGGAGATCAGGCTGCAAATGAACTCCTAGCCCTCAAGTGATTTTGTAGTAGGCTAAATTAATGTAACATAGAGGTATTTGATTAGAGTTAATCAGAAATAGCTGATGCCCTTAAAATGTCTCACTTCAAACTTAATCTGAATAAGCTTTTCTTACTGGATAAATGCTGAAAATAGAAAAGTAACAATGTTCTTATTGCTTTTGTATTTCTTCAATATCCATTGTAGGTATTCTTTCAGCTGTCTGTGGGATCCTAGTATTGCTTTTGCCAGAGACAAAGGGAATCTCATTACCAGAGACAGTGGAGGATGTGGAGCAGCTTCCAAGGTATCAGATGTATTTTCTTCCTTATAGCTGGATGAGGTTTCCTGAGGATGTTGTCCTCCAGCTTTACCAACTGCCATAAAGCATTGACATTCTCCAGTGTCAAAGTAAATTTCCTAGTTAGGCTGATGCTATGAGTAGGTGGTATTTTCCTCAACAGAAACCTGAACTTCACAGTATCACTAAGGAAGGCTGTTAAAAAAAGTCTGGTGATAAAATCTGTATTTTTCTCATAGGGACACAAGTTTTCCTATGCATCTCTGGAAGCAGAAAGCAATAGTGTGCAAGAGAGGTGCTGCAAAGCATAGCCTGCAACTCTCTGCTTGAGAAAACCAGCCCCTTACCTCAGTCAAAGCATCCTGTGAAGAACGGTCCCTTATCACAAATGCAATTCCACAATTTATGAAGTCATTTAAAGGTCACATATGAGATGGATTTATAGGTGAAAAGTTGTAGGCACAGCTTTCCTGCTCCTGGCACACAGCAAGCCAGACTCTTCACTGCCCTGCAGATATGAGGGGAATATTTACACCTTGGCTAAATAATTTGAGGATCTAGTGCTATATATTAAGGTTTCAAGGAGAGGCTTTGGATATTATTAAGAACTTTTGCCTGATTCAATGTACAAAATAAAGAAGGAGGAATGTATCAGTACTGCAGCTTGGACTACAACTTGAACTATGTGTTTTCCTGATTTTTCACACTTATATCCCTCTCCCCTTCTGTTTCAACAGTCATTTTGGAAAATGTGGCAAGAAACGGAAACACCGGGACACCAACTCTTACATTTGATTTTTGAAGGACAGCACTGAGCTAAGAACTTTGTTCCCATAATGGGAATTTGTTCTCCACCTGCCACCACTTCAAAATTTGCTGCAGAATATGGATTAAACTTCATGTTCTTCTTCTAAGCACAAGGACATTTAATACAAGTAGTGTATTTTTCTATGAATATGGAATAAATTCTTTTTTTTTTCTGAGTAAACTGTTTGCAAGAAGGCACTGTGGTTCTTCAGAGAGAACAAACAGCTTTAAAAAGATGCACTGTCCAGCTCAGTGCCCTTGTATTTATTTCTTTATCTGAGACATTTGTTTATTGTTTTGTTAGGATTTCTGTTTGGGTGGGAAGAGTTTAAACAGTACTGCTTGTTTAAGATTTAGATGACCTTGAGGAGGAGAGGATGACTATTTCAACCTGACCTCCTTTGCCCCTAAAGAATTTGGACAAATAGAAGACATGATAGCTCAGAAAGGAGGGTACTGATCAGGGTGATCAGACCTTTCCCTGGTTGGGAAGGCTGGGAATCAGCAGTGTGCATCAGGAGAACTTCTCTATGGTCTGATTGTCATCCATAGGGACCCTTTTCAACAAAAGCCCTGCTTCCCTCCTTGTTCAAGGGCTTTCTGAAATGCAGCAGCAGTCCTCCTCGCCTTTCCAGGGCTTTATGTAGGGTCATACCCTGCAGAGGGCATTAGCTCTGTGGGACAGACTGTCCTGCTGCCCACTAGTGCCTTTCCCAGACACAGCTGGGGTTCATGTGACACCCCTCATATCTCCAAGGGAAGGGATTCTCCCTGCTCTCCTCTTTTAAATGCTTTTCTAAACACCTCTCTCAAGAGCATGCTGATTTTTTCCTTTGCAAATCATGCTCTCTGCCCATCCCTACAAACCAAATTCCTTTACCCTACCACTGCCAAGGTGACCTGCAATTTCTGTCTTCTGTTCATTATCACTATTTGCCATCTTTCTGTCCTGGGGATAATTTTTTTGGGCTGTTAACAGAGATGTTAAGCTGTCTTGGGCAGGGCTGAGACAGGAGCTTTGGTTATGGAGGGAAGTGTTAACTGGTCCTTTGAAGACGATGTAACAGAGTAACTCTCTGGCTCTGCAAGCGGATTCCAGGGACAGACTGCTTTTCCTTTCTCCTGTATGACCTTCATCAAGAATGGTGTCCTGGCCACTGGCTGGTGAACAATACACTCCTTACAGGGAAGGACTTGAAAAGATGTGGCATTCAAAAGGTATCCTGTTACCAACAGAGAAATAAATAAACAAAAGAAAGTCAGTGAGCAGTGGTTAAGGGCCTTATAAGCTCAGAAAAAAACGTATTTAGCCTAAGCAAATATAGGACTGAGTTTGGAAGGTTCATACCACAAATGAGTAGCACTATAGTACAGTCAGTGAAACTCAATGACCACTGCTCCAGTCTTACAATCCTAAGAGCACACAAGGATTTCCTATGGTAAGGAATATACTGTAATTTTCGACAGTTCCCAACTCTCCCTGCCTTTACCCAGCAACTGCCCTTATCAGCAGCCCTTCTGGAGGAAAACAGGACCTTTAATAATAACCCCAGCCTAATGTTTGCACACTTTAGGCAGTTAGTGATAAAGGCCTGTCTTTCAAGGCTGTTTCTAACTTACTCTGAGGCATGGTAAAGGTCAAAGGTATGCTTAGCAAAAGTCAGTAATGACTTAGAGATATGAAACTAAATGAACATCTCACAATGTATCCAGCTAATCTTGAAGACAACCCAAGACTGGAGCTACTGATACAGGGAGAAAACTTCTCCTACACCCTATAGATAGCTGAAGACAATAGCCCAAGGCTGGCTGGTAGAGACCAGCCCTGAACTGGAAGCTTTGGGCTGGCACTGGCCAGATGCTGTGTCTCAGTGCAGGGTGGAAAGTGCAGGCACCCAGCCACAAAACTCAGCCCAGCCAGCCCCTACTGAAGGCACCATGGAGAACCAGGTGAAGTAATCACATGTGATGCTGGATGAGC
The DNA here is from genome assembly GCF_017639235.1 of Corvus kubaryi. Classification (NCBI taxonomy): domain Eukaryota; kingdom Metazoa; phylum Chordata; class Aves; order Passeriformes; family Corvidae; genus Corvus; species Corvus kubaryi. The sequence continues at coordinate 37,153,655 of NW_024582091.1, read as the reverse complement.
TGAACCACTCTCTTCCATTTAGTGTTTCTTCTTTGTGACTTCTTTTTTTTAAAATCAGTGTCTTAAACACTTAAGCAGTTTGAGAAGGACTGCAGAGATCTTTTAAAGCTTCGACTTTCCAAATAAATGTGATTAATATTTGCCAGTTTCTTCTGTTTGTGGACAACTAAAACATGTTGAGAAGTGAGAGATGCAAAGACTTGTTTCTGCCTTTGAGATTATGCTTTGTTTTTCATAGCGTTATGTGTTGCTCAAAAGATAATATAAGTGATAAATTTTGATAGGTGAAGTGGCTAGGGGCAGTGTCAGAATGTTTAATATATTTATTTCTTAAAAATTAATTTTGTAAAGGACAGCAGAAAAAAGCCTGTGCGTATGTTTTGACTTCTAATCTAGTAGCAGTTAGCAACTTCAGGTGGTGTTTGTATTTGATAATTGCTCCTGTGCTAACTCTTATCCCTAACAGGGATTTTGTAAACTGAAAAATCCTCCCATCTCTGTGAGACTTTGTGTTGCCTCATGAAGGTGCAGTGGGTATGTAACGTGGGGTATGGCCAGCGGTTTGGTGACAGTGGGGTTCCACTCCTGTGGGCGAGGGAGGACAGATGAGGTGGTGGAACCAGATGAAGAGCTTCAGTGAAGGAGAACCCCAAGGAAAACCAGCTGCACGGAGGTGGATGCACGTGGGCATGCAGACCACAGGACAGGCTGTTTGTTTAAAAAAAGTTATTCTAAATTCATGTGTGCCTCAAAGCGCTTAATACTTACAGGGATGTCCTACAAGCTTCTCAGGAGGCACAGCAGTGTTTTCCTAAGGTGCATGTGTTGACAGTAAAATGGCTGTTGTGACCCAGCTCACTCAGTGAGAGGCAACTCTTCAAGGAGGGCCCTAACTCTGTCAGCTATAGCTGTCCTGCATGTGTATCCTCCAGAGGCTCAGTGAGAGATCTGAGGTACACAAGAGACAAAGGGTCACCACACCATCACCAAAGGCACACGAACAATGTGAGCTCAGAAACACAGCTGTGTTCTTCCTGCCAGCAAAGAGGTTTCTTGGACCAACAAGCAGGGGGAAGTGCTATTTTGGGTCAAATGTGCCACTGCCACCAAATGTGCTGAGTTACTTCACCCAGACTGTGCAAATGTTTGCTGCAGAAAGTGGCAGTTTTTATTGCCGCTGACAGTCTGGCAGAAGGAAAAGATCACAATTGGCACTTTTTAAAGGGTTGTGAGGTGGGACTTTTGTGGCAACTCACGCATGTCCAGGCACTTCTTACCATTTTGGCAAGGAGAGCAGGGCCAATGGTTTCTCTGTCTACAAGCCGGGTATTAACCATGCATTCAAGAGTTCACATCTGAAGAGCTTAACAAATCACAGACCAAGCTGCAACACAGAATTTCTGTTGCCAGGGAAGTATTGTACAAATCTCTTGGCTGGCTTAATGATCAAAGTGGATATATATGGAAAATATGCAGGAGGGTATTTGTGTTCAGTGAATCCCTCTGACCAGACGGGGTGTGGGATGTGCTTTATCAGAGCTACTCCTGCTCAGAAAGGCACTGCCCTGAGATGATTGCATCTCCCAGAATCAGACTCCAGGTGTAGAAACTTCAAAAATCACCCTGCCACCTAACTATGCTTTATAATTCTCATCTCCCTTTAAGGCAATGTGAGAAAACACCAAACCAAACCAAAACTCCTAGGATACAAAACATCCCTTCTGTATGTACAGGCATACAAAAACATAAAGACAATTTAAAAATGATGCACAGTTTGGCTTGTCTGGGGGTGCACCTCTCCAGTGCATAAAATGGACAAGACAAATCCCACCTCAGGAGGGGATTACTGTTACTTGGAGTAGACTCAGCACATTCTGGGGATGCAGGAAGGATGCTACACAGAGCTGGGGGTCCCCAGATGCCTGTGGGGAGCTCCCTGGTTTATATGCAAGAGAGTCGGGATGTGAGCAGGAGTTCATAGTCAGCAATTGTTTCACCTTGGCAAGCAGGAGTCAAGCTTTTCCTGGAAAGCATTTCAAAAGGTTTAAGCTTTCACTTCCTATAACCACATGTGTACATAATCTTCTTTTAGAGAAGAAAAATGTACATCTTACAGTTACGTAGTCAGATAATGCTATAAAAAGAAATAAATGGGTACTGTGGACAACTAGATTTTATAATATGTAAATGCATTGTCACTACTTGTGGTAATCATTGATAGCTATTTTCCTTTCTTGCTAGGGACTAACTTCAGGGTCAGGCTGTTTTTTATTCACTGTTTTATATCTTTGATGCAACATTTATACTTTTGCTGACACATGTATTTCCATGACAATAAAAAATACAAAAACACAAACCAAACGTGTTTCCTTCTTTTTTTTCCCCATCCCATGTGTTTAATGCTATCAGATATATCTAATAAAACTTTACAGGCATATAAGACATGCACTGTGAGATTCTTCTTTGGTTTGTAGCATCAAATTGGTAAGAGGTTCAGAAAACTCATAGAAAATGAAAAGTGTTCTCATTTCTTCATATGTTGGAAGCATGACATCTTGCAAATGATGACCTTAGAAGAAAATGTCATTGTAGAATCTAATATAAGATTAAAATGCAGGTGTCCAGTTACAGTTAAGGTTGGGATTTTTGACATGTATTTCAGAGCTGGGTAGGTCTACTGTCAGACATAGAAAACCACAGAACATATAGAAAGAGGGTAACAGATGGTCAGTTGGGCTTCTTGGTAATGACTATTGATTTATAGCAATTTAAAATGGATGATCATATTTATTTTGCTTTCTTATGAATGATTGTAGCTTTAATATTGCACTTGGAATCTTGTACTTCTGATGTGCATTCTGCTTTCCAGGAGAGGGCAGTCCATACCCAGGATCAGTTGCTTTCCATCACAGTTTTAATCCAAGGAATATAGTTGGAGACTCGAACATAAACACCAGGTTTCATGGGTTGGGCACAGCCAAGGCCCCAAGAGGTGACTCCATGCTGGACAAATTTACCTTGGTCCAGACAGACTAGAGGTCCTCCACTGTCCCCCTAAACAGAGAAAGAACAGGATGATTCCTTCTTGGACAGACCCATGTGGCCTTCTCACAGGAGGCACAGAAACAGAAGTACCTCCTACATGCGAAGGACACAGAAGTTATGAGGAAACACTGGAATTCTAGTAAGGTAAGAGTTCTCTATCCATGTTGTTGAACACTTTTATAAAGTCACTTTTTCATGTCACCCAGGCATTACATTTATTTTTGAAGTAAGTGGATTTATTGAGAAAGAATCTGATTGCCCTTATTAACTTAAACTGTGCTTCCTCACTCAGTCTCTTTTCTGAGATCCTCTTGGATTCCTGTTGTTACTAGATGATCCAGTGGCATTGATACTTGGAAATTCATAGTTCCTTTGGCCCTCATTTTGCCTGCATGGCAGGCTCCACTGCATCCTTCCTTGACTGCTAACTGAGATGTTGTTAACTGAGCTACCTTGGACACTTGAGATAGTCTGGCTGAGGCAAGAAAAGGGGCTGGGGAAAAAAAAATCAGACCTTTTGTCATTCTAAGTTGGCTTCCATACACCTGACTTGTGTTACCATGTGCTCTGTAGTTCAGGCTTATCTGAAAAACTGTCCCACTTCCCAGCAGCAGCCAAGGGAGCAAGAAAAGAGCAGAATATATGGGCATTTTTCAGCTCAGATACCACATGGTGTGGTAACATCCTGAGGATAATTCTGGGCCTCTAAAGACCAAAAAGCAATGCCTTATTTGATTTGAATGTGCTTACAACCAACTTTCATGCTCACAGACTTTCTTACCTGGCAGGTATCTGTGCCACCATGAATATTCCCAGCACAGAGTTCATGATTGTTGACTCTACCATTCAAAAATTCAGGGCGGTTGCATATTTTATTCTCAATTACAGGAAAGCCAGTTTCTTTTAAGTAGCCATCACCACGAGTACCTTTGCAAATAAAAATGAAACAAAAAAAGAATGACAAAGGTAATTACCATATTCACAAAACACAAATGTCAGGATATAGATAAGCATTAAAATCAGTGTAGTGTGCACTGTGCATACACTTCACAGGCACAATATAAAGATATACCAAAATCAGTAAGCATTATCAATATTATGGTATTTATTATCACCCTATACCACCCACCATTGACCTTCCTGCTCTCACAGTAGATCCATGTGGATCCAGTACCCACGGATACTTGTGGGAGTCATTCCCAAGCCATTTTATTTCTCTGTATCTGAGTTTTCTGTGGAAGAAATTAGGTAGAAAGTAAACAGTTGAAAATGACATGATGGGCAAGGAGGCAGAGAAGGTACCGATGCACCTCTCCACAGAGACAGAGTGGGAGGTTTGAAGATGAGGATTTTGTTTGTGTGAGATGTGAACCAGGCTGGTTGGGAGAAAGAATCATTCAAGAGAATGAGCAAACTCACATTTATGTGATTGGGAAATCAGCTAAATCTAGAAAAACTTTCCATCCAACTGGGCAAAAGCCCATTTTAGGGAAAAGCATATGGACTGAGAGAGAAGTGACTCCTTAGCTCTGCTTGTCCTCTTGTAGCATCTATTTAGAAGGTTTCAGTTTACATGGCATTGAATGATTTAGCAGAATCCTTGTCAGAGAGAGATAGTGGAAAGACTGGCAGCACCTGATGAATTTTGATGAAATAAGTTTTTCATCAGTAGCTTGTGTGGGGCACAAAGAGACTCTACTTTGAGTACAAGTATATACCAGTCTCCAAACATGGAGCTTTTAAATGGGTTAATGCTGTCTCACCTTTTGTATCCCCCCATCCCGTCACATAGCACTCCTCTCTTCCTCCTAACACAGAGTTTTCTTTTGGTAAACAAACTGGGATTACATGATTATTAATGACTGCTGGTCTGAAATGAACAAACAGGAACAAGCATTAGCACAATTATATTTAATAGTACCTTCAGGATTCTAAACAGACCTTACACGTATTCAGCCTCTTATCATTTAAATCCTTAGTTTCAGTTAAGGTTTTTTTCTGATGTGCAAAATTGCTTTTAGGCTCTAAACCCTCAGAAAGTGATACACAAAAGGGAAAAGCCTGAAATGGAGAATGACATAAAAAGAAACAACATTAAGCCAGGAGAATGCTTTGACTTAGGCTAATGCATAGCCAACAGAACCTAGTTACAAAACTACTACAAAGGGTATGAATCAGCGGCATTTAACACCTGGATGTTAGCTTGCTCTGTCTGCATCCAGTCTGATTATAAATCACTTTCTGTCAGGACACTTAGCACACAGCAGAACCATCTGACTTGCCTTTGGGTGCAGCTAAAGCTCACTTACAAGGCCACATTTTTATGCTGACCCTGCATGTGTTTTGGATGTGCACTGCAGCCACAGCAGTGGAAGCCCAAGCACCACACATTCACATCTGCTTGCAACTGCACGGACAAATTCCTTTTGATTGCACAGTTCCACTGAGAGCATTTCTGATGAATGAGAACAGATGCAAGAAGGGCCATACTGAGTATTACATCAAACTCTTTGCCTGCCCACTGGCCAGACCTGCTGGAAGAAGAAATCTCCACACCAAAGCATGGAAACAGCATGGAGTGACATCATGCTAATACTGCAGATTTCCATCATTACCTTATCAAGGTAGAAGCATGTAGAAACACAGACTGAAAGCTCCTCTAGGCATTACCGCCTCCTATTCTGCTGCCACTGCCTCACCTTCCAGCAGCTGACACCCAGTGCATTTCCAGCCTGGGTAACTGTCCCTAGCACTCCTCTCCTCCCAAGGCAGCCTTTCCCTTTCTGAAATCCTGGAGCTTTTGCAGAAAAGGAAGAAAGAGAGGGTCTCAAATCACTAACTGAACAAAGAGTGTGCAGAAACACTCATTTCTACAACACCAGCAAACACTTTTTAGTCATTTTGTCCCACCAGAACGAAGGAATGCTTCAGGTGAAAGGGTACCTCCTCAATTTGAGCAGAGCAATATCTGCTCTGCGTGGCTCCTTGAACAACTTCTCTACATCACGGATTTGTACTGATGGCTCTGTTGCTACTTCTTTGTGTAATCCAAGGTATACTTTATATGCAGCTGGTCGTGAGGACCTATTGGAAATGATTGCACATGGTGAGCTGATGAATACACAACCAGGACATAGACCACCTACAATATTATTGGGCACCTTGTTCTAGCAAAGCCAGATAGCCAGCTTTGGAGTGAACTTAATCCCTTACAATGGCACATGAAATCAAATTGGCAGAAGTTATCACTGTCACTCTGTTTTGCAGTCAAAACTCAGCTTTAATGAATGACAAATAGACTTGGCTCAATTCTCAGCTGTTTGCAACCAGCTCGGGTTGGTTATTGGGTGTCTTTTGTTTCTCCTGTGATTTTCTATCTAGTGTAAGAAGTTGGTGGTGCAGACTGTAACAGATACTTACTTTTCTAAGCAGTGGGCGGCAGTAAGAACCCATTGAGGATCTATCAGAGTTCCTCCACAGAAATGCAAGCCAAAACTGTAATAGAGCAAAAAGGGCAGTGGTTTAAGATGGGGAAGTTAATCCCACTGTATTTATTGGGTAATATTTCTAACATGTGTGCCTTTAAAAACTAAAGATATTATTTCCACAATTTCATTAAGAAATGTTTTGCTTTCCTTGTATAATGTTTCTTAAAATGACAGTAGGGTTCTGCGGACATTTTTATGAGGCCTTACATGAAAACACCTAGATCTTCGTTTTTAGTCAGCATTTCTATTACTGGAAAACCCCATGTGCAGTGAGGTTCACTTTTTTAGAGATTCTGATTTTTCTAGCTCTAATCACAGCCATAAAGCTCTGCAACTGGTCTTGATTCCTAGTTTTATTAATAATTTTGCCAGTAGAATCAAATACTTACATGGAAGCACTGATCAAGGGGTGTACTAGCCATACTGTTGCTTTTATTCATTGGAATCTGATTCTATTGTAGAATACAGTGAGAGATTTAAAGTCATTCTGCCTTCTACTGAAAATGTTTTTGAAATTAACAATTTTATTGATCTTCTCATTGTGTGTCACAAATTAGAGAGTTCTTGGTTGTCTAAATGACCTTCTTTAAGAATAGCACATACAATGCTTAGCCTTGAGCTATTTTAAAATTAAAATCAAGTTTAGAATGCTTAAACCACATACTGTAACATCCTACGAGAGGCAATGTTTCCTTGCATGTAGAGTCTAATGTAATGGGGAATAACCATACCTGGTACGGAGACTGATCTGCCAGGGCCAGGAGTGTGGATGTGAAACACACCCTGCAACAATCCTTTGGGCACACAGTTTTGGTCTGAACTTGGATTTTCCACATTCATACTGAGGAGGAGCTTCAGAATAAGAAAAAAAAAATCACTTTAAGGAACTTTAGCAGTTTGATTTACATTCACTATGAACTCACTAAACTCGCAGGTGAACCTGTTGCATTTGTCACTTCAGCTTCTGACTCTCTTCAAGTAATTCGATACCATACATCAAGTATATTTTGTTAGGTTACCTTCATCTGGAACACCTTAAAATGCCTAGTAATTTTTTTTTTCACATACAGGTCTCAGTGGCCAACGAATTACATGAGTAGCTCTACAGTCAGATAGAAAAAAAGAAACCCAAACCAAAATAAAACAAAAACAGAAGGGGAAGGAGAAGAAAAGAGAGAGAAAGAAGAAATAAATTCTCTCAACATTCTTAAATGGACTCTTATGGACATCAGCAGTGCAGAAGCTGCACTGGCAGATGTTTTAAACTAATCTTGGTGGTACAGCAGGTGAAATTCTATCACTGTTTCTAAGAACAAAATTTTGTTAACTTTTATCTCAGGATCATTTGGCACTTCAGATGTCTCTGAGTTATTAAAAAAGGTAGTTCTTACTTCGCCTTGGTAAACTGACTCTTATCAACACAGAATTTAGAATTTTGTCAACAAAAAGAGCTAACTAATGTAATTAAAGGCAAAAGCCACATTTCCTCTGTTCTTTAGATTAACATCTCAACAAAAAAACAGTATTAATTTAAAGAAGAAATGGATCATCAAAATTGAATACAATAGTCATGTGAAAATGTAATTTTTTTGCTTAAGAGTCCCAGCCCAACACGTTCACTACAGTACTACTTTCACAGCTACAGTGCATACAGAAAAACTTTATTTTTTTTGTTTGCTCTATTTTTGGGTTTTGATCTGAGCACATTTTCTTCTGCTCACCTATTAGAGGATAAAGCAGCAAGAAAGGCACCCTTCTCTTGAGAGCTACCTCTCTTCCTTAGCATAGTTTTTGTTGTTGATGGACATAAAAGGACTGGAAACCAAAATGTTATAAAATTTTATCATTGTATACTTTGTTGCACCACCTCATTCAGAGTATGGCTTGATTACAACTAACAAAGACAAAGGGCATCTTGTTGAATATTTAGGGTCAGATGCACTTTGCAGACATCAGATATGGTACAATATCAGAGGAGGGACAATCTGGTTATCATCCAGAGCAGAACCAGAGACACATGAACAGGGAGTGCAAAAATTTTGCATGGATAAGAGCATGCCTTGTTCAGCAAGGCCACACACAGAGTTATGCCAGGAGATTAGGCAAGAGCAGGGAAAATTTCTGCTGGAACGGCCCATTTTGAAACACATGGCAAAACCCCATGAGCTTTAGTGGGCTCCCTATCTTGGGGCTTTCAAGGAAGACCAATTTTAAGACTTCAGACAGAGACCTTGAACATCACTTCCCAAGAGCCTTAATTTCTAATCTAAAGCTATTGCACGTAGATCAGTCTTCCAGACTAATCACCAATTATTCTCCAGTTGTTATAAAAAGGTACAGGAAAGGGAGCCACTAGTCTTTAAGGGAAAGGGAGACACTAGTCTTTAAAGGAATAATTACGGCACTTGGGAATGTCACAGTACTCCCAGGCTTTTCTCGGGTCTGTTGTGTAGCACCAAGGTCCATTCACATCTCCATCAGGATTCCTGCAATACTGTAACAAAGAATAAAGACACCAGCTATTAACCAGGAAATAAAAAGCCAACCAATTAAAGTTTCCAAATAAAATAAAATTAAATTTGGGAAATATTTTTTAAATTTCCTTCTTTACAAGTGATTTCCAAATCCTTTTGTCAAAATTTGTTTCATTTTTCCATTTGGTCAGTGAGTTTAGAAAAGGATAATAAAAATCAGACTTCTTCAACTGTCTTCAGACAGCAAGCTTCTCTAGGGCAACCTTGGATCTCTAAGGTCTCAAAAAGTAGGAGACCTTGACCTTGGATGAAGCTTTCTAAAGCACAGAAAAGATCTTCTCCTGCTTTCACTGCAGTTAATAGGAGCAGTAGGATCAGTCCTGAGGTCTTTTCACATCCACTCTGGCTGCATGACTCGGGGACAAGTGAGTATTGTGTAAGCTGTTCTTGCACAGCCTGGTGGTCTCCGTGGTGATGCAGGGCTGCAGTGTTCACCCTCATGTGGGTGCTGGTTAGCTGAATTGCTCTCTAGATTTTTCCTGGGCATAGTGATCTCTGCTCAGCACAGAGATCGCACAGAGAACACCTCACACAACTGTGTGCTACCAGGTATCTTTTCTAATTCCCTTCCCTATCCTGAAATATATCCCAGGTCTTAGAAAAAAGGAGAAAATATTTGCTACCAAGAGCCCCTGACAAATGCAAGAACCAAGAATTTATGGCAGGCAGCTTTTTAGATGGAGTTTCCCCAGTCTGAGCTGGAATTCAATACGCAGTATGTGATTCCATCAAAGAATTGACTAAAGCAAGTTCTAAAGTCATCCACCTGGTAAAAAAGTATTCAGGCTGGCAGCATCAAATAAGCTCTTCTTATCACATACAAAGCTTGTGACAAATTAGGCAAATACTGTATATGGGATATTACAAGTCTAAAGAACTGGTGATGAGTACATTTGTAAGGACTAGGGAGATGAAGGTTAGAAAGGGAGATTGTCTTACAGGATGGTCAGGTACATTCAGGGCTATCCCTGAATAACGGGCTGCGGCAGAAGCTGGAGGGCTGAGGGGGAACTACTAGAGGATAGGGGGGCTACAATCCATCAGCTTTATATCTCAAGGGACTTGCACTGAACATAGGATTCATCACCATCTCACCTGTCCCTGGTATTACTGAAACCTAAGACCCCAGGTGTTCTTCCTGTCAGAGGAGACAGAGATGCTGCACACAGACCAACTCTGGTTAGTCCTTGGTAGTGGGGAGAAGAAAGTACCCATCTGAAGCCCCTTGGCTGTCCTGCAGAAGCATTCAATAGAGCTTCTGGGCATCTCTGTGTCCCACAGAAGTACAGATTGGTCATGCCAGCAAGAATTATCACAATCAGGTTTTTAGACTGGACTGAGGAAGAGAAATTAATTAACAAAGACCTGTCACAAAATGCTTGCTGAGGGACCCTGAAAAAGACAGGCAAAGCTCAATGACAACAAGTATTGAATGAACAGTTGTTTACGTTTTTATCCAGGCCTGCTCTTGGATGAGTTGTGGGAGTGAAATAGTCGTGGCTATGAGGTCTCTGAGAACTCCACTCTTGACAAGTCCTGCCCCTTGCAGTTTTTGCCACTGTGCCACGGTAGTCTACACCATTTTCATTAATGCAGTCTGTGAAAAGTGAAGAAAAGGAAATGGCTGTTAGCTGTGAGCTATTGGGCCACATTTGTACTTGGTGAAGCAGAGAGAAATTTGAGGAAATACTACTACAGTTTGCAAGTCCTACACAATATCTAGACAAGGAAAGAAGAGCAACATAGTGTCAATGATGACTAATGATGACATTTTAATTTCCTTGTATTTTAAGAGTTTTATTTATGATCACAAAAGTCATAAATCAAAGAAGCCTACATTCAGTTGATCCTTCATAACTCCAGAAATCAGGAATACAATGACTGTACACTCACATAAAGTGTTTCCCTTGCAGACACTGATATCTGTCCATTGCCCCATTTTACAGTAGGTAACAAGCAGTAACACGTGCTCAGTCAAAATTATTAACCTTCTAACCAGAGAAACGTGTCATGGCAAAAAAAAAAAAAAAAACAACCCCAAACATGAAAGCTGCAGTACTCTAACCATCTACTGCATAACAAAGTTGCATCTGAACTGAATCAAAGAAAAGCCAGCTGTCCTCTGAGGGGAAATGGAACCCTGGAAATATCAATGCATGGCACAGGAAGAGACTTTTTGGAGCAGTTGCCAGCAAAATGCCATCACTGCTGCATTTTCTGTCATTGCTAGTTGCCCTCCCACAGTAGTGTGGTGACTGGTAGCCATCCTCTTCCTCGAGTTTCCAAAATTGTCAGATGTAGCAGGTAGAAGATGTGATATTAGTCTAAAATCTAATGCAGAAACCCCACTATAAAATGAAGAGAGTGGATACAATACTATATTAAATTCTGTATTCATTTAGAGTTTCCTGTATTTCATGCTCATTAAATTCTTGAAGATGCTTCCATAAAAACCAGCTTCCTGATTATGAGCATTTCTGGGGAAGCTGAAAGTATTCTCACCAGGGCTTGTTTCCAGTGTTGTCTGAGGAGGCTGAGGTGCAGTCTGTAGCCCTTGGCCATCACACTTCTTCAGGGCACAATACTCCCACCTCACACTGGGGTCGGTGGTGTAGCACCATGGACGGCTGTCGGCGTCTGGGTTTCTGCAGTAATTTTGGCTCAGGCCCCTACAAATGCAAACATATTATATTCCTATCCATGCCACTGCTCTGGGGAGAACTCAAAAGAACATTTTAGAAGGCAGATCTGCTATGGAGTCATATATCATTTATTATGTGCATTCTGTCATGGCCACTTGAAATCATTTTGGCAGCAGAAAGAAATCAGGATACATATAGCGAATATTTAAATACGCCAAATAGTTATTCACTGACTAACACTTATAGTAGAATAAAATTTTAAAATCCAGAGAAGTAAATTCCTACATTTATAGCAAAGATATTATTTATTTTCTTTTTCAAATGCAGTAATAGCTTTTAAAAAGGAATAGTTTTTTGCATTTTGCAAAAAATGAATGATAAATATTAGGAATAAGAAAACAACCTATCCCTTCCTCAAAGCTCTAATGACTTGCAGACTAGGAAGCAAAGAATTAAACTCATGAATAAATTAATGTATAGAAACGGTTCATTTCAGCATAAGGGAAAATTTATGTCAACCATTAATTGCTTTAGAAGCAATGCAGAAACACACAGTTAATTAGTCTAAAGTATAATAGTGACAACTGTGGTTTCTTTCAAGATTAGGTTGATAAAAAACATTTCCATGATAAAAAAGGAAGAAAAGGAAGGGATTATTTTTATCAAGTACACTCCCTTCCCAGCTTTATAATCACCGTTGTGCAATGATGATGCAAATCAAAACAAGTTCACGAATGATCATTGCCCAATGAAACCTGGAAATGGGAAATACACATACGCATTTGGGAAGTTCTCTGCTGTTTTGTTGTGCCGGTGAGGCGACATTGAGCTCCAGGCTTGACATTTCTTTCCCGTGAGAGTGAAAGAAGCTGTACCACGATAAGTCACCCCATTGCCCTGATAGCACTCCTCAGTAACTTGAGCCTGCTCAGGCACATCAACAGCTGTAGTGAATAACAGAAACCAATCTCTTGCATCTTAATACTTTGACATGTATACTTGAGCATAGAAAGACAACAGAAAACAACAAGCCAGAGTGTTTCATTGACCACCACAGCACGCTCTCTGTAACAGAATCCTTCTCAGACAGTAGATCAAAAGGAAGATTTCAAAGGATGTTTGCAAAAATTTAATGATATGCTATGAAAGCACTTGTACGCCAATTTTGCTGTCATGCATGCAGATTTATTTCGGCTCACAAGCCAAATAGTTAACATATGGATCAAAATTTTTTCAGGATAGCGGCCTGGCTGTGTCTTTGCCATGGACATATGTGTGGAACAAGACTACCTTGTGTAAGGAGAATTTCCTTCTCCTTGTTTTCTATGGAGTCTTGGTTCAGTGCTCTTAAATTATCTTAGGTTTTGCTTCAGATTTAGTTTTTAAGGAACTGGCATGTAAAGCTAACTAACTTTTCCATGGAGCATTTAAAATTTTAGAAGTGGAGGTAACCACCACTTGGCAAAATGAAAAGACATCTGTTACTGCAATATTTCCTGATCTGAGTCGATAGCTGACTTAAAACCTTCTACACTTAGCCACCAGACTGAATATACCAGCCTGGGCTCCACATCAGACCCAGGAGTTCAACCAGACATGGCAATGCTGACAGTTATAGCAGCAATGCAACTGAGTCACACAAGGTTTTTCAAAATAAAGCATGATGAGCCTTCACTTTCAGTTGTCTCCTGTTCTTACCGGGGGCCTCTGGCTTGGTACTGTCACAGGAGGGGATGTTGCAATATTCCCACCGGGCGGTTGTGTTGGTGGTGTAACACCATGGCCTCTGCTCACCATCGGGATTTCTGCAGTAGTTTTCATCTAGGCTCCTAAAACAGAAAACTTGACTGATAAAAGTCTCTCATGGAAATCTATTAAAGGTTATGAACAAAAGGAGAATCTGTTGCTGCCTAGTTTACTGTTGCATTTACTGGTAGGTAACTGTGGCTCTCATTTATTGATGCCATCTATTACATGAAAAATTGCAATTCACTGGTGTTTCCGATGTGCTAAACCAGGCACTCGCTTGACTGATGGAAGAATTAAGAGACTGTAGTACTTTGAGGCCAAAAACAGCACAGTAGAAAGAACTAGGGTGAAAGAATCTAGCCCCAAGCAAATATTATAATTGTACCTTTCTTACTCCACATGGTTTCATCTGAGCAAAAGGATGAAATGAGGATGGAAAAATTCAATCAAGCAGAGCTTGAAAGTCAGAAGAGGAGACACCAGTATTCAAGAACAAAGAAGTCAATTAAAAAAATGTACAAAAAAATGGAAAATATTAGATCCAGCAGGTGATGAATGCTGGTGTAACTGAAGAACTTTGCAATATAGATGAAGAAAACTGAAGTAATTTTGAGACTTGGTATTCCTCCTGGACACTGAATAAGAGAGGGGTTTCACTTACTGGCAGGGATAGTTTTCAGGAGTGCGTGCGTGTCTGTGGGGAGATTGAGAATTCCAGTGCTGACAGGTATTTCCCGATTCAGTAACAGATATTGTGCCTCGATAGTCTTCTCCTCTTCCTGAGAGACACTGACGCCCTGGTGCAGGAGGTGGTGGGGGTGTTGCTGTTACAGAAAAAGGAACTCAAATTAAACAGTGCCTTCTAGATATAGTAAAAAACTAAACCAACAAACCACTCTGAACTTAATAATTAAGTGGGCATTTTAGATTTCTTTGCAGGTAAGTTCTAAATGTCAAAATATTTGAAAAGTCCGAAAGGCAGAGAAAGATCTAAAGATATCTTTCTTAACTTTTTTTTCTCCCATTTTAACTTCTTCACAAGCAGTCAGGCTGCCAAAAAGGCATTTTCATGTGCCCCTTTACAGCAGCCAGGATACAATACAGGATACAAAAGTCTGCATATGGAAATGCTAACAGCCTCATCAGAACAGAGCTGGAAAGTGAGCAAGTGGTAATACTGTGAAGAAAACCGGGGTGAAAGTGTCAGGCCCATCACTGATACATACACTTGCAGGTGTAAAATAGACATACTCTAACTGGTGAGAGACAGCAAGGATGAGGTCTGGTGAGAAGTCCCAAGGAAAAGTATAATGGCAAGGACAGGCCTTTAGGGGAAAAGGAAACTGAAAAGGTGGAGAATTGATTTGGAAGAGCGAAACAAAAGCCAAAGTATTTTCAGGAAGAGTGAAACTGCTTGGCATCAAAAGAGGAACATCAGAAGGAACACCAGAAATGCCTGGTCATAGAAAAACGCATCAAGGAAGGGAGACGTGCTCCAGACAAAACCATTAGAAATGCCTATGACAGAAATGTCTAGCCTCAATAAAGCTATCAGAGATTCATTTCAAAATGATTAATTATTTTCTTTGAGATAAAATTCAGCTGTCTTTTATACTTTTCTTTATCTGTTCTGTTTGTTCTAGATTCTTGAACCATTCTGACTGGAAGAAGTCTAAAAGTCAGACTCACTGCAGCGAGGAATGTCACAATATTCCCAGCGTTTAGTTGGACTGGTAGTGAAACACCAGGGCCGAGGTTCACCATCGGGATTACGACAATAATTATTCTTCAGATCCTTCTCTGGAAAACTGAACCGGAAAAATAAGTTTTAAGATACATTACTAACAGCCATAACAATTATCCTGTCCGGTGCAGGGTGGTCTTCAGCCCACCGCGGATGAGAAATAGACCATCACAGAACCTGACTTACTTTTCCGGGAGGTATCCATGAGAGTGAGGTTGCTGGGAGTCCCAGCGCTGGCACTCAAGCCCAGACACCGTTGTTGCAACTACTCCATGGTAGTTTTCTCCACTGCAGTGCATGCACTCTACTGTAAGAACAAGGCAGAATAAGGACAAGAGAGACAGAAAGCCTCTGATGAACCGCTCCGTAAACACTCCCAAACACTTCATCTCACATGAAGCTCCAGAGCCTGATCAGAGCACAAGGCTGAAGTACAGTCATTTTTTTTGGCAAAGCAAATCCTTGGTGAGATGACTTTAACTAGTTGATAACATTTCTAGTATTCCATTAAAAAACCCAAATCAACATTATAGACGACAGGTTTTAAAAGAGCTAAATTGAATCTACTAAGATATAATTTAAAACCTGTGCTTTGCTGCTGTCACATTTTATTGAGTTTTGCACTAGCAACTGTCATTTGGTTCAATTCTAAGTTTAAGATATGTGAATACACCCATATGCCATGTTTTATCTAGGGAGAATAAAAGACTTTGTACAGCTGTTTTCAGGGTCTTTTGATATCTTCCTTGCTGATGTTGAAAATGTTTTGGAAAGTTTCATGTTGAACTAAATTCAAGTTTGAAACAAATGCTCAATTGAAAATAAAAGTATCTGAATAACTTCACATTCTTGAACACATCTTGCAAAAACAGAAAAGAAGTCAGTATGTGTATCCTGACCTTCACACTCAGGGATGTTACAGTAGTCAAATCTGGTATCAGGATCTGTTGTGTAACACCAGGGTCCCTTTTCATCCTCGTCAGGATTTCTGCAGTAGTTTTCCTCCAGTCCTGCATTGGGATACTTTTCAGGTGTGTAACTGCAACAGAATTAAATGGGATTACAGAATAAGGGAAGTGTCCCTGCTGTTCAGACGAGGACTCTAAAAATGAAATCTTTATCTGAGGACCATTTTGTAGACGTTGGTCTTTAGAGGGCTCCTAATTGTTACTGTGTGCCATTGCTGAAACATTAGAAGTGCTGCAGCGATAGACTTCAGGAAGTATGGTGCCTCTAAGGCCAGTCATGCCTCTAATACTTGCATTTACTTTAGTTATTGGTTTCCAGCAGTTATTGCTCAGTCAAGGTACCATGTAGCCTGTAGTGAACTGTTTTCCTCTGGATGTGTTCCCTGGGAGATGCAATGAGAACATACTTGCTGAAATGTGAGAGTCCTCTGTAACCTGAATGCTATAACTTTTGAATAGAATGTTACTAAATAAACCGAGTCAGGTATTTTTTATTAAATACAAGAAATACTGCCTTGTTAATTGTGGATTCACTGATAAAATGAAGCACATCTATCTCATCTGCCACATGTTACACCTTTGGCCAAGAGAAGTTCTTGCTCTGGTGAGATTACTGAAAAAATCTGATTTCAGAAGAACCAGAGGTGTCCCTGTCTAGTGCTTTGCTCATGTAAAGAGCATAAAATTTAAATGGGGCTGCCAAGGCTTACAACGTCTCTATTAATCATAGTCTCACTTGGAGAGCACCACTTGGAGGTCTCTGAATTACAACTGAGATTAGAGAATGATATTATTTTAGATAGGTGTAGAAAAATAATTTATTAGAAGACTTTTAACACCAAACAAGTTGCTTACAAGACTAATTAGCCTATATGTATGGCTTGACAAAATTTCAGAAAAACATATAAACAGATACTTACTTTGGTTTATGTGGGTCATTATCAGCCCACTTCTGGCACTTCACACCTTTCTGAGTCCTGGCTTCTGTTCCTCTGTAATCCACTCCTTTTCCCTCCTTGCATTCTAGAAGATAAACTGAAATATGTGCTTAATCAGTATCATGACATATTGATTGGATTCTAACATGTACAAAATCCATTTTCATACTAACACACTTAAATATATTTGATCATATTTTGACTTTCTTATGTTCTCAAAGCTAGACAGTTCACATTGTAAAAACCTACTAGTTACCTGATGTCTAAGTTGACTTAATTAGGACTGAAAAATGTATGTGAAAGAAAAAAAAGTTCCACACCAGAATTCCAGACAAGTAAGTGTAACACAATCTAGTTATTTTGGGAACACACCATGGTAGATTTAAATAATAAAATATGCTTTTAACATTTACATAGATACTACAGCAAAATAGAAACACATTCTCTTTTTCTTACTTCCTATGACATTATTATAGTTATGCACAGTAATACTTTAAATCTTTAAAGACAGTCCCTGAATTCAGTTGAAGACAAGAAGACAGTTTCACAGATGCACAAATAGACTATTTTACCAGTTTAAATAAGCCATTTTTTAAAGTTCATTTAAATTCCGATGACATTTTTTCATTAAAGTTCACCATGTAATGAATGAGATTTAATTAATTTATGATATGATGAAACAATGATTTTTTGCTGTTCAAAATAAAATGGATAGTTGGTTGAATGTGTATATTATATATATCTTTGCACTCTTATATTTTGGAACTTAATAGTACTTCCATGAATAATAGAAAAATAAGGACTGAATGAATTAGCGATTAAATCCTGTCTCTGTATAAGACAAAGGATTTTAATTTTAATGCTGATGAAATCTGGGGTTAGTAAGCTTAAAACATAAAATTGTTTTAAATGAATAATAATTAAATTAAAGGAGAACTGAAAGCTCAGTGTTGCAATTTTTTTCCCAGGAGGTGGGAGCAACCATAACCCCACTGAAGCCCCTAAGATTTCCTAGCAGACCTGGGCAATCACCCTTCCCAGCACAGAACTTGTGACTGCAAGGGCAGAGATGGCTTGCAAGGGGCATCTCTTCCAAGGCACAGCTGAAGGAACTCAGATCTTGGCATATTCCCT
Organism: Corvus kubaryi; assembly: GCF_017639235.1. NCBI lineage: Eukaryota > Metazoa > Chordata > Aves > Passeriformes > Corvidae > Corvus > Corvus kubaryi. The sequence goes on along the minus strand of NW_024582091.1, from coordinate 37,135,413 downwards.
CAGAGCTTCTGTGTCTGCAGTTCAGGGACAGTCACTGTCAGGCAACGCGTCCTCTGTCTTGAAAACTAAGTAGGAAACTCATTTAACATTTCCCTAGAGAAGCAACCTCTCTTTTAGGTTGTGAGCTTGTTTGTCTCAGTGTCTTTAAGTAGTGTCCAAACCGAGTACTTGTAGAGATGCAGTTTTGATAGTTTTTCTCAGCACCAAAGTTGTAACAAAGCTGACATACAAGCAGAAGATTAAGAGAAATCTGGAGAAATAATGCCATTTTACACAGATCTGTCTTGCCCAAAGTGAGAAGGACTAATACTTGAATCCAAAGTATGGTTCAGCTTTTCTGAGGGCTGATAGTTTAGACCTGAATTCACAGATGTACCTTTAGGCATGCTTTTATTTCAGTGTATGTATAGAGTTTACTCTAGAAACTTTAGCTGGAAGCCATTTGGATCCCTCAAACAATTTCGCAATAAAATAACATTAAACCCCTCAATTACTGAACATTGAATCAGTCAAGTGCTGACTCTTTTGTTTGTGTAAACTTTTGACCGTTTATATAACCTTTAGGGCTTTTTCTTTCTGATGACAAATGACTAACTTTGATCCCCAAACTCAACCCGTGTCCCTGGGATTAACTATTTCCAAACAGATATGTAGGTAACAATTCCCAAATGCGACTTTAATTCTTATTACTTTTACTATAACTCAGAGAAGATTAACCTTCTCTTTTATAGCACATACTATAGAAAAAATAACTTCTGAAACTGTCTGTTTTGTACTAATTTTCATCCTTTTCTTTGAATGCAAGGATAAAAAGCAACTAGGTCTCATTGAGTAATTGCATTGACTGAAAAAATTACTGCAAATAAAAAGATGAACAACACAGAAACCTTCTGACACATACACAATAGGCTGTGTTTTTGATGTTTACGATACCAAGGTCCGTCTTTTGGTTTCTGTAGGTAGAGGTGCAATTTTTGGAAATTTTGGTTATGTCAAACAACAGTTTTTAACACTTTTAGTGGTGTGGGTCTGTTATTTCAAGAAACTAAAACGCATGCCTATGGCCTCAAAAGATGTAACAAAACCTCAATGAGTATTGCAGGACCAGGTTCTACCCTGAGTAAATCCAAGGGATGACTCAAAAATAAACCAAAATCACAGTCTAGGTCCTGATCACCATAAGCAAAACCAATACGATTATTTACATATAACTCATTCAGTCTTTTAGCTTTGTTAGTTGCTAATTGATTCACTCAGTTTTCCTTCTACATAGGAACTGCAGAAGAATTTTTAGCATTACTTAGATGTGATTTATGGAAATTCCCACCTCCTTCTGTGTATAATAAAAGAGCTAATGTTCTAAACATTAAATTACCTACAGAAAAAATGCAGCTTGACATAGGCTTCAGAAAACATCAGGTTGAAAAGGACCCTCAGTGGTCTTTGGTCCATAGCCCCAGAAAGAGCACATTCAGGTTCAAAGGTGGATGAGACTGCTCAGAGCTGCATACAGTCAGTATCTGCAAGGGGAACGCTCCACGGCCTCTCTGGGAAATGTGGCCCAGTGCTTACCCACCTTTCTGTGGAAAATGACTTCCTAATATCCTAACAATGTCTGAACAAAATCTCATTTGGATGTTCAGCTGCAATCCAGCTAGTAGTTCAACAGATAGTTGAACTACTATCTAAAATCTCCTTGCAGCTGCTATAGAGACAGCATTGTCCTATTCCACAGGAAGGGATAAGGGCAGGTCGACAGAGAAGTAAAGATGCAGTTCTCCAGAGCTCATGGGTATTTACGGTCAAGTTATTATGATTCTTGCCTCTTGCTTGGAAACTGGCCCATCAAAACAACTTCATGATTCTCAGCAGCTGAGAACCTGCTTCATCTTAGCTTTTGATGCACCTTTCTTTGTTGAAGGACACCAAAGCCTTGAGATAACATAGTTTCCAATTTCTGAATATTTTCAAATGCATTAATATTTTTTTCAATCTTAAAACTCAGCAAATGGTCAAAGATAGTGTTTATGAAGTCATTTAACACAGAACAGAAGTAATTCTATTCAGAGTTTATCACATTATCTTTTATCTGAATGATCCCTAAGGAGATCTTTTCTCCTTTCTATATTACTAAAGTCAGGGAACAGGACAATTAAATTTATGTTACATTAAAAAATAAACCACATTCCTTCTTTCCTGTATATAGCAAGAGCTCCATGCTTGATAATGCAGTTCAAAAATAGTCTTAAAACCCAATTGTTTCCTTCCATTATCACCAATAAGGTGATAATATTTGAAACAGGATAAAAAATTGGATAGCTGACCTTTCTCAGAGACATACTTTGTATTTTCAGAAATAATTAGAGACCATTTCTGTCAAATAATCCTCACCTATTACAAAAATATTAATAAATAAAATATGTACAAAAGGGGAATACAAAAATTCACCATGTCAATTAATTATGCCATAAAAATAAGAATAGGATAAAAATGCCACCAATTGGCACCAACTGAAGAGTACAAACATCATATAGCAATATACAAATATTATAAAAATAGATCCTTTTTATCTGAAGCACAGTCCAATAATATAAAAAAGACATAGACATACTTCTTTTTTCGTAAAGAACTGCATTTGCTCTTCTGAATATCATTGCTGTTTTGGTGTTCTCAGTCAATGTTAAACACTGTTGGTCTTTACTGGTAAATAAGAAGGCCCTGTTGAAATTAAAAGGAGAGAGCAATGTAAGAAACAATGGCTGGATAGATGCTTATTTTCCTGAAAACATTTTTGAGTATTCAGTTGTCATTTTATCAAGCACTACAGCTCAGTGATATTTAAGACTGAGAAACTGAGCTCACATTTTCAGTGGTGATTTTCACTTCTAAGCGTTCATATCAAACTTAGGTTGAAATGGAGCAACAAGAACAAATTATAACAAGGGACAAAAGATTTATAACCTGCTAGACGTTCAAGAGATCATGCTGAAGGGGATATATGCACAAGGCACCTTGATCTTATTTCAGAAATATTAGTGGTCATTCGAGGAGTGGGACATTCCACAGTATGCAGCAGTTAGCAAGGAGCAGGTAAAACACAGGCCAGGACCTTAAATTATTTTGTGGTAACTGTTCTGCATCTTTGTACATGAAGCAGTGCAAGCACTTTTTAAGACACAGCCTTCTGTCTTTTCAGCAAGTGCCTACACTGTAAGCTGCAAAACTGAAGCAGATGGTGTAGCCTTTACAAGAGCATCCAAGGAAACCTTCTGACAGGCTAAGCAATTCCTACAGCTGGCTTTTCTGAACTAGGAAAAGAGCAATAGCAGCATGGCATTCAGTGGGTAGATCCACACCAGGAAAGGAGATACTGACAAAGCATATTCTGCAGCCCTGTGACCAGGTGGCATGGCCCCAGTGGGCCTGTGCTTGTAAATTCACACAGCCTCTTCCTAAAGGTGCACGATCACATCTGGACTCATTGCTGGCAACCATATCCATGAGTGGTCTGGAGAGTGCTGCCTGTCCTGGGCCAAAACTACACCAGGGCTGCTGCCCCCAGTTAAGCCAATTAAGCTGTCAGTAATGTTAAATTTGTAAGTAGGGAAGTAACTAAGGAGCTCAGCCCAATCCACCTCTAAGGTGGGATAACATGTCTGAAGTATTGATCCGAACAGGTTGGGCTGAAGCGTTAATGTGAGGATGCTGCAGTGCTGGCCTGGTCTTGAGCTCTGCCTTTCTTTCCTCAGATCCTTCCTGCCAGATAGCACCTGTTCTAGCTTGATTGTAATAGATCTCACATAATTAATGTTAATAACTGATATTATTCCAGTGAAAGGTAATGGTAGGCTTAGACCCCAGGACAGAGGCTAAGGAATGATACAGTGTCTGAATACGCCTCAAAAGGAAACATTAATTCCCTGAAAACTGCAAATGTATAATCTGAATATATAGACTTGACCTCTCTGCCTTCCTCCCTACACTCCTGAACCACATGCTACTGAAGCTCTGCCCTCTTTGTGGTTTTCAGAGCGAAGCTGGCTCAAAGGTAATTGGTGGTACTTCACACTCTCAGCAAACCCCTGTAATCCTTCAGGGTTACACCTTTTTAAAGTAAGTCCCATTTTCCCTTTTGAGTTAAAACACAAAGTTACAAAACACATTTAAGAAGCCAGCACCACTGTATCCCTGCCTTGAATAAAAGCATTAAGTAGAACCAAGTACTTGAAACAACACTGCAGACAATCACTCTGCTGAGTTCCAAAAGGTGTGCTGCAGAAGTGGTAGATCAAGATCTTCTGAAGACTGGAAGAGAAAACCCCTCTGCCCCATGTGTGCAGATTGCCTCCCACCACAGTAAGGGACCTCTCTCCTCACTGCCCCAGTTTGCTGCTATACTGCTGGAGCTCAATGGGCTCTGAGGCGTTGGTGCAGGAGATCCAGAAGCCCTAGGCTCAGAGCAGTAGGCTCCACTGGGGCAGAAGCCTGAGCAAAGAACAGTGGTACAGACTCATCAACACATTTCATGCTTTCTAGCCCCTTGAGCCTGGTTAATGCAAGTGCAGAGAGAGGGCTTGGCTGAAAGTAGGGTTTAGGATCATGGAGGTTTAGGTGGCTGTCTCTTTCTCAGAGTAAGTAGAAATTACCTAAGTGCAAATTCTAGTAAAATTCAGAATAATGGATTTATCCGCAAGATAGCCAATGCAATGAACATAAGCAATGCCATTATTGCTGTCCTAAATTCCCAAGAAATTAATTGTGATTCCTTGTTGCAGGAGTGCAAGAGTCTTGATAAAACCATGTTCAGTTGGTTTGCAGCGTGTCAAGCTGTGCATCAAGATATTGTAAACTTTTTCTATAATAATTCAACTTAACTTTCTTAATTTCTCTATTTCTTCTGTCTTCACCTATATGTCCCAGGCATTCTGTTTCTACACATTTTTTGTTTTTACAGCAAACCTCAAACCCACACATAGTCATAAGGAAACACTTGAAAGTTCAGACTGCTGATAAAAAAGGCATATTGTTCCATCACTTGCAAGGAAAGATGCATGTGGGAACCAGTAAAAAATTACCTGCAAGCAAACTTTTCCTCATTTTCACATTTCTCCGCACATTCTTCTTCACTATTTGCTCTATAAGCCTGCTTCATTGGGTTCAGCAACCAAGCTCCCTCTGTTCTCACATAGCGGTCTAGGATGCCTCCTTGCACTAAAGGGAAAAGAGAGAAAAAGGAGTGAAAATGGGAATGACAATTTGATTTATTTGAAACCCTCATGTTAAATTCCTTATCACCTAGTCATGTAACATGATCATTTAATTGCTGCAATAATTTGGTTAATGGTGACAAAATATGGGTAAATCTAAAATGCCTTCCTGGTATGATAAAAGGTAGCATCACTGAAAACCCAGTGTAAGGCAGGACAGAGAAATGGCTTAGACAGTGCTTTGTATCATACTGAAAGTCATAACAAGTAACACAAACCTACGGTATAAAGTGATGGGAGCACAGAAGACAACCCAAGGAGGAAAAACAGTGAGGTGTTTCAGAAAGAAAATACTGGCCATGCATACTTTGGAGAAAGGGGACCGATGGGACTCAAGAAAGATGTGAAATAATGTTTGTCCATTGCTGTTCCTCTATCCACATGGAATGACTTCATACTTATCAGCCACCTCTTCTCAAAGGCTCCTATGCTTGCATGAAACAAACCATCCTCAGTCACTGGGGTTGTCAGATGTTCAGTTTGCCATTTTTGTAATAACCCTGTACTGAATTTACTTAATAATCAAGGTAGCAGTTGTTGCCCTCCATTGCAATGAATTAGCACACAACACTAAACTGGTAAATAAATTCACCTAACAACCTCTGGGCTACAGCTGCGTGTCAAACACAGAGGATACTACAAAGTACAGCTATGTTTAATGGTAAACTCAAAAAATGTTCAAGAACAGTCCTCCTTGTAAAGGACTTTTTCATTTAGTATTTTCCTGTTACAGCTCTGCAATCTCTGAATTAGTGCACAGCACTGACTTCCATGACTTCTAGCTGCAGGGTCATGGAGTTGCACAAGTCCTGTGATTTTTACAGTTTCTTTATCAGAGGAGCATATGACTCTTCTGATGAACATTTGGCTCTGGGAGCTACCTGTTCTGTATGGTTTCAACCCCAAACAGACACCCTGGCCCCTGGTCATTGCAGGACATCTCGGTCCTGCTCTGTGTTTTTGTGCCTGGCCTTATGCAATTGCTGAATAAAAGGCAGACAGGGGATGAACCAGACCATGGCTGGCATTTCAGGAATAGCAGCCGTGCTGCAGAGAGGAACTTCTTCACTTTCTCTGACCCCTCTCTGTCTCAGCCATGGCCCAATGCCAGCAGGAGGGACAAAAAGCCTCCCTGTCCCACACAGACCCATGGCCTGTGACCGGGAGCTTCACTGAGTTGTTCAGTGGTGTCTTTCCAGCTGAGAAAGGCAACAGCTCCTGCCTTTCCTGAGTAACTCTCTTTAGTGTAAAGCAGGCTCTTATGCATCCTGGTATTTAATAACCTGAGAGGTAGCTCAGCCTGCCATCGGGTATTTTCTTGAAGATCATTTTGCATCTACAAGTTGAAGATGATAAAACAGGGATAAAAGCCAAATTGTGCTTCCTCTCATACAATTGCAAAAGCAGAGAAGTTCCTGCAGGGGTTTTTCTGCATGTAGACTAGGGAAGAGTTCATCCCTAAGGGTTGACAGTTACTTTAACAGTATGCATGGAAGAAAAGGATAGCTGCTGGAAAAGAAAAGAATAAGTGAAAAAAAATACAATGAAATTTCATGTGGCAGGCAGAGGAATCACAGATTCCACTAGTTATTTCAAAACAAAAACATTGAGAAGAAATGAGTTTTGAGAGAAAACATTAAACTAGGTTAAGACAATGTCATAGGGATGCTGCAATGCTCTCCACAAGGAAAAGAAAAACAAGTAAAGAATTCCTACTATGGTACAGCTTCCATGCAAACTTAATTCTGTTCTGTTTTGACATTTTGCAATAATATCGTCATTAATATTACAGCATTTTATTTTAGAAATATTGACAGGGTCATAATTAACCTGGGTCATAAAAATATTTTCCCCCTTTTCTGTTCTATTTATGTGGCATGGCATAATACTTTAAGAAATAAGAAAGGAAAATATGCAATCGGAATAAAAATGCAGTAAATTTTCTAGCTACCATTTTCCCTATATCTATGGTATTTTACAGTCGCAGAAAGATGTATAACTATCTTATTCAGAAATGCGAATATTTACTACCATTTGATAAAGGATTTGCAAACAAAAGTATAGTATTTCAGATAAAAGCCCAAATAGTATATTTTTCTCCTCCATATAAAATCCTTACTTAATTGAGAAAGGTATTTGATTTGACTGAGGCTGTTCATTTGCAAAAACAATGCTTAAAAACTAGAATTTAAACTAGGATAAAAATTCTTAGCATTAAATAACAGGGGTTTTTTACATGCTGGGGCATGTCTCTAATATTTCCAGCTAAAATCTACCCATACTTTTCCTAACTTCATTTTTATGTTTTAAAACTACACATGTAAAATGTTTATTTTATTGCATCTTTATATATGCATTAGCACACTCATAAGTGTGTTTTTTACTGCAATCATAGCATACTGTGAGGTTATACAGACGGCTGCAAGAAGATATGTGGTCTGAATCTCATAGTTCATTGGACTTTAAGGTTTTTAGGACAGATAATACTCATATATATGAAACCCATACAAATATATCTAAAGAATCCTATTCAGTTCTTATGGGTTAAAAACTTTTTTGCACCATCTTCCACAAAAATATCTTTTCATACCAAAAATATTGCAGAAACTAACGCTGATCAGATTTGGTCTCCCTATCACATGGAATGAAAAATCTACTTGTGGTTATGAAAAAGACTGAAACTGCAGTGTGTAGAACAAGCTTTCCCTTCCTTTGTATTCTGTTTTGCACAAGCATTAACAAATTTTAAAGCAATCAAAATAAGGATCACAGTAGCTGGCAGTAACATAGAAAAAATCCCCAAACCTAAGATAAAAGGCCGCTGAAACCAGAGAGAGCCATGCCTTTGTACAAGCCTTTGACAGGCAGCTTCCCAAGGGTCCCCCCATCTCTGGCCATGGGAAATGTTTGCTGGGAGCCATTAGGTGCCCATGCAGACACCAAGGCTGCTGCTTTTCTGGTGTCTCTAATGAACACAACCCTGGAGCAAGCACTGCCCTCCCTCCATTCAGCAGCAGCTCTTGCTGGCGAGCAAGCCCCAAATCCATCATCGTCCCGGGAAGTTGTGACGCAGGGATTTGGGGACCTACCTTCACCACATGGAGCTTGTAAGTGTTTGGCCCCAGTCTGACCTAGGCAAGAAGAAGGCAAAGGACTCTTACCTGAGCTGAGAAAGAACAGAAGGAGAAAGGCAGCTTTGCTAATCCCCATTCTGGCCCAGCCGGGGGGTGCTGGAAGTTGTGTGTGTCGGTGCTCAAAGTTTTATTGACTCGCACTGGAGTGAGGCAGCATCAAACAAACAAGGCAGGAGGATTAAGTTAATCATTCCCCCATGCTGTTCCCCCCTTGCTGTGGTGGGGCCATTCAAACAACCTTGAATTGGATGGATTACCAAATCAGATTCAATCATTTCTACTGGATGCTATTAAATGTGAAGGCACTTTGTTGTCTTACAGGATGTGTTTTGTTCTAAAATGGTTAGGTCTTTCTCTAGAGAGAGAAAAGAGAGGAAAGACAGGAATAGTGTTGCTGGAAAGCATGGGAAATCATGTGTCCAGGATCTGAATATCCCTTGACACTAGAGTCCCAATAGTAAATTCAGCCATGAATACCCATATTGATTTATAAGGAGCGACTTCTATTTAATCTCATGGTAAGCATGATTATAAGATTCAGATAATATTAACTCTGTAAAATAGTTTAATCTTACTTCTTTATTAAAGAATTCCTTTTCTGCTGTCTCCTTGACCTAGAGATTCCCTTTTTTCCCCTCTATTTGGGAGTAGGACTTAATTTTAATTTCATTTAAATTTTAGATTTAAGAGGCTACTTTAAACCTTAAACATTAGGTTTAAGAACCATAGGTAGCAATTTAGTGTTCTTCCTCACCAGACATTTAACCTCACACTGCATACACAAACTCATCCAGTGAGGGTGTCAGACTTTGCTCTGCTGTGTGTTATCCTGATTTCAACATCAGCTCACTCTGCATTTCCCAAGCAGCCTTTACCTCAGAAAAGTTGCACTGAAGCACCATTTCATGGCTTCTCTTGCATGTAAACTCTCTGGTGTTGCTTCAAAACAACTTACTGAATCACATGGGCTAGTGACTCACCAGAGGCAGGAGCAGGATGAATATTTGGATGGGGAGAACGGACTTGAATGGACACTGCTGGATCATGCAATTCAGTCCTCTGCAATTGAAGGCCAAAAGTTTACAGAATCATGAGCTGCTTCTAAAAACTAATGAGGCTATCCACTTCTACATCATCCTGCTTGCTTTAAGTAGAAGTTCCATTGTACTGAGGGCTTGGGATAAAGCTAGGAGTGCAGGAGTAAATATGTGAGAGAGGCATTCTAGCATGAGCAGCAGCTTAGCTTCTATTTTACTGATTATGTGAAAATTTTAAAGCTGATCCTGCCTCTGGTCCTATGCTATTTTTCTCTTGTAGGGTAGTATAACACTATGTTATTTGGTTGTTTTCTGTGCTTGAATCTGTTTTAATGCAACTTGTGAACAACAGCAAAACATGGGATATCTGTAGAGGCTTGGGATACCACTGATGTTAGTCCAGGGAAGCAAAGTAGATGGGCTAGGGAGAGGAGCTGATTGGAGCTGGACTCAGCTCAGGGAAACATTTGAAGGGTGACAGGGAGAGTGGGTCAAGATATAGTGCAATAATATGTGGGATCGGGCTTATCAGGTTTTAGGAACAGTTACTCATTGGGAAAGAAGGGTAAAACAAAGGAGCAGTAGGCTTTAAAACCAAGTAGGCTTTACTAGCAAGCAGGCTTTTGAGAAATATTCAATCCTGGTTTAGCCTCACATATTTTAATCAATCTTAAATCCATTTGCAATTCTTGCTCCAGATCCTGGTTTCCCTCTCTCCTGCTCTATACCCCCTGACTCCCTGGCCACAAACAGCACCTGCTCACCAATCCCTGTGCCTCCTTCCCATCAGATATTATCTGATAGTGGGTTTTTTTCCTTACTCCAATGCAAAACCTCTTTTCTGCTCAGCCCTGCCCTCCCCAGCATCTTTGGCACCTTCCCCATTTTTCTGTATGCCCCATTTTTCTGTATCCCCCATTTCCACTGAGGTAGTCATTGGGTTACTGTGTTATGGTGCACATCTCGTGGTAAAAATCTAAGAAAAAAAGCTGCAGAAGTGGGTGAGTGCAGCTTTTTCTGCTGCATGGAGAGGTTTGAAAGGCTGTGAGTCTTAACTGAGTTTGTAAAACCCATCAATAAACACTACATGTCAGAGATTTTAATCAGATTAGCTCTTCCTACTGGTTCTCAAAACCAAAGAAGCTAATCGTGGTAGCCAAAGGTTTGTTAACACATGTCCAGGATAGTTTGGGAAAATTTGCATGCATCACACAAGCAAACTCTTCTGCAAGCTTTCCTCATGTTAAAAGTCTACATATACTCCTTCAGAATCTATACTCCTTCCTTATAGTCGATAGTTGTTGCCACTTTTAGGCTTGGCTCTGGTTCTTCTCTCAATCTCATTGCCTCAAATCTGATTTAAATGCACCTACATTGGTGTGGATGCTCTGAAGAAAGGAAAGAACACTCATATTGCCATTTCATTCAAAGATGGCAAGGCAGATTTGAAGAAATCTTACTATCTCTGCCTAAATGGATCTGATCCTGGAAAACTGGACTTGACAATATTATCAGCAATTGCTCCTGGTACAAAACCAGTCATTCTGTAAGTTTTTCCACAAGAAAATGACAAAACAGAGGTGTCTTTCATCTGCCACACTGGCACTCCTCACTGTTGTCTTGTGACAAGGATGTGACCCATGAAGGCATTCTGTTTGAAAGGATCTCTTGTAAACTGTTGGTTTATCCTTTTGTGCCTTTCCTTCCTTCCTCTTTTCTCTCACAGATACACACTGTATCTAAATCTTTCCCCAGTTCTGGTCTTGTGGTGTTTGTTCTCATTTATTTGATCACTGTGAGGCCAACCCATAGGTGGAAGTTTATCAGATCTTATTTCAGAGTCAGGGTACATTTGTTAGCACAGTGGTTAAAATATAAACAACAGTAGGAGGCTTTTTAAATAGAAGTTGACCCTTGAAATTGGGTTTACTGTAAGTTCAGAAAAATACTGCCCCCCCCCAAAAGAAATTGCAAACAATGTCAGAGCACAGAGCACATAAATTCACTTAAACATAAATTCTCTAAATTTCAGAACAAGAAATTGTCAGAAAACAGACACTTAGATATCACTTACTTGCTAAGAGAAAAGAACCAAAGGAAAGTTTTAGTTCTCTTTGAATATCCTCAAAGGAAGGGAAAATTTCAAAAGGCATCTCTAAGGCATTGCACATCCACAAGACTGGGGCAAGCATGAAGAAAAGGAGTTTGTGTAGTTGCTCCAAAGAATAATGCCATGACATAGAGCCATGCACAGCTGGGAAACAAGGAAGGCATTTTTACTTTCTTTTCAAACACAACCAGAAAAAGTAAGTTACATAGCCCTGATTCCCAGAGCGAGAGGGAACTTTGGGCAGCAACCCCAGATGGACAATGTGGATGGCTTCTAACATCAGGAGCTGCTGAATGTAAGGTAGGGAGGAGTTTGGGAGAGGGAAAGGTAGCCAAGTTAAAAATAAATTCTGTCCCTGCTCTGCACTTGAAAGAACACAGAGGGCAGAAGATCTGGTAGATAAATTCATCTCTGCGACTTGTGGCCACAGATGCTAATGGATCTGTGTCATCTTTACAGCAGAATGAGCTAAAGAATTAATTACTGAGGTTTCTACATTGCTGAAAAAGTGTCTGGAAATACAGAGACTGTGCAATTGCCTTTAACAGAGGTGTGGAGAGCATTAAAGCCATAGAGAATCTGACAGCCAGCACTTAGCACACTGTGTGCTACAAGTCTTTGTACATAAGTGACAACTGCATCATGTCGCTGCTAGACAAGAGGGTAAAATAATTCTTCATTTCCTAGACAGAGAATATCAGAGAAACCACAGCTACACTAAAGGACTGTGGACAGCAGAGTGACCCTGTGTGTGCAGCTCTGAGTCCTGCTTGAGTGCCCCAGCATGTAACATTCAGCACTAGCACTGCTTTGGGAAGCGGTTCAGCAAAACTGCTGTGGTGATCTCCTGAAGCCTACTCCACATTTCTGTTAGGGGGAGCACGTGTTCCACACCCAAAATTGTCCTTTCTTGATTTTGTTATTCTCCTGCTATACTGCTGTCATCACCCTGTCTAAAGAGTGCTACCTGCCATTTGCATGTGCGGCTTCACAACACAGAGAAGCAGCACGTAATAGGGCCTGAAACGCAACCTGTATGTCTGATTTTCTTTTTAGTTCTGTGTTCTTCTTGGAAGAGTCTGTAAGAAAGTGAGAATCTGTTTGTGTTCAGGCTCCTCAAAGACTGGTAGGGGCCAGGTCATTTTTGTGTTTAGCAGGCGAACAGTTCCTGTCTCTGCTGTTCCAAGTCATGGGACTCAGCCGTGAGCTCTGTTCTGGAGCCCATGCAGATGGAGGGTTGTTGAACTCTTATCAGTCCTTCCTGTCACACCTAATGGTGCAACTTAACCCTTTGACCACTCTGTTCAAAATGTTTAGAGTTAATGGTGAGTCCTTGGATGAGGGTAAGGGCAAATTGGCAGCAGAATGTGGAAGAGAAAATGAAGAAAAGAAGCATAACCATTATTCCACTTATGGTTAGAAAAGCCAAGGAGAGACTCTGTGGAGAGATTTTGCATTTTACCCAACAGTTGTCCAAGTGCTTCCAAAGACCCCTGCAAATGTCTGCTATTTGTAAGGTGCTGTTCTGGACTATTTCTACTCACCTAGGCAGTTATATACAATGATCAGTGCTGCCGTGCTTTGCTAACTGATGTGATGAAATCAACTGTGTAGAAATGTCATTGAAATAAAATGAATGTTTATAGTTCCTTACTTCTGTGACAGTTTCAGAAAAGAGGGACAAGCCACCTCCATTTCCCACAAAAAGGGTATCTTGAAATTTCCAAGTGCATTTTCTGCTTGTCACTTACATATAGGTTCATTTCCATGCTTGCTCTTGGCTCATTAACTTGCATAAAGGAGGGATGTTCTAACCAGTTTAATTTTATTGAAAGTAAGTGTTAAAAGGATAAGGCAGCAAATGATGCTAATACTCCATTCAGGGCTGTGTGGAATGGGATCAATTCAAGACACTTGAATCAGTGAGGTTTTCAACAATATGTCAGCAAGGTGAGAATATTACCTTCAGGTTTAGTTTAATATTTTGACAAATTGCGTGTGTGTGTGCATATGTGTGAATGTGTTTATAGAACCTACTATAACATCTTTGTTTACAAACAGTTAATCAAACTGTTTATGACATTCCAGTTTAATGGATGTTGTATAAAACTCCTCTATTTTTTACTAATTTTTATGTCTCTATGCAAAAAGACCTTGTCATTATATTCCACAGCTTGCAGTTGCTGAAGACAACATTGGAAATGTTGCTTGGTTCTTTTTTCCCTGACTCTCATGTAAACTCCAAAGTTGAGATCAGAAAATTTTGCATTAGGAATAATGGAAAATTTGCATGTCATCTTTATCATTTTCTCCTATTATATTTTAATTCAAAGTAAATTTCTGAAAGATATGCCATTTACATGTGTTGTGTGTCCCAAAGGCTGTAGCATATCATGTTCTACTTTTGTCATAGAAAGTGCAGAAATATAAGAGTCATCACAAACAGGGGGGTGGAAGGTGGATGAAAGTGGGATAAAAACTTAAATGGATGATGCTGTCAGCAACTGGAATTACCTTAATAACTTTTTCCAAACTTGTTTTTCAAACTCTGCAGCACCTTCCCTATTTACAAACTACCCATTAGTCTTCTGACATCCTGTGTAAGACACCTTCTTGAAAAAAAATGTTTTTCTAACACTCAGAAAGCTCTGGAGTGTTGCAGTTGTCTACAGGCTTAAGAGACAGGAAAACAAGAAAAAATCCAGTGGTACTACATTTAAAAATGTGGCAGAATAGGGACATACAGATCACCGAAGCAGACCCAGACAGATGAAATGAGGAGGATGGTAATTGTGTGCCAAGGATTCACAATTGTGTGCAGAGTCCCATCCTATGACAAAGTGCTGGTGTTATCATCAGAATCAGGGTCCAAGCTCCTACATTCTATGTCAATGTATTGACACACTCCAAGTAGTAATGGCACAGTCCTAGTAGTCAACTGTAAATATGAAAAAAGATTTATTATTTAGGCACATCCAAAGACTGGAAAATGCAGGAAACCTTGCCAGAAGTATCACTAGGTGCCAGAACTAGGACAGATGACATAGTAAATCAAGAATTCCCATGCTGCAAAAGAACAGATAAAACTGCAGCTGTTTTCTAAGCCGGAGAAAATAATGCAAGATTTTCAGACTGTATTCGCACAAAAGCTAAAAAATATCCCAAGTCACAAAATGACACATAGAAAAGACTCAAAACACTGTGGAATGAAGTCAAAGAAGATTCACAGAATATTGCAAAGTGAAGGTCTGACAGTCTCTAGCTTCTGAGAACATCTTGTAGCACAAGGATGGACTGTAATCAGTCACATGGATTTCTCTGGAAGAAACCTGATTTCCAAATGTGATGCATAATAACATGAAAAATTGTTATACTGATGGGCACCCCAAATCTAACCAGAGTATTGAGAGGTACAGAGACAAAAGTTTCTGAGGAGAGTAGCCATTTTTAAACTTCAAAATCAAGAACAATAGCCTTTGGTTTACATGAAACAGCAGCAGCATTTCAGTGACAAACGCACAGGGTTGTTGGGTTCCATGGGCAGCACGCTGCACGTCTGTCCTGCTGTGATCTGTGCCTTACAGGCACACTGTGCAAAGCCTCTCCAGGCAACAGCATCACCTAGGGGGGCAGATGCCCAGCAGGCACAGTTCAGCATCTGCTACCAAAACACAGTATCAGATATCAGAAATTTCCATTAGACAGCGCCAACAGGACCTGCAGAATGTCTCACAGGAACCAAAAGAAACAGGAACAATTTTTGGGTCTGGCCGGTTATTACAGAGAATTGGTGCCAATGTTTTTTTAAAGAACAGCACTACTGGCAGAACTTTCAAAGCCAACAGTACATGGGGGATAGAAAGCAAGTGCCAGATGGCAGCTAGCCTTTTGTGTGCTCTGGGAAAAGTTGTGCTCAACAGGTTCTGAAAGCATCCAAATTTACTGAGCATGAAGCTCAAGAAAGGCCTTTGGGGCTACAGTACAACAGAAGAACTAGGGAGAGACACACTGAGTACTGTACTTGAGCAAGGAGAGCTGGTTTTGAGTTCACATTTCAGGTTTTCCTCTGACCTTGTCTCACTGGTTGATTAGTGAGGCAAATGCTAAGAGCAGGCTGCAGAAGTGCCTGTAGGCTGAAGCATGGTCCCCTGTAACAGCCTGTTCAGATGACCACACAGAAAAAAGTGGAAGAGACCCACCACCATTTTCAGCTCCCCTGGGTGAGAGTACAGGGGTCTGTGGCAGTGTGAGAAACTCCACACACTTCTAAAGGGCCACAGGGGTCTGTGGCAGTGTGAGAAACTCCACATACTTCTAAAGGGCCACACACTTAAAAAAGGTAGCCTGTTCTTATGGCTGTGATGGGGATACAGAACTAAGGGCAGACTGAATGGAAGGAGAGCAGGAGCTTGGAGAGGGGAAAAATACTCAGGACTTGAAAGGAATCGAAGAAAAGATGCTTTCAAGAAAGACAGTTATAGAAGAGCTATTCAAACAATATCATGCTGAGCAAAAGAAATTGATGAATGGATCAGAATGGAAGCCATAAATCATTGATGAAGATTATCAAGGAGTAAGCAGAGAGTCTACAAATATTTAATTTCTTTTTTAGCTGTAGCTTTTTAAAAATCCCAAAACGAGTTTTTGCAGAGCCTGATCTCTGTAGGCTTCTTTATAGCAATAATAAAATACCTAAATACTAGATATAGATTTATAATATACTTTAAATCAGGCATCCAACAGGAAGACTAAAAAAATATAGATATCCTTCTTCAGATTTAGAGGTCCATTTCTAACGGGCAGGTGTACATTTCTTTCATATGTAGGTCAATACATACTCTGTTTGGAAGTGGTATGTTTTTATGTGATACACAGAAAACTAGAACAACAGCTAAAAATTCTGGAATTAGCTTTAGTAACTGACTGGGAGTCTATGGGTCAGGTGTGTTTCTGTTCATTTTTGTTGCTGCTGGAACATGCCCCACTCACCAGTTTCCTTTGGTCACTGCAGTACTGCTTGAAGGACTAACCCAGACTTTCCTGACACTTCCAGTGGCAGTCCTTTTCCATTGCTCTGGACGGCACCCAGGCCACATTCCACGGCTCTCAGAGGCTTGACTAACCTGTGGGTGCTTCTTTCTCCACTTCCCTGCAGGAGAGTTAGCCTAGATTTACATTGATTTGAACTCTTTCAAACTTAAGGTGTTTTCCAGACAAGCAAGATTTTGTGAAACCAAGGTTGAGTTTTCCCAAAATATAATTTATTTAGATGTGGGATTCTGTCTCAGCTCCCCCTCCCCTGCTGATTTTGTGACCAAGCTGCACGACATGGCAGGGCTCTCCTTCCCACTGCTTAAATGCAAGAATGGTGTGTTGATTTTTCCACCCTAAGTGACTTCAGAAGAAATCTAGCCCGTAGCATTTTTTTTGCTGTGATCACCAGAAAATAGAAAGTAGCTGCCACCATGTGGCAAGCTGAACAACAACAACAACAACAAAATTGCAAGGCAAGAGAGAGGAGAAAGGTGAGACAAAAGACAGTAATTACTGTCTGTGCTGGAGAAAAGTGTTTCTTTATAATGCTGATGATTTACACCAATATTAGAGTGACTATTCGAATATTTCTTTTCACAGCATCAATTTTGTTGCTAAATGACATGAGAAAGGAAAGGAAGTACAGCAACCTCTGTGGACACTTTATAGTAAAACTCAGAGAAAGGGACATGGTTTCTTCTTTTACTTTTTTCCTATTCTATGGGTGCACATACAAAGAAGAATCCTTGGCTTTGTTTTACAGGTGGATTATTAAAAACGTGGGTCTGGCAAATGGGTGGGAAGGGCATCTCTTGCATATAGCCCAGCAAGGCCAAGTGTCCATGTGGGAGTTGGGACTGAATGAGGGCACATACCAGCATCACTGCTGGAAGCTGCAGGGATGAGGAATTGCCTCCTGCTGCAGCAAAAGCCAGTCAAAGACAACTGGGTATTCTCATTCACAGGTGGAGTGAGAGCTTGGCAGCAGGACAGCACAGGGTTGATTTTTAATGCTAGACTGTGAACAAGATTTGTGAACACTGTATTTGCAGTAGAACTATTAAAGTATTCCCCAAGTTAAAAAAATGGCCACTTGTTTGCTGACAATAGTGATTCTTACTCAATAAACCAGTGGAAGGATAAAAAGAAATGAACCTTAATAAAATACTGAAGAATAAAATACCTCAGAGAGATAAACAATAATGTTTAAAAAGGTAGGCTTGAAGACTTTGAAAAAAAAGTTGTAAGAATCTATTGAAGCACTACAGTCTCCAAACTGACTTGATAAAAAACCCAACCCTTCAGAAGAAAGGATACCTGATGTACCACACCAACAATTACATTCTGAAACAGAACAAGTACATTTTCAAGAATAAATACTTTTCTGAAAAAAAAAAAAAGATTGTGGGAATTATTCTACAAATAAAATACTATTAACCATAGGATACAATAGGGATATTCAGGAGATCTGTTACTCTTTATTAAAGTTTATTGTATAGCTAATAAACAGCACAGAAGGAAAATAATTTAATCAAAACATATGCAAAGATGCACTAACCATACAAGGGGAACAACTGTACTTTGAGAAGTTAAAAAGCAACGATGCTGCACGTAGTTACAAATTCGAGCTCCAATAGCCAACGCTTCCAGAACACTTCAGAAAAGTTAGACACAACGACACGTGCTGTGACACTGCCATCATGTGGCGAAGTTCCCAAAGCTTTCTGAGAACATGAGCGTTTTCCAAACGATAACCTGCTTTCAAAAGACTTAGCATTCCTGTTCTGAGGACGGGAAAAATATCACTAGAGATTTAGCTATACCTCAGGAGATGTTGCTCAAGAAACACTAATACTGAAAACACAATAAAATTTTTCTTCAGCGGGTTCATGACCCTCCTTGTCTGGACACAATTTGAACCTATGGCTCCTGAAACCTAGTTTTCTGGCAGTTCAACCAAATGAGCTTACCCTCTTTTCCTCATGTTGCAAAATAAATAGCTATTCTAGTACATTGAACATATACACAAGGGAGTGTTCATGTGACTTTCCTAATAACTCCAGCTCATTTAAAATGAAAAATAAAATTATTTATTAAAAATTTAGGAGTCTTACATTTCCTGTTAATACCAGACCTCTAGGACTGTGTCACTTCATAATTCCAGCCTTACTTCAAGTCTCTGCATTAATATGATGACTAAGACTTGATTTCCTTAAACCATTTTAAAGTCCTAAACTGGAAACATGTCCAAAAAAGAAAAAAGAAAGTAGGTTTCTTTAAATGTTTTGCTGAATTTTAATATAAGACTTTTTTGCTTTTGACCTACAAGTAACAACTATAGTAGACTGTGAGAAAACTTTTCTGTATTTCAGAATTTTAGCTTTGGGAGAACTGGCATCCACAAGAAGTTGATAATACACAAGAAAAAAAAAATCCACGGTCATAATTGGTCTTGTACCTACTCTGGAGAAAGCTTTGGGAAGGTAAATATGGCTCAACAAAGCCAATGAGGATAAAGAACGTTCTTAAACTCTTTTCTGAGAAAGGATTGCTTACGTGCCCCCCCTGAACTAAGGGCACCCACTTCAGGACTAGGAGACAAGTCAAGGATTGAAATAACATGAAAATCTTTTCAGTTCAAAGACTTTCAGATCTCTGAGAAGCTGCCACAGAAATTCAGATTGCCAAATAAACATGTACAGACATTTTTACTGCCAATAGCCACATATTTGGGGCACACCAGCTTTCCAGCATTGCTAGTCCTTATGACTTGCTTTCAAAGCCCTAGAAATTTAGCATGCAAGATCCAATAATCACAGGATGTAGAACATCTTGCAAAATTGGTCTCTAATTATTAAAAGAACTGATGACTGACTTTAACTTTTTGATGCTTCTTTTTCTTATCAATATTATATATTTAAAATTCTTCTTTCAGTTGCCCCAACTCAAGCTTCAAACTGTCAAACATTCACATCGTTTACTCAGAATACCAAATACCAGAAACCCAATTACATTTTGCTATCAAGAGAAAGTAACCCATTGATCAGTTAAACAATTAACTTCTGCCAAAACATCACTGTGTCTTTAGAACTCTCCGACTTATCCAGCCCCAGATCTTCTTCCTATTTTGTACACTCGAGTGACACCTAGAGCTTGTCCCTGCATGTGACACATTTTACCTTCTGTTGAATGTCAGCTTCTCTGACAAGAAGCTCGATCCATTCTTCATCATCCTGGAATTCCAGCGGGATTTTCAGAATGCATCTGATATCTACAAACTGTTTACCTGCATGCTACAATATTCCACCTTAGTTCACGCCCCTTTCTACTTCCCAAATGTAAGATAATGGAAAGCCTTCTCTATACAAGCCCCTGCAACTGAAAAATCAGGCAAACACAGTGAGCACATGATTTTCAATCCATTGAAAAACTCCATGAATCCATAATTACTGTTCCATCTTTTTCAAAATTCTTGCTTTTCCTCTTCTAGAAGAATAGGAATTGCACGCTTGTCTCTGCTTAGGATGTTGATGTATGCTTTCTTTTCTTTCGTCTGTTCCACAGGCCATCAAAGTACAGACAAAAGTCATCCTGTTATTTTGGGGGCTGTACAGGTTCCCCTGGATTCTTTAGGTGCTGCTCCTGACTTCCACTGCTTTTGCAATAATGAGTAAAGTCCAAATATTGTTAAAAAAATTTCAGTGTCAGGAAATGGAAAAAACCAGATTTGTGCACTGACACAGGAATACACATTGCAACACCTTTAGCTGCAATGAAAGTGTGACTAGCAGCCACAGGAACTGCTTCATATCAGCAGGTCACCTTATTCACTATGCAAAGCACATCACAAGAACTGTAGGACATAGGAGCTCACAAGAAGTAACATGGGGCAAAAAAGTCTTCTTCAGATCAGCACATCAAACCTCGGCTTACAGTAGCTTTCCGTATGGAACGCTCTTAACTCCAGAATAGTGATTTTTAACTAGTCCAGGATGAAAGTAACAAATTTAACATAGACTTACTGGTTTTATCTATTATTTATGAGTAAGAACTGCAGGGGTGTCATCTGTCTATACCCCCCAAAAACACAACTAAGCAAGTCAGCTAAAGAGGTCAGATGTATTCTCCGCTGACATGGAAAATGGGCCTGAGCACTACTTGCTGATAGATCTCAAACTGTACAAATACCTTGTGCTTGTCAAAGGTCTAATGGTCACAGAAATCTTTAAGACATTCTTTTGAAACAGGTGTTCCTGGAAACTTGACACAAGCTTGTGCTAGTAATAGAAAACCCCTTGATGTCTCGTGCCAGGCTTATTTAGGTGGCTTTGTAGCCCATTACTGCTACTGACAGGTCAAATCAGACAACATCAAATTTGTTTTCTATGTCAATAATTAAAAATGACTGGGTTTCAGTTTACCATAAGTGAGCCTCTCAGCTGCCAGGAAGTTAGTTAGGAAGGAACATCTGGATTTCTGGTCCAATCTCCTGTTCAATGCAAGGCCAACTTGCAAGTGAGATCAGGTTGTTCAAGGCCATTATTTAATGGAGTTTGGGGTACTACGAAGAACAGAGAGATAAAAAAATGGAGACACACTAAAGATAAAAAAGAAGCACAAGAATGCTGAGGTGTTGGTTTTTGTTTGTATTATGCCAAGGCAATCCAGGACAGCTACCTTATGAAAAAAGAAATATCCCTAGCTATCACTTGAGTGCATGTAAACATTTGAGAAAGCAGAGGACAGGTAAGTACAAAAAGAGACAGTACCATCTAGCACTAACAACACTTGAGGAACAGGGAAGCCAGGTTTCAGAAGGTGCATTCTTTCAGAAGCCAGTGTAATTCATTGACAGAATTTGAGGGATGCAATGCTTGGGAACTACATCACAAACTCAGGATCACAAGCATTTGCTCACCTCTAGTTTGTGCAAATTGCTGTCAACGGAAGACTAATTTTACCCAACTTTACTTCTGAAAAAAACTAACCATGTTCATCGAAAACTTTGCATTAATTTCTCAAACCTTCTAGTGCATGAGGTACCCTTGGCATCTACAGTTATAATCTGTTTTTATACAGAAGAAATGAACATACAGTTTTTCCGTTACAACAATGATAAGTTTATTAGGTAATTATCCCTAACGGGGAAAAAATCCCCCAAAACACCGCTTAAATCAACTACTAAATCAGGCAACAAATAAAAGTTTCTCCAGTATCTGCATAGCTCGAGGACATCCATTTGTGCCGCTATTTGAAGAAAGCTTGTGTGCACTCCAAGCACTTGTCACTTGCCCTCCTGAGCTCTACAGAGCCCACTACACAGAGACTTTATTCTTCCGGCAGCAACTTCTGCTAGTCTGAATTCTGAGAGCTCATATGTACTTTTGACATTTTTTTTTTTAATGGACCATAAAGTATCCGCGGGACGGCTTCCGTTTCTAATGCTTTTCACCGTCTTTCCCCCCCCTCCCGCCAATTTTCAATCTCACGTTTCCAAATAGGTTTTCGTAACCAGCTCATCACGCATGAATGGAAAACAATTCCGTCCCCATGCCCCCGGCAAGCTTTTCACGAGCAGCTCATGACGCGGGAGCAGGTTCCCACAAGCAGCCCTGGAACGCGGAAGGAGGCACGGCAGGCCCCGGCGCGGATACCGCGTAGAGCGCGCTGTCCTATCACCGCCCGAGCGCCGGGACGCGGCACCGGGCCCCGCGCTCCCGCCGCGCCTCCCTGCGCGCCTGCGCCGGCCGCGCCGTTTCCTTGGGAGCCGGGATTGTTTTGGGCGGAACCAGCCGCGCGGCGCTGCGGAGGGGGGAACGGCGGCAACGAAGAGCCCACTGGCGGAGGGAGGGGGGGAGGCGGGGCGGCCGCAGCAGCCGCCGGGCCACGTCGCGGCCGCCAAGGGAGCGGACGGGGCCGACGTGAGTGATGCCCTCGGCGGGGAGTGGGGCCGCGCCCCGGGCCGGGCCCCGCCGGGCGTGTGCCGCCGCTCGTCCCAGTGCGCGGCCCTGGGGGCGGGTAGGGCTGGGTAACTCCTCCCCGCCGCTGTTCCCTCCCCCGGCCCCCGGGGCGGCGGGCTCAGCCCAGGGCTGCGCTCGGCCGGGGCCGCTCGGGGGTCGCGGCGGGACCGCGGCCGTTGGCGCGCGCGGGCGGGGAGCGGGAGCG
>NW_024582091.1:37069620-37112266 GCF_017639235.1 Corvus kubaryi | reverse complement strand
AGGGCTGGGGAGCGGCAGCGGCGGGGGCGGGCTGGGCGGCGGCCGGCGCGGGCCGGGGTGCGCGGGGGGCTCGGCGCGCTCCGGGAGGTAGCGGGAACGGGCGGCGCGCCTGGCGAGGGTGCCCGGAGTAGCCCCAGAGGGACCCCGCGGTGACTCGGAACAGGCGGCCTAGGGCGAGCCGCGCGCTGTCGCTGTCCGGTCGCGGCGCGGTGGCCGGGGCAGTGCCGCGGGAAGCCGTAATCCCCAGGTCGGTGTTGTTTCGCCCTCCGCTCTTCACGAGCTTTATAGTTCGCTGGGGTGACATTGCGTGGGCAGTTTACTAGTGAATATCCAGTGCTGCTTCATGCCTGGCACCTTGGGCTCCAACGTGGGGATGCCTCCCTCGCTTGAGGAATGCGCATCTGCATGCACATCACATCCTTGTTGAATAATTTCATCGGTTAGTCCAGTTGTGGTGTGTGGTTGGAACGTCCTTTTATGCCTTTTAAATCTACCACTGTTCTTCCAGGCAAAGCAGAATGTCACATTGGAAATAAAAATACTTAGGGTGGTCACTTGCTGAGAACACATTTTCGTAATTATAATCTAAAATAAAGCAGAAACTTAATAAACAATAAAAGTCGACTGTATTTCCTTACATAGAACTGAAGTCCGTAATTTTGCCATCAGTCTGTTTGCAACTTTCTCTTGACTAAAGGTGCCAAATTTCTGGGGGAAAAACCACAACCTTTGAAGCAAAAACTTTCTGATACGTTACTACTAGAAAACAGAACTTTTTAAAGCTCCAGCTTTTTAAAACGTGTTTTTTAATTAGTATGAGCACAAGGTTTTTACAGGCACATCTAAACTGGTAGAAAACTACTGCACTTTTGTTAGTATTTATTTGACATGCAAGTACATAGGGAGTTTACCTGGTCTGTCACTTAAAGCTGTCTGTCAGTTTTCTGGACTAAAAGACTGAATTTTCGCTGATAAAATTGGATTGGTTTTCGTTGTCAGATTTGTCAATAGTGAAGAAGAACAGATTCATCTCTGTGTAATTTTGCTGTATAATTCTGAGTTGAAGCTCTTTCACATCTCAAAGTAGCAATCCCTACATGTAGCTTAATTAGAAAGCTACTAGTAAAACCCAAGATTTCCCTCTGTAGTCTAAAAGATGAGAAGCAAACAAGGCCTGATGCTCTACTTGTTTTCAGCCACTGAAGTTTATGCTCACTCAGTGCGACAAAAGAAAAATGAAGAATTTAGTTCGGGAAAATTCTAAGTGTGCAATTTTTGTCAGCTCAGTTTCCTAAATGGTTATAATTAGGTAAGAAATTTTTCACTTCCCATTATGTAGTGCAAATTCTGTATGTTCTGCTCATTATAGCATAGGTTTAATTTGTATCTCTTAGTGGCCAGTAAAAGTGGGGTTTGTGTATGGTGACCTTTATGGCACGTTTAGCATAGAGTTCCCTGTATTACAGGTGTAGAATATAGCAACTCAGTGAGTATTGTAAAATATGGTGAAAAGAGCAAGCGTTTAATGTAGAATCACTTTTATAAATACAGATAGAATACTGGAGAAGAGCAAACTAGGTTATTTTCAGGAAAGTATATTAATTCTTGGAAGTTTGGGCTTTATGAATTTGTTTTCCTGTTTATTTCTGGTGGCTGAAATATGCCACTGTTCCAGGTATGTGTTTTTGTTGGTCTTGGATTGTATTATATTTACTAACATGGAAGACATCCAATCTGATGAGGCAAAAATGTGTTTTACAAAATTAATGATACCTGAGCTTATTTGCATTGGGGCATGGTGGTTGCTGAACTTTGATATACGATTAAATCTCTCCTATTCTAAGGTGAGATTACACTGAGTAAACAGCCTTGTTCTTATCCTTGTTGATTAATGATCTATATTTACACAAGCCTGATAGTTGCTTTAATGCACCATGTCAAAGACCATGAAGTTCTAAATTGGAAATGCCTTTAAACAATGGCACTGTCATTAGAGGACTTTATCTCTTAATTTTATTGCCACAACAGGGTAGACACTTAATGAATAAACAAACAGCACTCATTGGTGAATTTTGCAAATTATGCATTTTACAGAGAGTGCTTGCGGACGTGAGGTGAGCCTAGCCTTTGTTCCATTATAGTCAAAAAGTATCTGCAAAATTAATATTTTAACCAACCTATGGGATGGTTGGGTTTTTTGTGGATTAATTTATTTAACCTTTGACCAGAAACTCATTTCCATACTTGGAATAGGTATGCACTTTTCTCATTTTGCTTTTGTGTTCTGTATTGTCTCTCATATTTTTTGCTTTAAATTTAAGAGCCCTTCAGTATTTAATTTCTTGTTTCTAACTAGTTTTTGAGGGCTTGTTGAAATCATTCAGCTAATTATAAGATACTTTTCCGTGTTCCTGTGGTCCTCAGTCAATGATTAAAGCGATATAATCTGGTGTATTTTATAAACTTACTTAGTTTTCTACTCTTCTGAATTATGTGGTTTCTAGCCAATTGTGAATTGACTACTTCAAAAGCAGCACTTAGTAACTTGTAAAATGCCCATTTGGTTTAACCAAGTATAACTTGGAAAAGCAGTTTTATTTTTCAAAGGTGTTTTCTCTTTCCATGAATGGTAAGAAGTGTTATTTTTAGCAGTTACTGGTTTAGTTGTGACAGTAAAGCTTAGCTTTGGGAGTCAGAACATGTTGTAGATAGAGAAAATACTGCAACTTCATCAGTGTCATTTGGAAGCATATTGCAAAACTAAACTTTTTTTTTTCTTCCAATGGAGTTTGTTCGGCTGTCCTTACTCTTTTGAAACCTTAAATTGTTGGATACTTAGTATAAATGCTAAAGACATGAAGTTAACTAATTACTCTTGGCATCTGGCTAATCAGCTCTTCTATAATCCTAAACCAACCTGAACACTTTGCCTTTTTTTCCTTAATTTGGTTTAGTTTGGATATCCAGCAAACCAAAGCACTGTAAGTAATGGGTGTGAAATGACCTGAAAGTAACAGGCCTGTGCAAGTAAGGCTGTGAAAGAGATGAGAGGGATGTGAGGGTAGGGTGGTGCAGATGCTTGGGGACCCAAGTATAGCCTCAGCTCTTTCCTGTGCTGGTGAAATGTATGTGTCCAGGAGGGATTTTTAGTGCTGAGGGCCAAGTGCTGTATTTGGCTCTCTTCACTGCTAATCAACTCCTGCAGCCTCAAATCAGAGCAGCTGCATGCAAACTGCCTGTTAATAGTAATCCATAGTAACTCCTGCTCTGTATCCAGGTGTAGTTTGGGTGAGTGTCAGGTGGCTCGGACCAAAATGGTGCGAGAATAGTGCAACTACACAGCCTGGCAGTATTTAATGCCATGTCTTAATTTGTTCGGGTCAGTGTAGTCTGCAGTGAATGTGAATTGCTGCTGTCTCACAGGATGTGTTACCTAGGGAGAACTCAGAGCTGTCACCTGATGGGCTGTGGGGGACATAGGTACCAGAGTTCATTGCATGGAAGGCTAAGGGGAATATCACACCTGCATAGGAACCTACGCTTCATTAGTTCCACTGTTTACACAACAGCTTTTTGTATTAAAGTTTTTTGTAGAACAGTCTGAATTTTCTTGATGAAAAGATAAACCTGTGTAATATTTTTATTTGCCTTCAAGCTTTGTTTGGATTGCATTTACAGGCTTTTCTCCACAACCAGGAGGGCCTAACATTTGTTTTCTTTAGCAAAATGAATTTCATGTAGTTGCTTGTCTGCTTTATGAAAAATACAAATGCTTTATATAAACATAAATATGTAGAGATTTGTAATAAAATTAGATTTGCTGTCAGATACTAACCTTTGCATTGGAAACTATCAGCTGGCTTCTTCAATGATGCTGTCAGGAGACAAACCTGATTAGAAAGGCTTCAACATAAATGGTTTCATGGGTCATTATTATTTCAATAAACTGTTGGGGTTTTTAGAAGTTTGGAGGACTACAGTGCTGAATTATTTGGCTACTGTCCAGAAATACAGCTAATTAAACTGCTGTAGTGTTGTTTTTTATTTACCCTCAAATAATAAGTATCAGAGCTGGGACTTGATAGTGAAAACTTCTAATAATTTAGACAAATAGGGAAATACTTACTTCTAAATAAAATGTACTCATCCCTAATACTAATTAGCACAGATTGAATTATTAACTTCAAGTCTATGGACCATTTATGTTAATGATGGTTGTTAAATACTTTAAATAGAATGGTGAATTCCGAGGGAGAAGCAGCTGTTGTGTTGAGCCACTTCTAACTGAGGACTGAAAATGCGAGCAGGTAAGGATACTTTGTGTTTGATTTCCACTACATATTTTATGGTTATAACTAGATGCTAATGATAGAAGTTATTTCTGTCCTATATAAATCTTTAATGCTGCATTGGCTCCTTTTAAAGTTCATTATTGTAGCTGATTTTCAAAGTGGTGTTATTTTTTTGTTTTAAATTCAGGGACTTTTTAAAAAGTTGTAATGACAGTGGTAAATACCTTTTGCTGAGGATTCAACAGCCTTTCTCAGTGGTGTGCCAGGTTGCGTTTTGAATTCTTAGTTGCAAATTAAGCATTACCTGAGGGGAACTAGAACACCTATTGCTTCAAGGTTGAAATGCTGCTGATGGCAGTATCATGATTCATAGAAAAGCAGAGTGCTGGCTCCTGGCTCTTACAGGTCTGTCTCAGTATGGTGCTCTTCTGGGTTCCAGGCACAGTAAGAACCCAGAGCTGCTGCTTCTCCTCAAAGACAGTGTGTCACTTCTGCTCATAAACAGGGAGGGCAATAATCTGTCCTCTGCTTTGGCTAGCCCAAGTTTTGTGCTAATCCTGGTGTGCATACTCTTCAAAATGTGTTTTCTTCAGGAGACAGCTGTCTTTAGTGACAAGACTGGTGTGTGTGTGTGTGTGTCTGTGGAAAGCTGCTGCGTTATCCTTGTATGGCTTAAGTTGCCAGTGGAAATTCTTAACTGAATACAAAGTGGATTTGTTGGTAAACTTTCCCTGATAAATAATTCTCATGCTTTGCAATTTTAAAGCATGATTGTGCCCTTTTTTTTAGCAACAGTGATTACTGAGATAGCAAATCATACTCTAGATTTCTTTTTGCAGTTGAAAGTGAGGCAAAGGCAAAAACCAAAGTCCGCTTTGAGGAAATCTTCAGGCGCCATGCTGGCCTAGCAGACACAAAGAAATCAAAGAAAAAGAAGTTTGACTCTCAGGAGAGTATTGTGGTGAGTTGGAACACATGCAGGCTTTGTTTGGTTGCCTTCCTTAACAGAAAAAAGATCAGGAAAACATATTGTTGAAAAAAGATGTAAGCATTTAAATAAAATAAAGTGTAAAATATGTTTCTGCATGTATCCCTTGTTTTTGGTGTGGCTTTTTTGTTTGTGCACCAGCAAAGTGTCCTTGGAGGTATGCCAAAATTAGATAGACTATAATACTGGTAAAAAGAAAGTGGCGCATGCAGGCATGCACTCATTTAATGTCTACCAGTACTTCTTTGTCCATTCCCTTTTTTCATAAAATTTTTCAAAATCACAGTTGACTTTACCAGGAGTTAATTAGATGTTTGAGAGCTAGTAGAATTACGTCTGTAAATGTATTTAATTTTGAGAGTACTACATCTGTGTAATACAGGTATGTCTGTCTAATACAGCTGTCAATTGAGAACTGATAAGAAAGTGTAATAATATTAGAGATAATAATTAACTATTCCATTCTGTCCTTTTTTTTTAATCTCAGTAATTAGTGAATTTCTCCATTCAGCTTTGTGTTTTTAGTGGTTCCGTGTTCACTTGTCGACTTTTTTAAAAGATTTTGGCTTTAGCTTGTGACTTGCAGGTTAGGAAGGATTCTATCACCCTGAATTTATAGTTAGATGACATTTTTGTTTGTGGTATATCTGTCGTTAAAAAAGCCTCAGAAATTCCTCTGAGTTATGGTTCACATTGTAGCCTTTTTCCTGAAGAGGAGAATAAAAGTTCAATACGAGTTTATGCATACCTGATTATTGACTTGGAAGAATTAGAATTTAGAAAGAAAGCAATTTGCTTAGCAGACAGGTATTCTGATTTTTTATTTTATTCCTGTTAGGTTTTATATTTTCAGCCTTTTTTCTTACAATTGTATCCATATCAGATTCTGAAAATTCCTTCTTTAATACTCATTTAAGACAAATGAGTTGTATTTTATGTAATGTCATAAATTTTACGTGTAGTTATATATATTAAGTATATTCAGAATAGATATATTAAACTTAGTATTGCTATTTGGTCTTAGATTGACAATTTGAAATTGGATTTTGTGTGTATTTTTAAAAAATTATATTCCTTGATGTATATGCTATTTAGTCAATTGTCTATACAAAGAATCAACGCTGTCTGAAAATAGCACAGAGAGTTAGAGGGTGGGTTTTTTCCTTTTTTACTGGCATATATGTAAATAAAAGACTAAATTCTTCCTCAGTTAAGTTTACTTTTTAATGAAATGTTAATTATTAATTCTGTAATTTATAAGTATTTTGAACACATAATTGTATGTTCATGTGCAACTACATATTATTCATAAATATTTTAAATTTGCTCTGGTTTTGAAATTTGTTTCCATTCCAGAAGTCTCTGATGTAAAACACTAGTGTTTTGGAGTTATGTAGAAGCACTTAAAATCACAGTGATCTGAATCAAAACTTAGTGGTATGAAGCAAATTAAGAAGCATTTTTAGGATCAGTGTGGAAGCCGAAATTTCTGGCTTTGTTGAAGCTATAAATATTACCAATCAAACCACTTAAAAACTAAGAACTTGAGGAGAGCTTGTATTGAAACCTCTTACTGACCATTTTGAGTATTTCCTTAAAGTGTGACAAAGTTGCAGGAGCTCAGGTTGGTATTTTCCATGCCAGTTGCATTCGAGTAGAAATTTCTGTAAAAGCTTCAGCAAATAAACAGTCTGCAAGAAATAAGCGTGTGTGGGAGTGGAAGAGTAGGTAGATGGAGGAGGTTGGCTGGTTTTGTTCCCGTTTTCTTCAGTTCATATGATTTAACTGTACAGTTTCAGATATCTTGAAATAATGTGAAATTTGTCAGTGATGGTTGGCTTTGTGTCATGCACTTGCCATAAATGGTCTCCCAGCTTTGATCAAAAACAGGTCACGGTTCAGAGCCTATTTCCACTTGAAATGTTCCAGTCTGTTTCCTTCCTTTGTCTTTGCTCTAGCCTTTCTTAAAGATTAATAAGACTTTTTCCCTTATAGTCCACTGTTTCTTTGAAACCTGAGTTCTGGAGCTGCAGGGGGTTGCTGTGGTTTTAAATGACAGAAGTGAGGGTACGGAGAGTGCCTGCCTGCTTGCCTGCTCTGCTCTGTGTGCCCATTGCCTGGAGAGCATGCCTGGAGAGCTAGGAAGCAGTCTGCGTGGAAGAGGAAAGGTTGATGTCTGTAGGGCGGGATGAACTTGAAGCCACAACTGATAGGAATGAAGAGCTTGTAATGGAGATGGAAATACACCTCAACTGTGGCCAGTGAAAGCTCTGGTTTGCTGTTCAGTAAAGAGCCCCTGGGGAAGTAGGTGTGAAGCTTAAAGGCATAGTGGGAAAAACAAGCGCTTGAGACACAGTCAGAAAGTGAATTTGCCAACATCCTTTCTAGGGCAGTCACCATATTTATTTTTTACCAGTTATGCTTCCTATTACAAATTGTTAGAATGAGGCAAGCCTCAGGTCAGGTAATGTCCAGGTACATTCATCTATCTAAAGTCATCATGAAAATGATTGAATTTATTTGGTTCAATGTCAATTCTGTGGTTGAAAAGAGGATGTTTAAAATTTTCTACCAGATGAAAAGGTTAGATCCCTTTATGAAGGGAAAAATTTCCTCCCTAGACTGTTATCTGATCAGATTACAATATTGGGATGGACAGGCATTGATAACTTGGGTTTTGTATTCAAGGCAGGAGTGCAACTGATTTATCTGGTTTATAGGCTGAAAAGCAGTGAATAATTGTGGAGATTTCCACTGGATTTTAGCATTTTGGTTTTTGTGTGTAAAATAGGAGAACTGATAGTAGTTGACTATATAATTGATCCACACATTTTCTCAATGTTTTCTGTTAGAATTTGGTGAAAAAATTCCAAGCCCATCTTATCTCTAAATAAAAATTCTTCTAGCTTTGAGTGTCTACATTTTATAGTCTTACACAAGCAATGGCAGTAAAATTGGTTTCCTAGTACATTAAGGTTTTCTTATACCTCCCACCCAACAAGCCATCTTCACAAGTACATTCATTAACAATTCAGTTGTAAGTAAATGGTCTTTTACATGTCAGCTCTTCAGTCGGCTGGCAGTGTCCATCCCTAATTTTTCAAGGTGTGCCTGTGTTATTATGGGCAGAAATTCAGGTACCTCTGTAAATCTGGTTACACAAGTTTCCAGATATCCGTGACAAAATCACTTGATATGTTGCCAGCTTCCACTCATGCGTATTTGAGAAGCCCTTTCGAAAAGGTGTAAGATTCTTAGGTGTTGTCCCTGCTATCAGCTCTGGGACATGAATGGCAGTGATGTGACCTGGGGTTGACTAACTGTGGTGTGAACCTGGAGTGTCAGCCCACTTGTGTGTGCCTTGGCTGGCACCCATCTCCTGCTCTTCTCAAGCCAGTAGTGCCAGCAAGGCTGTTTTCAGGGGAGAGTTCTTCCTCTGCCCTGGTGTAACGTGGCTACAGAGCTGTTTTGAAACAAAGCCTTCTTATTTGTTCCATGTTTTAGGCTGAGAAAGTCAGGTTCAGGGTCAGCAACCCTCTAGAGTTACTCCAGAAACAGGCCTGTCTTTCTGTGCTGTTTTTCCAGCCTAACTCCTTTCTCTAACTCAGTTCTGTGTTTATCTGTTGATGATAGCTCTTAGTTGATACCTCTCACTTCTTTGTTTCAGACAGAGAATCTGTACCAGTAATCCCCACCTCTGCCTGAGTCCTCAGGTTTTTATGAACCTCTTGACTTTTACTTTATTGTTTTGTAACTTCACATCTTTCCTCTCTGTTTAATTATACCATGCAATTACAGCATGTGGAAAAGGTAGCCTGAATTGAGATCATACAGGCTGTTTATCTGAGGAGTTTATGTTTGAACTGCTGAAGCAGCTTTGTGCTGTCTGCAGTACCTATTAATGTTCCTGAAATTTGCTGTAGTTTGAGATTGTGGTTTGTCTGTGTTATAAGGAAGTAACCTCAAGTTGTGCCAGAGGAGGTTTAGATATTAAGAAAAACTTTTCTGTTGAAAGGATAGTCAGACATTGGAACTGGCTGCCTAAGGAAATGGTAAGAGTCACCATCCCTAGAATTGTTCAGAAGGCCTGTGAATGTGGCACTTGGGAATATGGTTGGACTTGATGATTTTAGAAGTCTTTTCCAACCTGAGTGATTCTATGAATCCATGATTTTTTGTTTGTAGGCAATAATAAAATAACGAGTTCTTGTAAGTATTTCAAGCCAGTTTTTGCATCAGGTAGATTCTTTAAGGAGATTATTCTTGAATATCAGAGTTATTTTAGAAACTCTTGACCAGGTCAAAGGTGAGGGCTTTTTGTTTAGGATTTCTCAAATAATTCTACTATTTGTGCTTAGTGGATTGATGTTTTATCAAGGGCAAAAATCAGCATGACCTTAGTTATTGGCCACTGTTGGGTCTTAATTGTCAGTGTGTTTTAATCTTTATTTCTCATACTCTACAGTTGAAGTTATTAATAGAAATAAAGATATGGAAGTGAACAATCTATTAGGAAGCATTATCCTGTTAGGGGTTTTTTTTTTTGGTTTATACAGAGCCTGATGCTTTAATTCTTTTATTTTCCGTACTCTGTTCTGTATTTCAAGTTATTTGTATGAAATTTTCCACATCCTCTTGAATCATTGACTTAGAAATAAATATGATGTTAGTGATTTGTTTAAGCAAGTATAAGATGAAGATACAAGGACAATTTTTTCATACTTATTACACATATTGTCCTTTTTTACAAATTTTTGAGGCAAACATGATTCTGTAACTGGTATCCTGAATACAAGGGAACAATGTGTTTATTGAAGAAGAAGGTCTTGGCAAATAAAACTTTGTATGCAGATACCTATATTTTCTCGAAACTTTTTCATTTCTTTCCGTTGTGTTTTAAAGCCCTTCCTATTGTTCCATGTTGAGACTCGAAGAGAGTTTTCTGTAAGACAACAGAGTAAATGAACCTCAGTGACTTTATAGAAGTTACATCAAGGAACAGAGATCTGTGTCTTCACCTCCTTACAGAATTAGACCTCAGTTACTTGCTGTGTTTTTTGGCATTATCATAAAATAATGGTTTGGATTGAAAGGGACTTTAAAGGTGATCTAACCCAAGTGCCCTGCCATGATCAGGAACACCTTCACCCAATCAGATTGCTCAGAGCCCTTCCAGCCTGACCTTGAACATATATCCAAGGAGGCAGGGAATTGGCATTATAACCTTTAGTAACCAGAAATAGAAACCTGAAGGAGAGAGGAAAGGTTACAATGTGTTTTTTATAAAACCATCAAAAATTAGCAGCAGAAGTGCTTGAACAAATGCATTAGCTAAAATTTAATTCTGACAAGCAGCTTTCAGTACAAGAGACTACAAACAGCCGAGCCTGAAATCTCTCTCTCACTTGCATTTTCAGTGGACGAAAGTTTTTGTTATTCTACTGCACATAGTCTTCAAGTCCTCTATAGTGTAAAATATTGGCATCTGTTTATGGAGTGGACTTGTTGATTTCCTTTTTTCACTGCATATACATAAAAGTCGTATGAAAACATAATGTAACACTGAGGATGAGGTGCCCAAACACCAAATGGTTTTTTTTCAGTGTGAATTTTCTGTTGACTTTTAATCTGTCACTTGTCAAATAGAAACAACAAAATAACTAGATCTTTGATTTAATTTTACTTTGTGTAATGTTGCTGAAGGAATAACATGAAGTGCAATGTTTATCCTTAGAACATGATTTTTAGTACAAGTATGTTTTATGTTCTTTTCATTTATAGCTTGATACCTTTAGAAATAATATTGATCTATCTAAGGAAAGTGTGAATGATGAAGCAATTATAAACAACACATATAATCCTGAAGAAGAGAGCCCCAGATTTACAAAAAATAAATTGAGAGAGAAAGCGTCAATTGCAGAGAAAATAAACAATGATGTTGTTAGTGGAGAGGAGAAGAAGCAGCCAAAGTCGAACAGGAAGAAAAAGAAATCACTGTTACAAGAACAATTTAATGAGGAGGAAGATTTATATGAAGCTAAATTGGGGAGTTTTGAAGAAAAGACTAATGATTTTCCAAAGAAGAAAACAAAAAGTAAATCACAAACAGATGTACCTCATCAAGAAGGTGATAGAAAGATCAAAAATTCCTTGACTGAAGTGAGAAATGTAACTGAATTAGAAGAAGAAGAGCAGCTAATTCAAGCCTATCAGCTGCATGTGGCTGAGGAAGAAGCAAATGCAATTAAAAAGAAAATGAGAAAGAAACTTAAAGAACAGATGTCTGAATCTACCTCCACTGTTCAAAGGCATGAAGTTGCATTGAATAATGAAGTGGGCAAAAAGAAGAAAAAGAAGAAAGAACGAGCAATTTTAAGTGAAGCTGAAACAAGGTAACATGACAAACTGTACACGGTGTGTCTGTGAATCTTAAGCAAAATGTTTCATTTTAAGATAGGCAGAAGCTTTCTGATAAATTGTTCATATTTTCTAAGTGATTAACTGGATGATATGAAAAAAATAGTACCAAATCCTTTCTCAAAAGGCTGTCATGATTAATACTTAGCTCACGGATTCTTTTTAACTCTTTTTAAAAATATCCTCCATTGCTATTTGATGTTTGTTTGGAACTCACTCTTAACCTCTTAACTAACTTAAGATAGTTTTGTGCCTGATTTTTTTTTTTAGTGATAAGTGATGGCCTTCATCCAGCAAAAGAGTGTTAGCTTAACTCTATTCATATAAATGGTACTGCAATTGTCTGGAAATTAGAGGGAAAGGAAGTGGGGAGAGCACTGAAAAAGGCAAGACACTAATGGGGCTGGGGGCTGTTACGTTTTCAAGATACACAGATGATGAATTGCAGAATTTCAAGCGGATTAATAATGGCAATGAGTAATTGTGTCAATATATGCAGTGGACTGCAGTTGCTGACAGTGATCCATTTCCTTGCAGTGCAATGTCCCTTTCTGAGCTGCAGCATCATCCAGAAGGTGGCAATGAAGGTCAGTCACTTGAAACACTGTTTACATCAAAAGGCCAGAAACTGGAGGAGAGCATGGATAAACAGAAACCTAAAGCCAAGAAGGTTAAGAAGAAAACCAGAAAAGGTCTGCCAACAAAATAATACTGTACTACTTTGCTGCACTTTTTTTGGTGCTGCTATAGAAATATTTGTCCTTAGTAATAATACAGAAGTGATTAAGCTGTTTGAGTTACTTATATTTCTTAAGTTACTTAATTGTATCTCTGCTCTTCCAATTCTGAGGCTTATTTTTGAGGATTTTATTTGATAAATCAATCGAAAATTTTGAAAATTCATTTACTATAAGCAGCTTTGAGTTGAGACAGAAGTTACTTTGTTCCGCTAATGACAGTTTATTTACTTTGTTCCCACTTCCAGAAGAAACCATGGAAATTGCTGCAGAAAATGATGAGGAAATGAAGAATTCAGAAATTTCAACTCAGTCTAAATTTGGTTTTGGTGATGATCTTGTTTTGGGAGTTTATATCCATCGATCAGATCGACTTAAAATTGATCACTTGATATCTCATCCTGTGGTTAAAATCCATATTGTTGATCAGAGGAGTGGCTTATATGTCAAGAAGGATTATAGGTGACTTTTAATAAACTGTTTCTGTTATCAGTGATTACAATAAATAGGTATACTCTTCCCTACAAAATTAAATATGAAAATGAAAATGGGGTATTTTAAGCTTGTGAAGTTGTTCGTTAGTTTCTACATCTATGATAATGTGTATATATATACATACAATAAATAAGGGTGATATTTTCTTTTCTTTTTGACACTTTTAAATGCTCTGCACCGCTGTATTGCTCTCGAGGCTCCCCAGGGCAGTGGTCACAGCAGCAGCCTGACAGAGTTCAAGAAGCATTTGGACAATGCTCTTGGGCACATGGTATCACTCCTTGAGGATGGTGCTGTGCAGGGCTGGGAGCTGGACTTAATTATCCTTGTGGGTTCCTTCCAACTCAGCATATTCTGTGAATATGTGGTATTTCCAACACATCTATGATATTTTCAACACATTTCTTCCCAGAGACAAAATTTCTTAAGGCTCAGAAATATGTAAAAGCAAAGATTAGAATATGTAAGCAAAATTCTTGTAGTATAAATATCATCTGCCTTTTCTTTTTTGTTAAGAACTTTTGAAACCTTAAATTTAGTTCTTTATGTTTCTAATTACTTCAGTTGTTTGTTTCCACTGTCATTATGCATAATTTCCTGAAACCAGATATTAATTGGGCTTGAGCAGTAGACTCCACCATGATCATTATGCAGAAATTTGCTAACAGTAACTTAATTGTTAGGATTTTCAATTTCAGCCTGTAGTTTTTCTATATACATTGCAAATTGTCTTAAATTTTGGGTGGGTTTAGAAAATTTTTTCTAGAATCATACATATAGTATCTTATATGTTTCCTAGCTTTCAGTAATTGAAAATATTGTTTTGTTTGAGGTTGCTTTTTAAATGCTCTAACAATTGTAATTCTTTGGAAATTTTCAAACAGCAAGAAGGAAGATTCATCTTATGAACAAGAAGAAATACAGCACATTCTTCCTATAATGACACAACCATGTGACTTTAGAAAGTCTAAATCAGCAATTCCAGAGTGGGAAGAGCAAGTAATATTTAATGAGCGTTTTACTTACTTTATTCAAAACACTGAGGAAAACCCTCAGGTTATCCTGTTTTTTGAGGTAAGATGAAATATTTTTCATCAGATTTATGCACATTCTGGTTTTTGGGCTGTTTCTTCAACAACATATATTTGACTGATTCAGGTGTTTTATTGCAGTTCAATTGGGTTAATAGCATGACTTTAAGATACAAAATCAAGTAGAGATACCAAAAAGTGGGTTTTTTTGTAGAAAAGGATCCTGTTTTGATAATAATAAGGAAGATGACACTTTCTTATAAAATCAGCTCTGAAACTTCTGGGAAAGGCTGGTAAGATATGGTGGATATCACTGGTTTCACATTCTTGAAATTTGAAAAGAGGTTTAAGTACAAGAAGCTCAAAGTTAGAATTTTTCTGCTTGTAGCAACACCTCATTGTACCAGTGAGCAAACTATTACATTGTTTCCTTTAACATTTTACACATCTGCCTCTCCTGTCCCAGTCTTCGTAATTATTAATTTGTCCTCCAATACCATTATGATTAAAGGAAAAATTTTAAGTTATATATTCCATGTTATTTTGAGCTTAAGTATTTCAATATTTGTACAGGGAGATTCTGTAGTATAAACATCAAAATGGAAGCCTAATTGAATAAATATTTTTTATTCCTTGGGTTTTTTTCCTATT
Source organism: Corvus kubaryi (assembly GCF_017639235.1). Taxonomy (NCBI): domain Eukaryota; kingdom Metazoa; phylum Chordata; class Aves; order Passeriformes; family Corvidae; genus Corvus; species Corvus kubaryi. Next base: position 37,097,655 of record NW_024582091.1, on the reverse strand, counting down.
TCAAATAGACTGAATATAACTTATTACCATATTTTTTAATGTTTTGTGGTGCTTGTAAGTGAACATATTCGTAAAATTAAGAGTCCTTAGTTGCTTAATACAAAACTAGTTACATTTGTATGTAAAGATTCTTCATGCAAGTTGTGCTAATGTTGGGACCAAAAATATGATTACACTGAAAAAAAGCTGTTTGACTTCAGGTTTATGAAATACCAATTTGAAAAAAGTACTATGCTAAGGATTTTTTGTATACTGGGTAAACTTCCAGGAGTAGCTAAATATGAGAAAATTCTGGTCCCTGACAGAAAAATGAAGGCTCTCGTAGGCATCCCTGGAAGTGTTCAAGGCCAGGTTGGATGGGGCTTTGAGCAGCCAGAGTTAGTGAAAGATGTCCAAGCCCGTGGCTCAGAACTCTGTGATCTTTGAAGGTTCCTTCCAACCCAAACTGTTCTGTGACTGATTTGATGACAAAACTGATAAAGCTAGGGAAGAAAACCTAACTTTTAGACTGCCATTTTCCATCTAGATTATTATGCAGCTGGTTTTAGCTGTCAGATTTGTGATCTAAGGGATTTCTGAATTACTAGGAAAGCTACACATTATTGTTTCTTCTCTTTTATTGAGATGTAAGGGGAGCAAGAACAGGTTTTTTTAAGACTAGACTCTTTTTTAATGGAGGTCATAAATAGTCATCAGGTAAATACATAAGGACCCGTTATTTCTAATTTCATACTTGTGAGGAAGAAGCACTGGTTTTGTAATTTCTCAAAATTTAAGTCTGTTTAATTTAGTGAATTGACCAAGCATATCTTCAGCAGTTTTTTTTTAATTACCATTAAGTATATATTCATTAGAAATACATTTATATTCACGCTGATACTTCTAGGTCCTTGATTCTCTACGTATGAATGAAATGAGAGCCAACTCTGATATACAAGTTCAGGAAGGTCGTTACCGAAAAATTTGTTGGGCATTTCTAAAGGTATTGTAAATATTTAAATGAAGAAACAAAATTTGTAAGTCCTTTTATCTGAAAATCTCTTGCTGTACTAAGTAGGAAAGCATTTTTTAATATTTTCAGCAGCAGAGATGGAAAAAAAAATCCTTGTTTGCTTGGCTGTTCTCTCCTTTTCCTCTTCTTTCACTCCCTGAAATCAACACAGTGACAAGCTTGACGTTAAAGAATGTGTTTTTCAAGAAAATATAGAATGTGTAAGATTGTTTTTGTTTGTTTGTTCATAAAGTACAGAAGGTTGTGTTCTTTTAGGGTTTTCTTTGTGTTCATGTGATTGTGAACAATAGGACAAATCCACTAATTTCTGTACCTCAGCTGTTCTGTATTCTAGTGGCATTTTCAGTTGTCCAGTCTTTGAAAAGACTCCCTAACTTAATTACTAAAATGCTTCTCATTTTCAGTTGCAGAGTTTGAAATGCTGTGGCAATTGAGATACAAATGTGCCAAATGTGAGATATGGGTAATTTAGCCAGCACGTGTACCTTTCTACCCTTTTAAGAGATACTTGAATGTGTCAATTTGTTCTTTGAGAGCTGACAAACTACAATTTCCCTGAGGATTGTTTGTTTACATCTACCCCTGTGCGTGATAGTCATTGACAGTCCACAGCATAGAGGAAATGTGAGAAATACAGGAGAAGATAATGGACTGCAAATTAGGTGAAGGGATAGGCACCTCCATAGCAATTCAATACAGAGATTCTTCTGAGCTCTGCCCAAGATAAAGCTACTGGAATCAGGGGTCTGGTATCCTGTGTCTGTTAGCAGAGCTTGTAGGAACTGTGCATCCAGGCATTCAGTACAGCCTACTGCTGAACAGAGGGAAAAACGAATTTTCAGCTCATAAATATGAATAAAATTATTGCCTGTTCATCATTCTTACTGCATCTGCCTGCATTATCCTTTCATCTGTATCAGTCTAAGCAGAAATGTCCCAGTTCAACATTGATCTGTGTTAATGGCAGCAGGTGCATTTATTCTTCGGTTCCGTAGAGAGGACTGTCTCCTCTGAAGTTGGAGAGGTTACTACATTGCTGTATCTTCTGCTCTGAACCAAAGCGTTACCAATGCCCTTTGTTGCAGCATTCAAAGAGGACAGATTTGGAAGAAGCTGTTTGTGGATTGGCAGTCCTTTGAGATCTGGTTGATTTTAGCAACTAGCAATTAAAAAAAAAGTAGAAAAGTGGTACTGCAAAGGTGTTCCCACTTACAAGATATTACTGCTGTGAAGCATCTTTCAAAACTAGGCTGCCATCTAGTCTTTAATCTTAGTGATTTGATACTGGGGGGATTAAATACATGCTTAGTTCATAATAACTTTTAGAGTTAGTATATTTCTGCAATGGGAAGTGGATTTCAAGAGCTTATAATGTTACTTAAGATATTAGAAATTATCTTTTATGTTCATTTATCTTCTTCTTTCTTCTTTTTAATCACCCTTCCAGCTTGTAGGTGCAAATGGAGTTCTAAATGTTGGTGGAAAACTTCGTCTACAATTATATTACCCACCTTCAAGGACCAAGTCATATTTAAATGCTGTTGAGGTTTATGACTGGTGGGCAAAATGTCCTAGAAATCGTTACCCATCAACGTTATACGTAACTGTAAAAGGCCTAAAACTGCCAGATCATGTAAGTTAAATATATAATACGTAAGCATATTTGCAAATATGCAGACTTTTCTGTAGGAGCTAGTACCTAGATAGAGGATGTGAGTCTATGTTCCTATGCGTATATGTAAAAGCTGGGCTTACATGCAGTATATAAAATATATAATAAGAATGTTGCATCTCAAGGTAGGTGTTTCAAACTTAGCCCTTCATAGGTATCTTTGAAAAATAGGCATACTTTCCCACCTAAAGCTTCAAATATTTTGCTACTGACAGAAAAATTTCAGAGTACTTTCTTGATTAATGTTCCTTCTTATTAGCAGAATTGACATTTTAAGTTACTGGACTCATGCAGGTATATGAATTCTTGGAGAAAACATGCAAGTTACTTAACTCTGATTCCCAGCACCCTCTAGCTGTATTGAGCTGTATTTTTTTTCACAAATGAAAGCTTCTTTAAAGATACGCTTACACTGGTATGTGCTGAGATGAGCATTCAAGATAAATATGGCATTTCATTTTCTACAATGAAAGTACAATATTGTTCTATTATATAATTTCCCTTTTGTATTTAGAGCTCTAATAATACTTTCTTCTGCTCACTTTTGTACTATGAAGAGGTGATCTGTGGAAGCCTGGTGAGATGTGCACCTTCTCAGTAGTACAATATGGTACAATAGTAGAGTAATTCTAATTTTCACTGACCTTAATAGTTATTAAAAGTAGGAAAGTAACAATTATTTGAAAAAATTGTGATACCATTTGATTGACACAACTTTGGAAGCTTGGATTACTTTCTGACTTCCTGTGAAATTTTGCAATGCAGTTTTCATGTATTAAGCTTTTTCCGTTCTCTGTGTTTCAGATGTAGCAAAACATTTAAATTAAAAGTACCTTTTAATCTTTTCAGAAATTATATTGTTTGCTTTAAAAATATTTTTTCCCTGATACTTAGTTTTGTTTGCCTTAAGGTTGGTCCTTCTTTTCACTCCATGGCAGCTGTTCAACAGGAACAAGCTAATACAGCACTGTCAGAACTCCAGAGAGAAGGATATGAACCTTCTTCAGAGGAGAAGGAGCCATTTAAATGGTCAAGATTGCCTGGACAGGTGAAGTGTTTTTCTTTGAATTTTAAATGAAAATAATTTATATACTTACTATATTTTTGTAAGTATTATGAAGCAGGTAATTAATTAAAATAATTAATAAAAATATTAAACAAAACATAAAAAACTGTCATAGATAGTAGATGAGGCTTAACCTGAGCAAATATGCTTGATTTAACCATTTTTTCACCAGAACAGACAGGTATTTTTATCTGCATAATTCTCTAAGAATTTGAAAGAGTAGGGTTATTAAGGTAATGGAAGTAAGACAGGAAACCAGTTCTCAGATTTCAGCTTGACTAGAAATATATTTTCTTGACTTTTTCTGTTTGTTTGTTTGTTTGCTGAAGATACTTTTATACGATAACACAAAGAGCTTACACTGAAGAACCACGTAGCTACTGTGGATATCGTCCTTCACCTTAAACTTGAATTTAGTTTAGGAGAAAAAGCCATTGGGTCAAAAAAGGGTAGTATGTTGGGAGAAGGGAAAGGGAGCTATATTACTCATTCCATTTTTTGGGATGTTTCATCTCTGGTTCTGTCTTTAAAAGTCAGAGATTTAAATACAGATGAGGATGCTAAAAGTGATTTGGTAGAAGACCAAAGGTTTGAGTGCCTGTGGTTGGGTTTCTGAGTTCACACTGCAGTCATGAGGCTATGAAAAGTTGTGCTTAGACTCCTTAAACAAGCTTGGCTTACAGTCTTAACTCCACATCTTACATCATTGATGGTAGGCATTATTAAGCTCTTCTTAAGATTAAGGAAATTATTTCAATTTTAATTTTTTTTTAGGTCTTTTTAAACTTGCTAGTTGATTGCAATAATGGAGCAGAAAGAGATTATACATTCATGTGGCCTAGGTTATGTTGCAAAATTGTCTCTGTTTGTAATAATGTCTTTGAATTTTACTTTGGAATGCCATTAAGATGTTACTAGCCTTTTAGAACTTCTGCATGTCAGGGGTTAGAGTGTATTTTATGCATTGCATAATTAATATTCCTACTGCTTGTTCCCTGAAAAGCCAGGCTTGCCGCATACCCAACAAGCACCTGTTTTCCCTGCGAGGTGGGGATATGGGCTGCTTCTGTATCCGCTTCTCTCATGATGGGAGAACACTGGCAGCAGCATGTGCAGGAAGGAATGGCTATCCTATTGCTTGTAAGTTAAAAACGTTTTGGCTTTTTTCTTATAATTCATGCATTTGGAATTTAAAGGTTAAGGGAAGTTAATTTTTAAATTGTGCTTTTTGAAAGTTTCTGGTTTATAATTGTGATTTGAACATTGTTCTGTGCATTAAAGAGCATTGAGGAAAATGCCCTTTCTGTGTTGATAGGGCTGAAACTGGCTTTTCTTACATGGTTACATATACACAGTTTAATGGTATGAAATGGCACGATTTCTGCCCAGAGACCTAATGGAAATACTAAATGAGTTTGCAGAAGGAACATAGTTTCTGATGATAATGTTTTAAGGGAAATAACTTTTTAAGCTTCCACCTCATACACCTTTCATGTAAGTTTTTCTCCTAACCTGTCTTGAAAGTTAGATGCCTGAATGTTGTCATCTCCAGACAGACTGCTGGAAGCTGCTGTCTTCCATGGTCCAGTTCAGTCCAAGTACAAACATTCCTTATAACTCAAATTTTTGACTACTTTTTGACTAGCTTCAACTACATAGTTCTTAAACTTGCGTAAGAATTCTGAGATTTAGAGAGAGCAGTATTTTAAGCATGCACAAAGTAAGTGTTTAAATGCAAGGAACAGTATATCTAGATTCCTTTATTACACAGCCCCAGAAAATTATCTCAGTGTTAAAATATTTCTAAGATTGGTCAAGTAGTTGTCAAAAATTTAAAAAACCCCAGCTTAATCCTAATCTGGTTCTAATAATTTAAAGCAAGTAAACTGTTTCTTAAGGGGTAGGACATTTGTGACGTCCATGAACCACTAGATGGAAGTAGATGCTTTCTGTCCATTCATATCTAGCAATTATTTCATTCTGTTGCCTCAAAATAAGAAGACAAAGAAAATGAGTTGATTTATGCTAGCAGAAAATCAGCCTAGGATTAGACTAAACTTTGGCTCTAGTAGCTACATCTATGTGACTGAAAATACTTACAAAACTTTTATTTTTCTGTTTGAACTTCCCTAGTGTATGAAATTCCTTCTGGACAGCTCTTGAGAGAATTTTATGGTCACCTTAACATAGTGTATGATCTTTGTTGGTCAAAAGACAATCAATATCTTCTTACTGCTTCCTCTGACGGCACTGTCAGGTCAGTATGGTGAGATGTTCTGGCAGATACCATCAGAAGTTGAAAAGAAAGTGGTCTATTTCAGTGTGTTACTACAAACTGCTACAATGTTTTAATTAAGTATTTGATTACTGTGTGACTACAGTAATATAAAAATTGTGATTGGGTTAATCTCTTACACTGTATTTACTATTTCTAATGTATTTGTATTTGAAACCAAAGCTTTTCCAAAAACTCTAGTGACTACATCTACAGTGCAGTGAAAAAACAAAAGACTTTTTATTTCAAGAAGACACTGAGACAGTTGTAATGTTCTGTTCCTGGAGAAATTGCCATACTGTAAATGAAATATTAAATTTGCAAATTTGAACATGAGGCAGGAAATTGAAAATTTAAGATTCAAGTTATGTGTGTGAATTTGCCACACTGCATATATGTGTATTGGTGGTGTTCTTTTGGTTTTTGACACTTAGTAAAAGAATTCAGCTTAAATTGCTGTATATGAATTTTGATACTGTTATTTATTAAATCAAATCCTCTACAATTAAAGTGTACTTCCATACAGTGTTAATGTTAAAATATTGATCTGTTCAGATCTGAAAACCAAAACCCTCAAAGCTGTAGATACACATGAAAACATGGCTGGGACACTGTACAGTTTTATTATGAACAACTTCATTGGATTTCATAGAGCTTTTTGGGGTTTTTTTAGCTCTTCAGATCCCTATCTGTTATTTCTGTTATGCAACTCAGTAATGCTACAGGCAGTTGCATAATTGAAATGCCAGAAGAATTGTTAAATGATATATTGTATGTGTGGAACTGTTTTAAGGTCTTTTTGCTGCTTCTATGTAGGCCTAAAAAGAGTGTTTTGATAGTTCAGTCCTTTTATTTTTTTAATTTGGGAGTGGATTAAATAAGAATTTTTTATACTGAGGTAAATATCAATTTCAGTCATTTATGTTGCCTATAAGAAGGCTGAGCTGTTCCTCAATTCTTGAATTTGTGGCAGCAAGTTGAAACTGCAGTGGTCTGCCTCCTTTTCTGTGTACTATGCACAGTCACTGTACGAGTTATTAGTTCCTGTATTTGTTGTGAGTTGCCTTCAGCTCCTTAAAAAGTCCCAGCACCCCATTGCTTTAAAGCCATTATCAGTTTATTATTTGGATAATCTTGTACTGAATTCTAAGGCAATGTGAAGGTAAATTCATGACCTCATGTGAATTCTTCTTTATATAATGTTTTATGTTATCCTCAAGCCTTCCCAAGGTTTAGTTCCACAATATTTGTGAGCAATAAATTAGTTTTTATTTTGTTAGATCAAAATCATTCTAAAAGATAGGTAGACTCCTTGTGACCTTTCTGCATCAAATTGTGAATTAATTGCAGTACTCTAAAGGGTTGGAATTTTCTAATTAAATCACCTCTGAGTAAGCTTAGAATTCCTCAGTAGCCACCAGAAATGGTCACCTCACCTGGAAGGGTGCCACTAAAACAATTTAATAATGTACTGTAGCTGAACACTCTGTGCAAAGTGCTGCCCACCTGTATTTAATGATCCAGGTACTGTTCTATTCTTTGTGGACTCATTTGTGGGAAGGCTCACTAATGAAATGCATACCATCAAATAGAAAGCACTAAGAAAAATCTGATCTTGCAGCTATGGGTGGCAAAGGATAGGAAATAGATTAATAGTAAGAAGTGAATTTATGTGATGTAAACATCCTTGAGATCATGATCACTGTGTGGCTGGTAATTGTTATTTTAAAAATTTCCCGGGTTTTATTTATATTTAGTGGCCCTCAATGTTCCTTTAAGGGTTTTCTTGTTTTAAAATTGTTTTAAATGGATGATACCCCAGAAAATATTAATTTGGTTATAACTCCTGAAAGACAGAAATGGATGCGTTCCATGGAATTCTTTATGAGTATTTTAAAATGAGAAATATATCCATTAAGTGAGTAAGCAGTCATTAATTTGCTTTGAAGACCTAATTCTGTGTAAAGTAATAAATGTTTCATAATTCTTGTTGGAAAGTACCATATTAAAGGGTTAAATAGAGGTGGAACAAATTGGTAGGATAAACAGGTGTTGTTAAGTGTTTGCAAGTATTTACCTCTAGAACCAGTAGCACAAAGTACAGCAGCAGTTGTACCTGTGTGTGTGACTGCTTTCTGCTGTAGAAATTCTGACCTTGTTTCCTTTCAGAATGTGGAAAATAGAAATGAAGGCGGCCTCTGCAGAGAGAGTTTTCCCTCATCCTTCATTTGTCTATACTGCCAAGTACCACCCAATTGCTGACTCGTTGGTTGTGACAGGATGTTACGACTCAGTGATTAGAATCTGGAATGCAAATGTGAAAGAAATCCATGGGCAACTACTACAGGAGCTTGATGGTCACAAAAGTTTCATCAACACACTTTGTTTTGATGCAGAAGGTATATAGTTAATATTGCTTTTACAAATAGTTGTCTTTCCAATTGAAGACCAACTTGAGTGTTACTAGTTCACTTTGTAGAGGCAGCAGTATATTTTCTTTCTTTATTATTTCCCAGTATATAATTTCTTAGGAAGAAGTTATTTACTGGCAAAGTGGTGAGACACTGGGACGGGTTGCCCAGAGAGATTGTGGGTGCCCCATCCCTGAAGGTGGTCAAGGCCATGTTGGTCAGGGCTTTGTTGTAGTGGAAGGTGTCCCTCCCCATTTCAGGGAGGTCAGAACTAGATGGTTTTTAAGGTCCCTTTCAACCCAAACCATTCTATGACTCTTCCATAAAGAAAATGAGGTAGTAGTAATTAGATTGTGAGAATTTTAACACTAGACTGAAGAAGTGGGAAGGTGATGAACTTTTCAATATTGACAAGAGTAGGAAACACTTGAGAGAAAGGGACAGAGGTTTGACCATTGCGAGTCATGTCAGCTGGTAGGTTAACAGCTGAAAGTGAATGTTGTACTGACATGTACTAGTGGAGGAAGAGTTGAAGATGAGTGAAAGTTAAAGTTTGACTTTTTCTAGTATTAGTGACATCACTAATAGGTGGTTCATTTTAGTCGCTGAGTAGGTACTGCAAAGAGGAAAGCTGTATTTTTATAAAGAATAAATATTTGTGCTTAAAGAGCAAGTGTTGGAAAACACTATTTGTTCTAGTTCCAGATTGTCTTAGTGAATGTATAGGTAAGCATTGAGCTATCATGTGAAGCTCGTTGAGCTGTAAATGCTCACATTTGCTGGTTTTAGAATATGAGTAAAAATGAAAAATATTAAAACTATGTTCTGCACCTCAGTACTTGATGTATATGCTACATCCAAATTTATGGTGTCAGCTTATGTTGTGCAATATGAGCAAATGCATTTGCAATGAGTATATTATAGCAAAAGAGATGGAATAATTGGTATTTGCCTATTCACAAAAGTGATAGAACAGAAGGTTGTTTCTTGTTTTCTGTATTACTTTTTTTGTGGGTGGTATTTTACTTTTAAGACATTATTTCTCAGGACACCACATGTTCTCAGGAGATAGTTCAGGACTGATAATAGTTTGGGATACACCTGTCAAAGGAAGTTCTCAACACCTTTTTCAACACTGGAAGATAAATAAGGTAAACGGGTTTCTTAAACTAGCTTTGTAATTTTTACATGAACTGTTTCATATCTATAAATCTGATTTGAATAAATTTTTTTATACATTACCTTTTAACTGTATAGATGTATTTTCTTTAAAAATTGGTATAGGAGAACTGATACAATGTGCAGCAATTCACTGACTTAATTTTTTTTAATAGTTTTGCAACGTAATTGGGTTGGGCACTGGAACAGGCTCCCCAGGGAAGTGGTCACATCACCAAGCTTGAGAAAGTTCAAGAAGTGTTGGACTGTCAGGCACATGGTTTGACTCTTGGGGCTCTCCTGTGTAGGGTCAGGAGTTGGTCTTTGATGTTCATAGTGGGGCCCTTGCGACTAAGGATATTCTAGGATCCTGTGGTTCTATATTTTTTTTCTATATAAAACATGAAAATACTTGGGGTTTGATAGCACTGTATTAACAGGTAAATGCTAATGTGTTAAGTTTGTTCTCTAGAGACAAAAAAAATAGACCACGGGCTTTACAAATCACCTTTGTTCATACTTCAGAACCATAATGTTCAGTCAGCATTTCTGTCATCAGCTTAATTTTTTTAAAATTCAGTCACAACAGAATCTGCCTCATGGTTGTAAAAAGTTGATGTCTAGGATGTAATGCCTTGATATAGGAACAAACTTTTTCCTTATCCAAATAAAATGAATTGAGCAGAAGAAGAGTAATGCGAGAGAAAAATGGGCAATAACATGTAAAAACATGAGTTTTAAAACACAAAGTTATATAATTTTCTTTATTTTCCATCTCTCTGTAGGAAATAAAAGAAAATGATATTAAAGGAACACCAATAAATCATTTGGAAGTGCATCCGAATGGAAGGCATTTATTAATCCATGCCAAAGACAGTACCCTGAGAATTATGGACCTCAGAATGTTAGTATTTTTGGTGACAAATGTGTATTTCCTTTCTGTTTTAAAATTTACTTGGGGGAATAAAGTACCACAAAGGTATTAGTTGTGTAGTTGGGAAGGAGAAAGATGTCCTATTAATCAAGGATAGAAATGTTAGGGTTAGGAAATGGTTTCAAAACACTGCTCTGTTACAGACCTTTTGGGTGATATTGAGTAAGACTTTTAGCATAGAATATCTAAAAATTACTAGATTACTTGGGAGCCTAAAGTGGCATGAAGAATACAATGTTAGTCTTGTAAAGATTGAAATCCCTTTTAAAATGCAATCTGGACATGAAAAGAACTTGGTAACATAACGTGTTAGTTTTGCATTTTCAAGACTCTGCGAAGGATATTTTGATGATGAAATGGAAGATGATCATAAATACTGAAAAACGCAGTGGTGTACATATTATGGTGTATTAAGCAGGCTATGAGATATTTTTGTACAAGTTTTCTCATTCTTGATAGTTATAAGCATGATTCTTTGATGATAAACTAAAATAAAAACCAAGAAGATTACAGACTTGCTTGAGTTTCATGTTGGGAGAATGACCAGTTCAACCCAATAATCAAATCACAGCAGCATGTTACTCAGAGCTTTATACAATTGGGTTTTTAATATCTTGAAGGATGGAGATTTTATGACTTTTGTGAGTAACATGTTCTAGTGTTCATTCACCCTCAAAGTAAAAGACTTTTTTCTTACATTTTAAACAGAATTAGCTGTATTTCAATTTATGTCCATTCCCTCTTGCCCTTTCATTGGGTGGGAGTGGGCAGAGTCTCTCACCAATCACTTTCATATGTTGATAAGATGCGCTTGGAAAGTCACATTAAAGATATGAACAAGTTTTCTAAATGTTTCATCCTTAATTTCATAGGTTTCTTTCTGCCCCTCACTACACAGAAAATCCCTGGAGGTATTTAAAAGATGTGTAGGTGCAGCCCTTAGGTACATGGTTTAGTAGTGGACGGGACAGTGCTAAGTTAACAGTTGGACTAATGATCTTGAAGGTGTTTTCCAAGCTAAGCAGTTCTGTTATTGGACTGGATTGAATGTTTGAACTAGGACTTTACTGTATTATAGTGCACTTTTCTCTTTTACTGTGGATGATGACTTATAATGGCCATGCTAGGAGCTAAACTGTCCACTCAACTGAAGCATGAAATTGCTGGATTAAGAGAGGGAACCTGTAGTTTTTGAGTTAGTGTTCTTCTGTTGCTCCTCTTTCTAAAATGTGCAGAGAGTTTTAGTTTGAGAGGGAAAAATGGGCATGCATATTAATCTTTAAGAAAGAGTTTAATATGGGGTGCAATTTCACAATTATTTTAAGCAAGTTTATCCATAGAACGTACCATCTCCTGCAATCTCCCACACCTTTGGCCATGTATTCCTAGCATTTCCTTTTTATCATCTCTATAGATCTTTTGATGAGGGGCAAGTCAGATCAGTGAGCTGATTCAACTAAAAATTAGCCTACAAATACAAATGATTAATTTTCATTTTAATCAACTACCTGATCAAACTCATCTGATAGCTGCACAAGCACTAGAGAAGAAATGAGGGAGAGCCTGGGAAAATAAGGGTGGAGAGGACACCACCAGGACTGCTACTTTGACCACAGCCCACAGTTTCATTGACTTAAGTCTATCAATAAACCACAGGGTCAGATACCCAGCAGTGATAACTTTACACGTCAGCATTAACTGTTCATTCCCTGCATGAGAAAAGAGGGGGTGGAGGTCACGGATGAACACAATTCACTTTGATTGACAGCTGGTTGCTCTTAACTTTCCCCTTTCAACTTGCTTTTTTCATCTTTTGGATAATGCTGCTGTCCTGTCACTTAGGTATGTGATCGGGATTTGGTTTGGGTTCAGTCCTCTCCTTGGGGCTTCATGTGAAGGCTAGTTTTACATCTTGCAGGGCTCTCCTAAAGACATCTCAGAGATGCTATCTTTCTTATTCATACAGCTAAAATTCTTATTTGGGTTAATATGGTCTCGCACTGGGATCTTTAAGGCATCCTTTTCTCTTACTTGCCAAATAGAATTTCATCTAGGGTATCCGCATTTGGAATATTGTTTAAAATAATTTTACTGTCGTATTAAATGCATTGCACTTCTCCCAGTATGCCTCCATTGTTTCTGCAGTAACAAATTTGAAAAGATACTGTCTTCTGTCCTTGAGGGCTACAGTGGCCTATTGCTGTTCTTCTTTCCTCCAATTCTGCATTGTAGTATTGCTGCTGGGTTAGTCTCCATGTTGAACTTTGATACCTTTTTCTAGGCTATGCCTCATGTTTAAAATAGCCTCTTACAAGCTGACTTAGGCTTCTTTCTATCCTTTTGTGGATTCTCTCCTACTTGATGCCTACAAACTGTTTGACAGTAGATCATTATGACTGTGCTGACCAGGAGTGTTTCACTGAAAAAAGATTAGGCTACCTAAGTTGCAAAATAATATTAAACATATCAATAGTAAATCAATGTTTATGTCTGAAATCCGTTGATTCTACTACTGGTTTTCTAACCAAGGAGACATTAGTCTGAAGAGCTGAAGAGAGCTGCTGGGTAGGTTTAATCATTCAAGCTCAAGAAGCATAATGAAAACTTTTTTGGCAGAGCTTGGAGTAATAGTGACAATTTCCCCATTTTTTTGCAAAGCCCAGGATCAAGATAGTGCAAATTACTGCATCTCTATCTGTTCTCTAGATCTGAGGATTTCCTTTTTCTGCTGAAAGACAAGGATGTACACTTTCACCTATACCGTTAGGTGCAATATGAAGGTCAGGGAAAAGAAAGGATAAACTCTGCACTCTGCAAAAAGTGTGTGCTTGTGTTTGGGATGCGAGGTATATTGATTTTTCTGAGGAATAGAGGGGGGAACTGACACTTAAAAAGTTAGATTGTCTATTCTGAACGTATCTGCTATATCTGCAAACTTTCTTTATCTTTAGCTTGGCTGCAAAGAAATACATAGGTGCCACAAATTACAGAGAAAAGATTCACAGCACCTTAACACCATGTGGTACATTCCTGTTTTCAGGAAGTGAAGATGGAAAGGCTTATGTTTGGAATCCAGAAACAGGTAACTAATTATTTTATGGACTTAAGCCAGATTGTCAGGGCTGAGGGGGAAAGGATTTTTTAAGGTTTATTGAAACACTTTTGTTACGGAATTAAACTTTGGTAAGATGTTCTTAAATCCTGAAGCTTCAGCTCCACCTTTTAAATAGCTGTTACTAATCTCAGATTTAATTCTCTAGAGGAAATTAATAGAGGTAACATTTGTAATATCCAGCATGACTGGAGCACCTGAGGCTCAGCTTTTTGTATACTGCAACTCTTTACATGTGGTGAGGATCTTAAAATGGAATGCACAAAAAATGTTTTAGGTCAGGTAAGTTTTTCTGTTGTGTTGTTTAGATTTGAGAATCAAATCTCTCTTGTTCAGAACCACTTCATCTCTGTGGTGGGCGGTCAGAGATGGAATATTTTTGGTGTGTGGTATATAAGGTTCCTCTGTGAATTAGTCCCCAAGCCAAGGAGTTTCAAAATAGCTACCAAAATTTTTCTGAAAAAATGTGACGAAAATGTAGGGTAGAGTTTCTTGTACAGGAGGTAAAAGAGACAAAAATAAGAGTAGAAAGTAGCAGAATACCATTTTGGATTTGATGACATTATATTCTGTCTGTAATTATAATCTATATAATTTTTTAAAATAAAACAAGTAAATATTTTAAAACTGGCAGATAACTAACAGATCTGTTTTGAATTTCTTTCCATGTTTCCAGCTACATTAACTTGAATCTCTGCCACTACATAATTTGCCTGAAACTTAAAAAAAAAAAAATAATAAAAGGAGGGAGGAACTTTGTTATTAATATGTTTTTATTGGGTTTTGACTTTGTTTACACACTGTATTTGCATTTGTAGTGCCATCAGCTGAAGAGCTAATTTTATTTATATTTTTTAATAATTCTCTGCTCAACTTTCACTCCTGTCAGTACTGTATAGCTGAAATCCACAAGTAAGATGGCTATCTTTGTACAATGCAAGCACAAACAAATACTGTGGAACGCCACCTTTCCAGAACTTGCTTATCAGAACAAGAGAACGCAGCTAACCTGGTGCATCCTCTGGCATTTCCTGCAGCTATTGCAACAGCACTAACTTTTCTGACTTACTGAATAACTTAAAATCATGCAATATTTCCTTTGTCTTATGCCAAAATGCTACTTCTCAATGAGGAAATTGACTGAACAACATTTATTTACAGTGGCAGACACTGCAGTAATACAAGCTTTAACCAGCTGTTATTTTCCTGTATTGAATTTGTTTCAGATATGTTCCTGTGGCATTAATAAACTTTTTTCACTTCTGCAGGAGATCAGGTGGCCATATATTCTGAACTCTCCTTCACATCTCCACTTCGTGATGTTGCCTTTCATCCACATGAACACATGGTGTCTTTTTGTGCCTTTGGTCAAAACCATCCAATACTTGTATACATTTATGATTATAAAGGTACAGTACAAATTTTCTTGATACTCACCTGAAAGTATTTTGTATTTATAAGTGGTTTGCTAGTATTGGTACTTCTTTCAAAGGAAATAGAAAACAGTCATTTGATGATAATACATATCTTTTTTCTGGGAGATACCAAAACTGAATTGAACATGATCCTGCACAACCTGCTCTAAGTGATGCCACTTTAAGCAAGGGTTTTGGCCAAGCCAAAATCACCAGAGGTCCCTCAAGTTTAAATTTGTTTTTGTATTTCGTACTGTGTGATTTTTGCAGCACTTTATCATATATAGGCAGCATCATACAAAAGCCCTTTTTCCAGTATCAAGATGAATTATGGAACCAGAAAATACAATCATTTGGGAAACTAATTAGGAGCTTAATAGGGATCTCAATAGTTTGTGCCAGCTATGTTGCAAAATAATGTTGAGGAGCTGTATAGAAATGAATGAGAGTGTATAGACTTTTAATAAATAGCTGTTACATCTGTGATGTGATTATGTGAGAGATATGTTTATTCCCAATGTTATATTGAAGAGAAGATAGTGATAAATGCTAATTTTGAATTTTTGGTATACAAAATAAAATTCAGATTGTGCTTTGCAGGCTTTTTTGGTAGTTGTGTTCAAGTAAGAACATTTGCATCTAGAGAGTTAATGTGTTAATATGAATTATGCAGTAATTTTTTTGTTTGAATTATGTTTGCAGGGAACAGATCTGTAAAGCTAATCCTGTCTTTATACACTGGCTTTTTAAGTAATGTAGTAATGGGATTGCTCATATAAAATCTCAGTGTAGGTTGTCTATTGAATTGGTTGACTTTTACAGGAATATTAAGTGGAATGACTGTGCAATCAATATTCAGTGCTAAACTTCAATTAAGTAGGATATATCTGTACTTTGGAAAAAGTTTAAAAAACAATGAAATTTTTGGGGGGGTGAAGGGTTTCTTTAAAATTTTTTGATTGTTGAGCAGACAGTGAGTCTTAAAAAACTTAACACTGTAGTTTGAAAAAATATATATGTGCGTACACATTTAGAGATCACACAGATAGCACAGTCATAGTTATTTGTGTCTTCTGACTGCTGACAGTAAGACTTTGCATAGGTTGTGGTCTTTTTCTTGCATTGTTGGTTACTATCTTTTTGTTCCTATTTTGGTTAAAAGCACCCTCTTTGCTTTTAGAATATAGTCATACTGTCATAGTGTTGAAAGATTTAAACATATAGTAAAGCTAATTTTAGTCACACACAATTTTTAAGGCTCCGACACTATGTATTTTAGATACACCAACAGTTTTATTAATATCCTAGGCAGAACTTGCATGAAGAATTCTTTTAACCTTTGTTGGCTTGAGACCATAGTACAAAAAACTGCAAAAGTCAATTTGTCAGTCAGTATGTCCTGTGCATGTATAATGTGTCTGTCAGCTTCTGAAATAATTGCTCAAATATAATAAACTCACTTGAACTAGGCTGGAAAAAAATGGGAAATGTCACTGACTTGAACTCAGTGCAAGCTTTATAACTTTATTGCCTTTGAAAAATTCCTTTCTCTTCCCACTCCCTCCTCCCACCCAATGCCAATATTTCTGCATGAGGAGCACTGTTGTTCATAAGCAATACAAAAATACCAGTTCTGTATGAGAGGCTGCTGAACACAGATAACAGAATTGAGATATTTTTATCAGAAGAGTTAGGGAAAAAAAAAAGGGTAGTAAGGGGAAAATTTCATGTAATTTTCAGGTTTTCCCTATAGCACTATTGGTACAGCTTCTGATGGTGTTTGACTGAAGACGTGGCTGACAAAATGGCTGCAATCCTTCAGTGGGTTTTTTTTCCCATGGCAATGTAAGGCTTCACCTGAGACATTAATATTGGTTATTTCTACAGTTGCACAACAGGAAGCTGAACTCGTAAGAGATCTCAGTTCATCACTTACCACAGCTGCACCAAGAGAGCCACACTTCTTTAGCAGTTTTTCTGAAATTCCTGTACAAAAGAGCTCAGTGATGTCTCCAGCAGATCAGTTTGTCAGTGTTGCAAGAGCATCAATGAGAATGCAAAAGGTGAAACAAAAACTTGATTCTGTTATGGTAAGTCAGATTTAATTAATTTCAGAAGTTTGTAGTCTTCCCATATTCTGGAACTGGTATACATAAAAAACCATATGTGTTGTCATGGCATCTGGTCTTTGGAAATTAATAAATCTCTCACTAATATTAATGCAGGTGTAAGTAGCTCTTAAGAAAAGAGCAATCATAAAAACCTTAATTTTGTTTTTCAAGTACTGATGACAAGGGATGTTTTTATGCTAGTGCCCGTCGCTGTTTGTCCATCTATGTGAAATCACAGATCCATAAATCATTACGGCTGAGCTTCCTGTCCACCTTAAAAATTGTATGTGGCGTAAATGGCAGGGGTTTTAGGGAGCTGCAGGGCTGGGAGGAAAGCATGGTCTTCCCTGTGCTGGGCACAGCTGTTTCAAGCCAGCTCAGTGAAGGATGATATGGACCCACTGCACAACTGAAACTGGAACCAAACAGAATATGGCATCTGTGAGAAAACAGACTTAAGAAAAGTCAGAACTGACTAGAGACAGGAAACACCACAGCAGAGGAGATATGCAAAGGAAAATGTGTCAGGGGGCACAAGTGAAGATACAAGGAGGAGGGATGTGAGGGGTTGTGTGAAATGAGATGTGAAAGAAGACACAGAAGGAGGCATGAAGGTGATGCAAGAGACACAAAACAATGCAGAAATAGAAATATGGGGGAAATAACAGAGTAGGCTTGAAGAGAGAGACAAGAGATATATGAGGGCACACAAAAGAAAATACAGCTAATGGTACACCTCTGAAGGGGCTGCAATTCATGGAAGAATGCATACTGGACAGGTACAATCCCAAAGGGGATTTTGTCTGGTAGAGGATCCATACTAAAGCAGTTGAAAAGAGCAAGAAACAAGAAGAGTCAAAAAGAGCAAGTCACTATGCAGTAACCTCACTGTACTGCCCCACTCATCCGTTGCCTCTCCAAAGGGACTGAGTGCAACATAATGGCAAAAGCAAGGAGACTGGGGATTAGAAAGGAGAAAAAAGCGGTGCCTGAAGTGCTGACAGACAAAGAGAGATGAAAAGTGTTTTCTTTGGATGGGTGTTTTACTATTTGTCTTGTTTCTCAATACCCAAATTGGTAATTAAAGCTTTTGTAATTGGCAATAAATTTAATTAAATTAAATTCCCCGACTTGAGACAATTTTGCATGCAGCAAGGATGCAGAATGTTCCTGAATATCACTGTGAAGTTATAATTACTTTTCACAATAACTTGAACTGCATTTGGGTTTGCACTTACTATTTTTCATTTTGAAGTACTTTTGAGTATGTGTAGATTTTTTAAATGTAGTTTTAGGTTTTGTCTGCATTAAAAAGTAGTGAATCACAAAAGAAGCAGATGAGTAGATGAAAGCAGTTGTTCCTGAGGTTGCTGTAACTACTGTCATCATGCTGTAGGGGTTTTACTTTGGATTAGATTTAGTCTGGTTCCTTGGCTTTGGCATCCCTATTAGGCCGGAGTTTTGAAACTCTCTGGAAGAGAGCTATCCCACAGACCTTTGATTTTTGAACTGTGAACTCCCAGTGAACCCCTTCATGAAGCACCACATGCTAGCTCTCATGGATAACAGTGGCAAGCTGCTTCTACCTTTCAGTTACATGTGGCCTGATACATGGAAGCAAACCTTTTTTCTGCCTTCTGCTCATTCTCTTCCTACTCATTTAGAGTGAGCACAAGTGCCTTCAAGTTGTGTATCAGAGAAGGGCACAACATGGAGAGGATGGAGCATGTAGCCTTGTGTCTGGGACAAGTACTCCAGGAAGATACTCCAGGATAAATTTTTACTGTTCTGGATATCTGGTCATATGAAGAAAAAGATGGGGATAGAGAATTTATGAGAGTATTTATCATTGCACTGTTTATTCCCAGATTAACCAGTGGTTCTGGACTGTGGGAGACAAATCTGGTTTAGCAGAACCATGTAACTAGATGAAATAGAAAGCCTACAACTGTGTTTGGGAGAATTAACTTTCAGCCACTGGAGTTTTGTAACCTTAGGTTTCCATTGACCAGTTTGGGATGAGTAAGTCCACTGTGAGCAGAGACATGATCAGTGCTTTTGACAGCATCCTCCAAAACTCTCTACCTGTGTGGGAGATGTCAAAAAGTTCATCTGAGTCTTCTCACTGTGTGAGTTTCCAAACAGTACAGGATGGTGGTTGAAAGCATCCACATCCAGTTTGCTATCTGTCACATAGCAGTAGTGATTATAAACACTGAGAGTGCTTCCTTGCATGGCCTTAAACCACTGGGATATTGGGGAGAAGATTTCTTTGAAAGGAGTCTTGATGCTGATCTTTCCAGAGATCCAACATGACACTCAGGGGACAGCAGAAGATCTTTTTCAAGCAGGGATAGGATCATTTTTTGCATGTGGCTGCAATAATGCCTGCCTGATTTATCCCATTCTGGACAGCCCCAGAGTAAAATATATAACATTAAAACTTAAAATTTCTACTCATTTGTAATTGGGAATTAGTTTTTGATGTGTGTGCAATTCCCTTTCTCATATGAAAAATGATGGCTCTGTGCAAGCAGGCTTTGCTGGAAGGCTTGTTAGAATGCACACTCACATAAATGGTTTTCTAAAGTGTTTGTCAGAGTAGAACTCTTAAAAGTTGCCACTCAGCCACATGTGTGAGAATGTGCTAATATTTCTGGGAACAGACAAGCAAAAATGGAAAAAGATGACTTTAGGAAACCACACATAGGGTGGTTTGCTGCCCTGTGGTCAAGTTGGAACATTAAAAATCCAGGTGAAAACACAGGTGTTACTTTGTATGTATTTCACAGAATCACAGAATATGTTGAGTTGGAAGGGACCCCCAGAGATCAAGTCCAGCTCCTGGCCCTGCACAGCGCCATCCCCAAGAGTCACACCATGTGCCCCAGAGCATTGCCCACACACTCCTTGAACTCCGGCAGGCTGATGCTGTCACCACTTCCCTCGGGAGCCTGTTCCAGTGCCCAGCCACCCTCTGGGTGAAAAAACATTTTCCAACCTAAACTTCCCCTGACACAACTTCAGGCCATTTCCTCAGGTCCTGTCACTGGGCACCAGAGAAAAGACCAGTGCCTGCCCCTCCTCTTCCTCTCATGAGGGAGTTGTAGATGGCAATGAGGTCTCTCCTCAATCTCCTCCAGATTAAACAGACCAAGTGACCCCAGCCACTCCTCATACAGCTTCCCTTCAAGGCCCTTCACCATTTTTTTTGCCCTCCTTTGGACACTCTCTAATAGTTTAATGTCTTTCTTATGTTGTGTCACCTGAAACTGCACACAGCACTCAAGGTGGGGCTGCCCCAGTGCACAGTAGTCCTGGTCTTTGGGTCATGTTTGCATGCCCTTGTCCCAGAGATGTAGGAAATACCATGTTGGGACAAGCATGGTGGCAGCATACCTTGCAGACCTGGCCTAAGGTAATGCCTGGAGTCATGTTTTATGAGACAAAGGTGCTGGAACATAAAAACAGGAAATCTGACAAAACAGGGGTCTCTGGTTTTAACATGTGTGAACTTAGCAGCATAGCTGCTGGATTCAAAACTTAACTTTTAAGTGCAGAGTTTGGAGTTCTGTGACTTAGATACAGGACTGGAAAAGAAAATGTCAGTACATTAAAGTTTGGGTTAAGCTAGATAGAAATAGAGAGTACTCTGATCCTGTATGAGCTTGAGGTCTTTGTCTTATGACCCATGCCTTTTTTCCAGGTCCCTTTAGAACCAATAGCTTTTTATTTTTCTGTTTTTCTTCTTTGTTACCTGAACATGAACCTTAATGAATTAGGAGATAGATGAAGTTTCTTTTCTTCTCCTCTGCAACATTGCCATTCTTATTAACCCAGAAATTGTATAATTAGAACTGAGAGTTGACTATTGTGCTAAAGCTTTAGCAATTCACAAAAGCCAAGACCGTTTGATAGAAAAGGTAAAAATTAATTTCTGTATGGAGCCAGAATGCAGAATCAGCTTGTGTACCACACAGAGAAATTACAGAGTAGTGAATCTTGGCAGCAGTTATTATTATTTATCTCTGCCTAAGGGAACTAATACTAATGTATGATTCTATTCATAGAAGTTTTTGATAGGAAAACATTTAACTCATCTCTGGCTCTTGGGAGTGCTCATAAGTGGTTTTCATTCAATGTTACTGTTTGTTTTTTAAATTTCACTTCTATCTAGCAGTGAAAAAACCTGTTTTTAACTATCCATAACAAGGGGACGATATATGTTGTGTAGGTGTGGAGAGAAGGGCTTTCTTTGAAGATGTAGTATTCCAGCTCTGAAATTGGGCTTTTAGATGCCTGACCCCTTTGTCGCACTCACGAATAGCATCAGTGTATACTCTGTAGTACTAGACTTGGAATCAATTATATGTTGGCTGCCTTATCTCTCAATATATGAATGCTTCTAAGTTAAAGTATGATTAGCTTTTCCAGTCTTTACTTCATGATGTATTTCTGAAAAGTGTTATTAAAAGGTTATCAAAGTGGTTACCAAAATTCTGATACTCGGAGCATAATAAATACAATGTTAGACAAGTAGAATGTAAAAGTATTCTTTCCTATGTACAGAAATGCTTACAACTATTTGGTTTTTGTTTTTTGTCCTTTGAGTGTATTTATTGCTGTGGCACAATTCATAAAGGAAGTAGGTACTGTTGGAGAATCCAGAAGCTTACATCTCAGATTGCATGGAATGTACTGAACTTCCGTCACTGAGCTGTACAACTGTAAAATATGTTCATAAACAATACTTTTGTGTAGTATACATCAAATACTAGAGTCCTTTCAGATGGTCTCCTTTTAAAATTTAGTGGAGATGCAAAATACATCTTCTTGTGTTGAAATAGAACAGAATTTAAAGCCACTGCTTTTCAGAAAAAAGCGTGCAACCCTTTTGGGGAACACATAAACATGATACTGATACTATCTAAGCCATCAAGTGGAAGAAGAGGGAAACTTGTGCTTTTGTCTGCAACAAAAACCTAGAGGCAGAGCTGGATGCCCAAGTGGTGTGTATTTTTTCATGCTACCATTTTCAGTCTTGTAAGAATCTGTCCTCTGGTTCATCTTGGTTTTGGTAAATTCTGAAATACCATGCTTGACTTCTGGGGTTTAGTGCAGATCTGGAAGGTAAGAATTCTGTAGTAACTTACTATAACTTCTACCTGAAGATGGAAAACCAGAATTCATAATATATTAAGTACTGAGGACTCTTTTTAAAACATTGCCTATTTTGTGAATGTTCTTGGCCTAGTACGAGAAAATGGTGCAATGTTCCTGCAGGCTGAAATAGCTGTTTCACTCAACTGTGCCAGCAATACAAAATTTTTATCTACAAACTACCAGGAAAGGTACTGGTGTTCTACAATCTTATCATATGTATAAGAAATGTGCAGTATTTTTAAAATCTCTTTTTTAATTTTTTATCATATTAGTAGAGAACATGGATGTATTTTATAAGCTATGGTGCATCTGATATCCTATAATCCTGTGCATTTCATTTGCTATGTAAAGATAACCTTTATAAACCTCTTCTCCATTTCTCTTCTCCAAGCAGATACTGTTGAATCATTGTGATTTAATAAACTGATTATTGATATGAAATGGCTGAATTATTACTAGAAGCTTTATCTAGGTAAAATACTTAATAGCTTATAAAAGCTTTGCCAGAATTTTACTTTGTCTTTAAGAAATGTTTTATTATAGAAAGGTTTCAGAAATTGTGATGAATTTTTCTTGCCATTTCATTAAATTTTCTAGGTTTAATAAAGTTGCCTGTGTTAGAAAAAGTTGAACAAATAATGGAGTTTTTTTCTGTGATTTGTTTTTCACTTGATTCCCTCCCCACCGCTGTCTGAAAATCTTACAAAGCAGGTCAGGTTCTTAAAGTCTGTCATATTTTTCTATGTTAGAAGATTCTTTGCCTAATAAGAATTTTTTTATGCATTCTTCATTTTTGGCAACCAACAGGTGAATTTTAAAGCAGCACAGTCAAAATAGATGTATGTGTTGGTTTTGCCTAGGTTAGAGTTAAACCATGACCTCTTTCACCATTGTATGTATCTCAGTGACTTATGTTTTATATAAATGGTATGCCAGCCAGAAAATGAATTTCATTCATTTTTTAGCATAAAAATATACTTTTATAATAATTTTATCAGAGAGCAAAATAAGTTGGTGTTAAGAATTTTTACTGTGTGAAGATTTTAGTGGTTGTTTCTTTAATTTTGTTTTCAGTTTTCCTGTACTAGCTTTCCTGCCACAAAAGTTCGTACAGTTCGTAAAGTTAAGGAAAAGTTACTCACTGATTAAGGACTTCTACTGTGTGTGGGTTTTACTGATTGGTTTTGTTTTAAGTTTTACCCTATTACCTGTCTAGTCATAAATATTGGTACAGTTACAGAGTAGTTACTCCATGTTTATTTTGTCCTTGCTGAACAAAGTTAAACAGGGCTGTCTGAGTATTGCTGTGTGTCTTGGGGTGTCCAAACTGGCACACTATGTTTATTCAAATAGTATTTTAAAGCAGAGAAAGCTGGATTCATTCATGTTAAAACCCAGCAAATTACTTCTCCTTCTGCCAGCTGGCTTGTTGTCACCAAGTTGTTGAGAAAGCAGCTTTTATTAGAAACTTTTAATAAGAGAAAATACTTTAAATGGGCACTGAGTCAATTAATAATATTAATGACAGTTTTGGTAATGGTTATTGGGGCTGTGATAGAGTTTCTTGCAACATGAAGAACATTCTTCCTGCCTGAAAGGAGGTTGTGGCAAGGTGGGGGGTTGACCTCTTCTCCCAGGCAACAAGTGACAGGGCAATAAGAAATGGCCACAAGATGCATCAGAGGAGGTTCAGGTTGGACATCAGAAAGAATTTCTTCACTAAAAAGGTGGTTAAGTATTAGAACTGTCTGTCCAGGGAGGTGGTAGAGTCACCATTCCTTGAAATGTTCAAGAAATTATGGGATTTGGCACTTAGTGCTGTGGTTTAGCTGACAGGATGGTATTTGTTCAAAGGCTGGACTCAGTAGTCTTGGAGGTCTTTACCAACTCGATTCTGTGTTTGGTGCAGAAAGGAAATGGATCGTGGCTCAAGTACTAAGAGACTCTAACTGAGAGTTAAAGAATGATAGACAAGATTAAGCTGAGAGTATAACCAGGTACAGGGGGGCTGGGGGGAGTTTGTGTTGTGTGTGGTAGGTGGGGTGGGGTTAAAAACATCTGAGTACCTGAAGCTCTGTACTGTGTTTAGAGTCATAACACCCTAATGTCTTTTACCAGCAGGTATGAAGGAGTAGGTTTGTATGTGTGACAAAATTTGAGTTAGAAGAATTGCTGGTGTCTTATTTTTCATAACAGAAAGAGAAATAAAATCATAGGACAAGTATCTTTGTGTGTGGACAGGTTACATCCATTTTTCATTTGCAAAAAAAAGCCATTTTAAAATTAACTATTGAACTAATGGATTTTTTTCCCCCCTGGTCATATGTTTTTTGATAGCATTAATCATACCATGAAGTCACAGTTTACATAATAAGCTACTTGGCTCTTACTAAACAAGACAAATCTACTTTTTACTGTTGTTGACGGTGACATAGCCCATTTCTACTAGGATGTGTATATCTAGGCATGTTCTTAAGCTGAAATGCCAGTTTTATCCAATTCCAGAAAGGTCGTTCTCGTCACGTTTAATGGCTGAATCCTGTGTCGTTCTCTTTGTATTTAATGGCTGAGTCCTCTGTATAACTGAGCCTTTATTTAACTGTTTTGTTTCTTGTACAAAGAATTTAGTGTTCCTAGTGACTAAATGAAAGAAGCTTACTATTCCAAGTGTTTATAATAATCTTAATTTCTCCTTAACATTTTTTTTAAAGACAGAAAAAGAAAAAAGGAAAAAAGCTTTTGAAGTAACATGTAATTGAAATGCCAGAACTCTGGCAGAGCTAAGGAACTGAGTATACATAATTACTTTGTGATGAGACATAGCATCTGTAGACAATGACTAAACTGTAGCATGAAGCCTCTTTTAGTGTCAATTTTTATATGTATGCCCTGGTCACTTCTGGGCTTCTATGAGGAAAAACAGCTGAGCTCTCAAGTTACAAGGAAACCATACTGCCATGTAGACAAGTTCCTGATCTGGATAATCAGAGTAAGAGGACTGTAGAAGCCTCAGGGGAACATACTTGCTTCAGACAAGCAAAGTAAATCTATTTCAGTTTTGCTTGTGTGTGGGGATAATATCTCGTTTTAGCTATGTTTGGTTTTTCTACTTAGCCTAGAGCTGTCTAAGAGCAGAAGAGGTTATCTCTAAGTGATTGCAGGACTTCTACCACAATAGAATCCCAGCTTTCATTGGAGTCCTTCTAGTGCTACTGTCATAGAAGCGATTGTACTTTTACATAGATGTAAACTTGATTCAAACTTACATTGCAAATTTAAAAGCCGTAGTGCCATATTCCTACTTTAAGCATTATTGCCTATGTATTTTCTTCTAGCATTGAGAAAAATATGAATTTGTATTATGGGGTTTTGTTATTTCAGATTCAGCTTTTAAATTCTGAAGAATAATGTCTTAATGCTTTTAAACTGTCTTTGAAAGCAGTGTCCTAGAGACATAAAGTTTCAGAAGAGAAACCTAAAACTAAGAGATTGAAAAGTAATATAGAGCTGACCAACTTAATTAGGCTCGCAAGTATATATGGAAATGTTGATTATATTGATTGCAAAGGTCATTAAATTGCATTCTTAGGAAAAAGAGAAAGTGCTTTTGTCACCCTGTCAAGTCTTAGAGCATTCTATTTTTTGTCTCATGCAATTCACTTTTAATGTGAAAACTAGTTCCACTGAAAATGTGTATTTGCATAATTTGCATAGAGCTGCCCTAACACAGAAAATGCAAGTAGTCTTTGTTTAAACTTGGCAAAAATTATATAGGTATCTTTACTGTGACAAAAATGATACAAATGTTTTAACTCTTAGTTTTACTCTGTTCATGATAGTAGTAAACTGTGTCTTTGATAAAGCTGTGGTTTGGGCATGAAGCAAGTGGAGCCTGTTGTGAAAAATAAGTAAATTGATGGTTGGCTATCTTAGCCAACTTTGCTCGTTGTTGTAAAGGTATTTAGCAATGCCTTCCCACAGCATGCATTTCAAAAAAAAAAGATTGCTTCATTTTGTTCTGTGGGTAGTCTTATGTCCGCCTGTTGTAGGAGAATTAATTCTTTTTCATGGAACACTGTACTTCACCTGGAAACAGTTGTGCTTGAATCACTAGTCCTCAGTTACTAACTGAGTGCTTCCCATTTCTTTTAACATGTGCTTTTTTTTTCCTCCTTGGGCCTCTTAGAGATTTAAATAATGCTTAAGAGCTAGTGGCAGAAAGGTCATTAAAACTCAGGTTTTGTCTCTGCTTTGGATGGGCAGTCTTTTATAGCTCACCTGCATTCAGCTTCACTGCCATAAAGGGGAGGAATTAATCACTTCCTGTGAGGTTGCTTAGATTTAAAACTTCATTTTTAAAAGCTCTTTTATTAAAAATGGTTTTTATCTTGTTTTTAAGGGCCTGGAGAAGAAGGAAGTATTCTAAGAGAACTTACGCTGCATTTTAGTACGGGTGATTTTCTTAAATCTTCAGGACCACACGTTCAGTCTTCTCTTGTGTGTGTCTGTTGCACTTGATTTCAAAGCGTGCTATTTCGCATGTATAGTGAGAGTGTTTGCATAGTACAGCAGGAAAATAAAGAGAAGTTAATTAAATGTTGTACAGGAATAATTTACATAGAGTTCCATATCTCTTAAATAGTTCGTTCAAGGACCAGAATCAAAACAAGTTTAGCTTCATAATTCTTCCTTCCAGGATGAACTGGGGAGGCATCTCCTAAGTGCTAGTTTTCAATAGTTTGGTTTAGTTTGGTTTAGTTTGGTTTCCAAAGGCCAGTATATTCAACCTGTCTTCATTTCCTGGTATTATCTGAAACTTAATTTTTGATAGCAAATTTGAAAGAGACTTCCATTAAAATATTTGACTGGAAAGCCTCCATTTGTCTTATAGTGTAGTGTGCACTCAGCAAGGAATTCTTGCAAAGGGGAGATCTTCTCATTCATCTAGGGAGAAAGGCTCTCCCTAGAGCTTACAGTGGATTAAAGAAGATGAAACACTGGAATGCTGAGCTCGAAACATTTGCAGAACAGATTGTTTTTACTGTATTTTAGTAAACACATAAGCTAATGGCTTTCCACCATTTTTTTTATCAGGGAAAACTTTATAACAATGAAGTTTACTTGCTTGCATATGTAAATGTAGGAAAATCAGATTGTTTTTGTTGTTGCAGTTGTTCAGAAAAACAGGCCTCCATTCTGAAAACATTTCACAGCTTCTGTTTACTAGCATTCATTTAAATTTGTACACTGTAGTAAAATCTAGCAGGTTTAAGGCTTTTTAAAATCATGTTCAATGATTAATCTGATTTTCTATCTTGCTTTTCTTTTTGTTGAAGTAGTCATTACAATTGTGCGCCTTTGTGGCAAGAGTCCCTTGTTAGTCAAAGACAGTTTTTACTATAAACTTCCCTCCACAGAATTAAATCCATATTCCTGCACAAAAAACAGACATGTTAAGATGAAGATCTAGTGTAGTGGTGCAGAGCAGATGGTGGCAGATACTCTCTGGCCCAGTCAAGTAATTCAACACACATTTTTACTGCTATACTACCTGCATTCCAGTACACCTACCAAGACCCAAATATTATGCATTATTGAGTAGAATAATATTTATTGAATTACAGAAGTAATAGATAGATAAAATATATCATTTTTGAGATAGTTAAACTAGAGTGAATTGGTGATTGTCTCCTTTCTTTAAACAGA
>NW_024582091.1:36965403-37069610 GCF_017639235.1 Corvus kubaryi | reverse complement strand
TAGTTAAACTAGAGTGAATTGGTGATTGTCTCCTTTCTTTAAACAGAATTTACAAGCCAGTAGTTTGAAAATTTGCAAAATATCACTGGCCTACAACTGAAGTTTAAGGTTCTGATTTGGAGTTTACTGAGGCCAGAGGTAGTGCTCCACTGATTGGGAGCTTTTAGTTGGGTTAAGTGACCATGTGCATTTATTCTATGTGATGAAACAGGCTTGACTTTTGAAAAGGTCAAGAACTATGGTGTCTTACGTAAATAACTCATAAGAATTTTAGCATATGAATATCTTTCTTGAAGAAAGTTGCAAGTATTTTATTCAAAGCCTATTTTTCTTCCCCTTTGGCTTTGGTGTATTAAGGCAGTGAAAATATAGTTAACAAACAGTAAAATTCTCAATTGGATCAACTAAAGCTTAAGATAATTAAATTTTTTTTCATAGACTGTGTTGGATAATACGTCAAGAGTAAAATTTGGGAAGGGCTTTTGCTTTGTAATAGTTGTATGTTTATCAAGAAACTCCATAGGAAAACAGATTTTAACTACATTATCTTTGTTGCTATGGAAATTAGGACTGGAATGATGTGTAATTTACATGTAGGAAGTGTCTGGGATCTTGGTGTTTATTGCTTTGCAGAAATCAGTTTTGTGCTAGGACTGGTTTAGGACTTTTTTTTTTCTATAATGATGAGTATCTCTTCATGGATGTAGCGTAGGTTGAGTACTCAAAAGTTAGAAATTATTTTACATTTACGAGTTTATGACCGTATGTAAATGTCGTCTTCTTTTTATACATGAAGATGGAACGAGATGCTGATTCAAATAATTCTGTTTGCACTGCTTGAGAGTTAGTGTCCATATATAAGCACACAATTCAGTTTATAGCTGCGCCAGTAATTTTTCCAAGTCTGTATCTCCAAATACTAAAAAAAAAAAAAAAAAATTTGAAGTTGTTAGTCATCATCAACTTGAGTTTTACTTTTTTTCCTGGAATTTAATAGTTATTTACAGTAAGCAAATATTTCTTTTCTAGCTATTGCATCAGTAAGTCACCCAGGAAATTACATTTCACTTTCTGATTTGTCTTCCTATTACAGGCGAGCTCAAATCTCTTGCTTCCTGCATCATCATCTCTGTCACCACGCTCCAAGCTAAGACTGCCAGGCACTCTGAGTACTCCACTGAATCCTCTGTATACTTTCACTACTGAGGGCGGTAAGTATTTTTATTTCTTCACTCTTTCTAGGGAATGGCTGATAACTTCTATGAGAATTTTTTTTTCTGCCTTTCTAAATTTTGCTGTGTAGCTCTTTCAGGGAGTAACCCAATTTTGTTATATGTGATATTGTTTAAGTGCAGTGTGATACAGTCCAATAGTGATGCATGTTCCTTTGTAATGCTTTTTTTTCTTTAAGCTGTACACTTATTTATTAGTGCTGTAAGTTCCTAGAAGAGGATGAGATTGTCAGCTTTTCTTAATTTAATATTTTGATAATATTTTAATGCTTACCGAAGTATCTTAAGCATGGAAACTCAAAAAGAATGGAATTTTAAAGCATATATACTAATAGAAGAACCATAGTGCTTGATAGTCTCTTTGCAGTTGTGTTTAATCTGTTTTTAGATTTTTTTTCCTAAAGATATTTTGTATTGAAACTGTTTGAGAAAAAGGTAAGCAATGCAATTATGTACATTTGTGATGCTTACTTATCTAATAATATGTTTTGTTGCTAATCACAGTATTTAATAATAAAATTTATAATTTCATGCAATTTTCTCTTTTTCTGGGCACCTGTAAAATAAGACAGAAAATTGGAACCTTAATTTCAAAGTGTTTTTGTTTTGTATCCTTGAGAAGAGTAAAAAGAATTCCAGAGGGAGGGTGGAATATATAATGAAATGAAAACAGGTAATAGAGATTTAAAATGTAGATAATAAAGATAGGAATAATCTCTGTAATTATATAGAATTATCTCCTAAAGGCAGACAATTTTTTTTGCAAATGAAGTTATGATTACATTTTCTGAGCAGCTGGGGAAATGATCCTTAGCATGGTCTAAATGATTGACCACTGGTCTCAGAATCACTCTTAGTCAGTTTCCCCATGCAAATGGCCATACACCCATTAACTTCTGGATTTTCTACCTTAACGAAAGAGCTTAGAGCCATAATAATATTCATCTGTTGCCCAATGGATTTCCACAGTGTGTAAATCTTACAGAAGCAGTAGAACACATATACTTACATATTGTGAATGTTTAAAGTAAGTGGACTAACACTTAGAAGAACATTAACATATACTTTAAGTTGTTCTAAATGGCTATTCCTGGTATTGCTCAAACCAAGGAATTTTATTTTCTTGAATTTTGCTTTGTGCAGAAGCACAGGTAAAAGTGTTGATGGAGAGACTTCCTAAACACCACGAGCAAACATAAATGTATGTTACAGCTCTTCATGTACAATCCCAATGTTTTCGTTTCTAAAACTGACTGATAATTCCAAGATGATCCACAGGTACAGGGTATTATTTATACAAGGAAAACATAGTAAAAAAGGAACTATAGTAAAGAAGAAGCCATGAAGATTTTTAAGGGAAGGCAACCATAAAAATACTAGTGGGCCACAACTGAAAGAGATTTTTCTGTAAGAAAATCTTTTAAAATCGCTAATTACTTCTCTGTTGTTTTGGGGGCCTTCAAGTTGTTCTACTGTGGTAGAGTTGTTTTCAGTGAAACATGAAAAAGATTTACTCATCTATTTCATCATTCCCCATTGGTTATAAACTGTAAAGATAAGTGCTTGTATTCATAGTGCCTAACTGCCAGTTAAATTTTGGTTTTGAATAATAGAAAATCGATTGATTTATGGATTGTGCTGGAAGGACAGAACCTTTATTTTCTATGTTGGTTTTATATACAAAATATATTTTCTTTTTTTACTTATGTTAATTGGGATGTTGCATTGTTAACAATTGCCTGTACTAGAGTTCCAGCAGATGGTTGCATAATCCTGAAGGTTATGTTGACAGTTCAGTTCTGTCACCTTTTGCTGCGTGTTCAGTGCTTCTTAAGGCAAAATGCAGAATTCCCATTCACTTGCATAAACCTCTGTTAGCAATATATGTAACCACATAACTGGTGTATGTGCATGCTCTAGTAGTTTGGTAAGGTGGAGCTGATGTCTTGTAGTATGGACAGTGTAGTAGCCTGAATATATGCAGCCTTCTCTTTTTAAAAGACAGTTTAATTGCCTAGGTCTTGTCTGAGGTAGGAAACAGTGGAAAAACAGTGTTTCCATCTTTGTGATATATGAGCAGTAGCAGTAATACAGCCGATCTTTCCTGACTTTTAAATCTTTTCATATCCAGATACATTTGCTGAATTAGCTATATGTGACTTTGTAATATAATACTTCAGATAAAAGTAATATTCACTACTATGGCTTTTAAATATGTGTGTCCATTTTGACAAATGGATTCTGTATACCCTGATGTATCATATGTTTTGGCTTTTCAAGTGCATACTTCTACAGGTTTATAGGCTTTCATGAAGCCCCAGTCTTATTCTGCTATCTATTCTGCTGTTTCCCCACTTCCCTCAAGATCAGTTAGCTCATGGATGCTGAGGCAAGACTGCCTTTGTTTCCAACCAGTTTGCTCTAAATTAAGTAATTTATTGTTTAATCATCTAATAGAGAACTTCAGTATCTTTCTCAATGACAGAATATTCTTTATGTGAGATGAGTAAAGACAAGATCATGATACCATTGACCATGGAGCCCAACCCTCCTGCTCAAAGTGGATTCTCCTAAAGCTCAGGACTGTGTCCATTTGGGTTTTGAATATCTCTAAGGATAGAGACTCCAGAACATCTCTGGCCAACCTATTACAATGTTTGACTATTCTCACAGAAAGGATTTTTTATTATCTTTAAATGATACTTTGTGTATTTCAGTCTGAATTGGTGGATGGGATTATTCCTCCCCTAGTTCAGGACTTGGCATTTCCCCTTGTTGAACTTCAAGAGTTCTTGTTGGCCCATTTGTGTGGCCTGTCAAGGCACCTCTGTATGGCAGCACGTCCCTCTGCTGTATAAGCCCCTCCTCCCAGATTTTTACCGTCTGCAAATTTGCTGAGGGTGTACTCAGTCCTATAATCCAGGTCAGTAATGGAAAAGTTCAAGTATGGACTCCAGTATCGACCTCTGGGGTGCACCCCTGGTCGAAAGTCTCCAGTTAGATTTCATGTGAGTGGTTACAAACCTCTGATCTCTACAGCTCAGCCAACTTCAACACTGTCTGTTTTACACAGTGCATACTTGAGCTGTTCATCTGTGAGAATGTTATGGGGGACAGTGTTGAAAGTCTTGCCAAATTCAAGGTTAAAAACATCTAGTGCTTTCCCATTGACGCTATGCAGTGCTGTGCAAGAGATAGTTTTGTCAAGAGCGTGGTTAGAATTGCTAGAAAAACATAATGAATTTTGTCAAATAGTAATTAGCAAAATAAATACCACAAAGCAGATACAAGACATGGATCAACTTATTTTTGTGTGTTATGTATCAAGCATTTCATTAGAGACATTTCATCAGATTAACAAAATTAATTAAAGAAAATGTGTGTTGTGTGCCTTCCTCTCACAAAGATTGTTTTAAATTTGAGAGAAAGCCATGGAACTTGGGTTTTCTTACCGTCTGTCTTGATAGCCTGTTAGCTGAAATTTTTCATCAAGAGTGTGACTCATTTTACCATGTAGGATAATTTTTGTGTCTGACTCAGTAAAGCTGTATCTGTGCTCATAGCTATTTCAATAATTTGAAAAGTTTACTGGATGTTTGTCTTTAGAATAAATCATCCCCTTCAAGTTTTACATTTATAATTCAGATTCACAAAGTCTTATGGGTGTTTAGTACTCTTAAGGAATCTGTCCCTAAAGGTATGTAGTATTTAAGGTTGTTGAACTTCTTTTTTTGTTTCTTTAATTTTTTTTTCCCTTCCTTGGTAATAAAATTTGTTTAAGATCTGTCTTTGATAGTCAGAATTGAGGTTTTACCTTGGCCTGTGCTGTATAGCTCTGCTTATGCTTAGTGCTAGTTTTATCATACCTGGCCTGTAGTGCTGTTCTGCAGCACTGCACTGTACCATTATCCATGACTTGGTCTTAAACATTCCCATCTCTTCCTTCTCATATGCTCCTCTTTATAACTTCTCCCAGGATGACCCACTTCCTAGTTGTTATTTTTTAAACAAATAGGGAAGTAGCAAAAGCTCCAGATTCTTGATTGCTCATTCTAGCTGACAAACATTAAAATCTCCTCTGGTTTTGTTTGCCTTTCCTCCTTAAGACTGTGAGCATCTTTGAACAGTGAAATCACCTTCCTATGAGACACTGTTTTGCAGGTCTGTGGCATGCCATGAAAGAAATATCCAGCATCTTTGGGCTTTATTCAACAGTGACTCTTCAGTAACTACCACTCTGTTCGGGATGTGCTTTCTAAAATAAGTTCTAGGTTTCAAGTCATTGTAATTAACAGTGACCCTAATTGTTAATTATGTGGGAGATTGAAGCTCGACTATAAATACTACACAGATCTTTTCACTGAATTTTGGACTTCAATAAAACCATTTAATTAAACTTGCTCTTAAAAATTAATTACGTATGTGCTAGAAACGTGATGGTTCTTGTATCTTTAAAGAAAATCTCAAAAACAAAAAACATAACATTTTGGCAGGGTTGAGAACAATTAGAAATTTTCTCTCCATTAACACAACTGACAGTCAAAGGTGTTTTCCACCTATATAAAGGGAAAGCTTCAAAGCACTCTTTATTGCTCTAAAGATATTAACAAAACTGACTTCACATCTAAGTCCTCTGTTACATTTGATAGACTATTTAAAACTGCTGCTTTCAGTCTCAAGCAAACAGTGAAATAGATTTCTACATCAAAGATATCAGAAAAACTTATGCATCATTAAATGTTCTCAAAATACCATTTTTATTCTTGGAGGTTTTTTTTAAGAATCAGAAAAAGGAGGTACACCATGCAGCAAAATTCATATTGTGCAGACATGCTGCAGAAACACATCAAAAGTTGCAGTCTCATATGTATGTTAAATCATTGATTTTTTTTTTTTCTCAGTATTTCATACTTTCTCCCCAACTCTGTAACATCTCTCCTTCAGTACTGCCACAGTCCTGGAGGAATTGGATGGTTTTGTTTGGGTTTTTGCCTTTCACATAATTTTGTGCCACTCAAGGAAGAATGTCTGCCGAAAACTTGTTCAGTGTGGCCTTATTCTTTTCATGTCTTACTAAGAAACTCTTAGGGGAAAAAAGACTTACGCAAACTGTTATTGAAAATGTATTAAATGAACAATTGAATTCAGTTTGTTATTCTAATAACTTATTTTTTCTAATTTGAGAATAATCATTAACAAAATATTCCGAAGAGATACTAAAAAAGATGACAGAGTATATATTAATTGAAGTGTGTATGTATGTGTACTATATAGTCCAAGTATAACATGAAATACAGTATTTGTAGTATTTCTTGAAAGAACTGATTGAAAGACAGAAGATGACTAAAAGAAGCCATGTGGTACAGGTGGCAGCATTGGCATCTTCCTCGCACTACTGTGCTGAAAATACATAATTTTGACCTTGGAGGGGTACTACTTCTGTTTAGAGGGAGTGCCAGTGGGAGTGCCCCTTGGAGAAATCTGTTACTGGGATCCAGTCCATGCAGGCAAATTGAATGGCACACAGATCACTGAATGCATACTTTTTTTTTTTTAATCCTAGCATATTACTGTAAATATTATATTTTAACAAATCAAATTTTAACATAGGAGTGAAATATTTTCCTATTCAATTTTTAAGAGAAATATCTTGAGAGTGTGTAAAAGACTTCTTGCGAAGAATATAAATGTAAGAAAGGAACTCAATTTTTGTCTTGAAAGAATCTGGGTATAACTGTTCCCTGTTGAATTGTAATGTAAGCTGCCTCATTAGCTCACCCAGCAGCTTCGTTTAGATTTGCTGTGATGGTGAAAGCAATTAAGCCTGCAGGACTGCACAGATCAGAGCTATGGAAATGGTGTAGCAATTTGCCATAATGTCTAAGTCTCATTGAGAGTTTTCTTTTTATCCCCACATCTTCTTAAAATTGGAGCAGGAGCATATTATGGTGAAGAGAACCAAATACACACCTAAAAGTGGTTCACTATCCACACTATTAGTTGAAAGTGCTTTGAGTGTAGTACAAGCTGCTAGGAGGAATAGGTAATGATAGGAAACTAATTTTACTTTATTTTACTTAGGAAAAAACAAAAGGGAAGTAGATAATGTATAATAATTTCACGAAGTTTCTCAATTTCATTAGCATTGGTGAGTCTGCTGGCCTTTTTTTGTGTTATTGACTGAGCAAATAATGAAGTGATATTATAAGGCCTGTGCAAAATGGCTGTAGTAGTCTGCGCTGGTTGCCTAATCTGTTTATCTTTTCCATTTATTCTTACTACTACAGAGGGAGAAAGGGATAGTCCTAATGGCCTCATGTGATCAGCCAGTCCAGTGGGGGAAATATCTTTGATTAGCAGTCTGCTGCCCATTGTCTTTAAGTCTGAAACTGGATAGAAATGCAGAACACTTTTAGTATGTCCTGTGGAGGTGCTGCCAACATAGGAAGTGATACATGAGAGTAAGTGCTTGCAGAATGTTTAGCTTCCTGCAAGCTACAGTCTGCTGCTACTAGATTATGTCATGTGTTTGAAAAAGGGGAATGTGCATCAAGATGAAAGAAATATGTGCCTAATACTTGTCTAACTTCTCAGACATTTTTCTATGTTTTTATGCAGTTTGCTGTCTTCCTGCTCTGTCACATATCTGAAGAACTAATTCTGCCTGACACATTTTTCAGAAATTGAAACTTCAAAAAATTTTCAAAAGAACTATTCTAATATTTTTAGGGGCATGGATTTTTTTTTTTTTAATGTGACCTTTTCATTTAATTATTCCAATGGGAAATTGATGCCAAAAAATTCAAAATTTTGCCTAGTGTTTTCTTTTACATTCCTAACTGTAGAAATGTTAGTTGCCTTCTGTTATTATAAAAAGTATCTTATTGCAACTTTGCAGAGTTCTCACGTTTTCTGTAATTTGTAGGATGTAATTGCATTTAACTCTGCGGCTGGATCAAGTATGTATGTTTTCTTTCTTTTGGAAACTGAATTACTTAAACATCCCCACCACCACTTGGTCTGGATAACAATAATGCAGAATACTAGCACTTTTTAAGTGAGTGAACTTGACTTATTTTAGTCCCTTGGTTTTTGAGTATATTATTCTGTTGTGGGATTTTTTCCTACTATTAACCAAAGATAAACATACCTTTACAGTCATTACAAGCCTTTGTTTTAATTGAAGATTACTGCATAGTCACTGAGAATTTATTATAATGAATTAAGTTTTAGATCCAGTTAGTGGATTTTCTCTTTATTTTTCAAAAGATGGTAGGAGAACTCAGTAGAGAGAAATCATCAGCTCAACACCACAGATCAGCTCTCAGCAAGTGTCAGCTGATGTAACTACAATGATGTTTGCTAAAAGTATTTTTACCATAAGCAGAAGAGAATTAAGTCTAAAGTGCTTTTTATATATGTCTGTTAATTTGAATGGGAACTCCCCTGGGGAAAATGATCATTCATTTTAAGATATTCATATCTCTCACTTTGACTTAATGGAAATGTGTAAGGGAGAATGGAGAAAGAAAAAATTTTTTGTTACTATTTGCTTATAATGCAATGGAAGAACTCAAAAATACAGCTTACAGATATTTTTCTCAGAGTTAGTTTCTTTTAAAACAGTAGGAACATCTATCACAAGATGGTTTGGGGGGTTTTTTTATACCTCCTTCTTTTATAAGCTATTTGGTGATACCATTTACATTTTGAAGTGGCTGTGACTCAGTTTCTTCAGTGCAAACAGATTACAAAGGCTCACGATGTTCCAGCTTACAGCTGACTTCGGCAGTAAATAAAAATTACGAGTAACGGGACACACCTGTGCCTTCATCATGGCTTACAGGTAGCTCAGGCCATTCTGCAGAGGAAGGAACTTCCTCAGAACTCTGTGACCCTGCTGTGCTGCCCACATCACTGGACAATGTCAGAGTTCTGGCTCAAGGCACAAGTACAGGACCTTGTTTTAAGGTAGAAGAGCTGAGTGTTTACACTTACAAAATGAATAGTAAAAATGATTTTTTAATTTGAAAACATAAGTTGTATAAATAGATTCATCTAACCACAAAAATGTTCCAACAGAATAGTAAAGACACAGAGACATAACCATTAACATTAATGACAATCTAGTTCTTCTGTTCTAAAAGGTTGCTTATCCAGTTTCTTCTATCTGATTGATAAAATGTTATAAACGTCAGAAGAGTTTGTATTTTCTAGTTAAACTTGCTAGAATTATTTATACTGAGATCAAAGATACACATGTTCCTTTATTATATGTTCTTTTTCATGTTTCTTCTAGGTAAGTTAATTAAAATATTTCTCTAAAAATTACACTAAATACAAAGCACAATAACAGCAATCTTTGAAGATTCCAAAAACTTTATCTAAAGAACACCATTTATATTTATTTGAAATTGGTGTATGTTAGGGTAATTACTGCTGAGCCTTCAGGCTAAAGGAAGTACTCTCAGCCAAATTATACAAGGGTGTGGATTAAATGAAGCATTACTCTCTGTTTGGCAGCAGTGGATATAGATTGCAAAATCAGGGTGTGACGTAGTACTGTGGAAAGTCTCTGCCAAAAGTGATTTGGCCTAAGTGTGCCCTTACTTTCTCAGTTCTGTGGATCCTAAAACAACTGAATCTAATTAATTCCTAAGTTGAGAGGTCCTGTTAGCTGTTTTCACTCTGAGCTTGTCTGTAATTTTGGTCTATTGAGCCACGAGACAACAACATGCTTAGTTGAAATTTCAGCTGGTCACAAAAGGGGAAACTCCTTCTGCCAAGGACTGTGCAGTAAAGTATCAGTTCCCTCCTCCATTAGAAAGCTCAGGTCAGCAAGGATGCTGTCTGTGCAGCAATAAACATGAGTGAAGAAAATGAAGAAATTGATCCCTTCTTGTATTGCTCCAGTCCTTCTGCTCCTGTCATTTCCAGAGGAGCTGGGAGGACTATGCAAAAACCCCAGTAGCAGCCATGGTGCACAGGAGGGAGACACCTCTATCTCCCCAAGAGGAGACCAAAGTACTTTGATTTCATTGCTGGTTTTGACAAGTTAACAAAACCCAATACATTAAAAACTAAAAAAAATCTATGTTTTAAACATATATTATCCATCCCATTTTGGTACACATGCATACTTTTTCAACTTTTTTAAAAAGCCTTTGCTAATTTTGTTGATAGATTTTTATGTGTGAAGCAACTAAACTTTCACGGGTTCATTAGACAACTTGTTACTGTTGTTGCTGAAGCACCAATTTCAGTGACAGCAAATTTCCCTGACATGATTCATTCCACTAATATAATACCTTTAAAGTTAACTTCGGGTGTATGTGGTCTATATTGTGCTCTGCAATAGGCAGTGGTAGTGATGCAGTTTGATCATTACAGTTTGATATGGATGTCATAGGTTAGCAAGCATAGTCCCGGAAGGGACGTCCTTGCTAAGGGGTGCTTACAGTTTCCTCTGGGAACTGATAGAACCTATCAGCTGGCCAGTTTGAATATGGACAATTCTCTAAACCACTTAAAGTTGTGATCACCTCTGTGATCCACATTTAAGAATAGGCAAACTCCCCCTCCAAGCTCTCTCTCGTTTCCGGCGCTGGGACAGGTGGCTGCAGGCCCCGTGTGGGGGCCAGCGGGCCCGGCCAGGCCCTGCCTGGGCCAGGCCGGGCCGGGCCACGGCCATCCTGGAGCCATGGACCTGTTCCAGCCATGGAACGCCCCCCACTGCCTTGCCGTGGGCAGCCGGAGCGGCTCGGCTCTCCCCCCTCTCCACTGCGATAAGAAAAATTCAACATTCCAGCTGCAAAGCTGCAAGGCCGAGGTGAGAGTAACCCTTTTATTGCTGTGAAGAGCTGAAAACCTGAGGGAAGAGAGAGAGGAGATGCTTAAAGCTGAAATTCTGTTGTGAAGCTATGATATATCAGAGTATCCTGTTGTAATTTCATGAAGATATGGGGGGTGGAGTGTTCAACTCGTGAGCAAAAGCACCTGCGCTGAGATAGGCAGATGCTGACGCAGCTGTAATTTCATGAGAAGTTTGGACAGGGAGAGATGAACCAGATGAGGACTTTTGCTCCAAACGGGAAAGGAGAAAACCTCAGTCCGTAGAGATGAACCAGATGAGGACTTTTGCTCCAAATGGGAAAGGAGAAAACCTCAGTTCCTAGAGATGCTCCCAGAGATACTCCTAACGATGAAGATGATGAAGACCCTTTGCTCCCAGGGAAGGAGAAGGGCCTCTGTTTTTGTTTCTGAACGGCTCAACCTTAAAATTGTACCCCAAAAATCTTCAAGAGTGGACCCTCGAAAGCAGTTGCGGGAAAAGCTGCAAGTCGGGGGAAAGGACTCACACGCAGGCAGAGACTCCTCTTCCTAAATGGACTGAACAATATTTGGAAGTGGGCGGCTGTCTCGTTGTGATAATGTTTTCATAGCATGAGCAAGAAGAGACTTCTCTTTCTAAATGGACTGAACAAGGTTATTATGGAAGTGGTAAACAGACTGAACATCTTAAGGGTTGTCTTTTCACATTGTCAGTGGGAGAAGGGAGGAAGGTGGGGGGAGGAGGAGAGTTCTGAAGGTGGTATAATTTTTTTCTTCTTTTAGGTCTGTTAATAAACTTCTTCATATTCTTTCAAGTTTGGTGCCTGTTTTGCATTTCTCCTAATTCTTATCTCACAGCAGATAAACAGTAATGAGTATTTTGGACCAAACCACTACAATGGATCATGTTGATTCTGTAGAAGCTAATGATAGAGGATGGTGGCTTGGGAAAGCATTAACAAAGCAGAAGGCAGGTACAGAGAAGTGAAGACTCTGTGGGTGTGTAACTCAGATGTTGCTGTTGTCACACAGTAGTTTGCTGTTATATACAGAGCTGGCCTCAATGTGCTGCCTTGATGCAGATGAAATGAGAGCTTCACTGGGAGCCTGTCTGCTCATTGTTAGCTCACTTTCTTGCTTGCTGGAGGTTGTAAGGAACAGTGACTCATTGCTTGTTGGCCTCAAATGAAGTGCTAGAATTCTTTTAAAACTCTGCTTCTGAAAACTTGTATTTGGGTGTTCTCTGCAACCTGTGGCACTCAGTGAAGGAAGAGATTGCAGAGGTTCCTTTCTCATGTTTTCCAATTAGGGCTCAGTTTCTTCAGTTTTCACTTCCCCAGGCAAAGAAAAAAAATTCAAATGACAGACACGCAAATTTGAAAACCTTTTAGAGTCTCCCCTGCTCACTTGACCCCAGGCTTTGTTCTGGCTTGCTGGACAGTCCCTTTGCAGAAAGCTCTTACTCAACTGTGTGACACATAATATTTTACACTCTGTAGGTCATCTAAAGATTGATTCCAGCATCCCCTTATGATTCTAGATATCACATCCCCTTTTCCTATCCTGTCAATCTCTACTCCGGTTGTCTATATATGCTAGCTTCTGGTGCTATGGATAGGGGTTTTTTACAGATTAGCTGAAGGGTGTTGCAATGGCATATGTTGATATAGGTCTTCCTGGAATCTTTTCAGAGCCTGACTGGTCAAAGGAAGCAGACTGCTGCAGCTAATATGCCAAATAATAAAATACAGAAAATTGGAGCTTCCTTCAAAATATGCATCGAGCATCTTTTGCTGTGACAAATTGCCTAGTAGCAAAAGTGTGTTGAAAATTCATTCACCTAACTTCTGGTTGTCACTATGCACCTGCAGAGCATATTAAGATTCACTTTGTAAGGTGTATTTTCAGCTGAAGACCCTAAATTTGTTTCATTTTCCTACTCCCTGCATCTTTGAGTTTTCATTTATGGATAATCACATTTAAGCAGAGTTCACCTCTGTAGTAAAAAAGGATCGTCCTGTCCTTAAAGTGGGGGGTTTTTTGTGACTGTCTCAATTCAGAGGAGGTGTCTGTGAGATGTCACCTCTTCTACTTGTTCAGGAGAATGTTGTAACAGAGCTAGTTGAAGAACTTATCCTGTGTTGATACTTTTCTCCTGTAAGGACTCCAAGCATGTTCTTGGAAATTTTCATTTTAGGAATAGTTCAAAACACAAGTTCTGAATATACATGTTGATTAATTAGTGGTAGCTTTTCACCTGTCATGTCCAGCAGTTCAATCTCATATAATATATGTTCTGCCCAATTATATTTGCTTCAGATTTGGCTGCTTCTGCATAAAAAACAGCAACAAGAGGAGAAGAAATATAATTGTTCTTCTGTTATGTGCAAAATTTGGAGTGTAGTGCCCACCTGATGCACATCTATAATATACCACATCATGTGTACCTTGGTAACAGTACTTTATTGAAAATTTGTTTTCCTTCTTGTACAGAACATAAAGGAAACTTCCATCTTTTTTTGCTACTCACACATGTAAAGGATCTTCAGCAATTGAAATTGTGGTTTCAATTAAGGCTCTTCCTGCAAATCAGCTTCTCTTACCAAAACAAATAATTTTCAGAGTAAGTTCCAGGAATCACTCAAAGAGAACAAGGTGTGTCCAGGGTTGTCTGTATCACCAGTTCTTGAGTTAATAATTGGCACGTAAGCGTGTGCAAAAACCATCTAGGAAGTTTGAACTACTGAACATGGTTATTAAGACATATGCTTTGAGACTTCCAAACTTAAGAGTGTTACTAGACAATTTTCTGTTTTTCAGTTGTTTGGTCCTTTTGAAGAAACAGATGTTTGTAGCGGTTGTTGATGAAGTCAGTTTTAAAGAAACTCTGATATTATTTACAACGCATAATGTATAGAAATGGGTGGTTCCTTTCAGAATAGGCTGTGGAGAACTTCTTGTCCTTGAATATTCAGACCTTAATCACTCTCCTCTTACTTATGATTATGAAAACTTAGCACTTGCTGCTTTTGTCTGGGTTTTGGGTTATTGGAGATGCTGTATGAGCGTAGTCAGTAGTGATTTTAGCTGCAACTGGTAGTCAAACCAGAGAGGATGGGTCATATAATGAAGCTTACATGTTAAAGTACTGCAGTTTTTAACAGTTTGGCACTACCTGTGTGATGATGTGAAAAAAGCTGGTATGGTATTGGATTAAGTGCTTAATCAAATTTATTTCATGATACTGTAAAAAATATTTAGTCAAATGATATTTCTTTTTTCAGTCGTTCAGAATTTAATTTTCATTAATATTTGTGTTTACATTTTTAAACCTGCTGTGCTAATAGTCTTGCTTGCAAAATTCCTGTACAAATAAGATACAAATTCACTGGATAGAACTGTTATTTTTACTTTCTGGCTTGCAACTGAGATAATGGAAAATCTTACTGTCTTCTAATCCCAGCTGCAGCATTTTGTGTTGTTGATTGAACCTTGGAGAGAATTCTGTTCTCTCCAGGATAATCCAGAGTTTTAGAAATGTGGTTTTAGCCCAAAGCTGGGCACAGCACCTCTTTATGAACCTGCCTGTCTTAATTTGCCTTCTTTTACCTCTCCTCAGGAAATTTATCCCTGTGTAAATGAAAGGGAGTATTGCTTCCTAATTATGTTCATTGCAAACATTTTCCATGCTTATTTTTTTTTGCATATTCCCCTCCTAAGACCTAAACATTCAAAAAATCCACTGCTATAAAAGCAGTAACAGGTTGGTGTTGCATTCTAGAGGACTTTGAAGACCTTGTAGGTAAAGGAAACTGAAAAATCAACATCATTGAAATCTGTGCCCAGCTGGATATCCAATGTGTTGCTTTAATGTTGGACTTAATATTTCAGTATATTTTCTTCTGTAACAGATGATACCAATATTAGTCTCAAGTGCTTTGTCATGTGTTATTTGCAAGGAACTATATTCAGATTTTGTTACCAAAGTGGTTGCAGGCCATTATTATATTTCCCTATACAATTGGATACTAATTGGAAAGGGCTTAGTTATTCATACATGTTCTAAGCACTGATACATAGAAAAACTCTTTCTTAAAGTAGTTCATAAATTGTCTTGAAAATTCAGAAGTATGCATGTGGGAAAGCTCTCATGGGGTAGTTTGGTTTTACCACAGACATATTTTCGTGAAATATCTGACCAGTCTAATTTCTAATCTAAAAAATGGAAATTAAACTCGGGGGTGTATTTTAAAGACATGATCTCCTAATTCTGAATATACAGTAAGAAGTGTGTCTGTCATGAGCTTTTTTCCTTACTCTTTTGATTTGAGACCAAATTAAAAATCTTATATAATGGTTTCCTGATACAGTGTCTGCCAATGGTCCTGCATTTTTCAGGTTTGATAAGGTATGAATTGTTTGTCTATTTCATGGAATTTTCTGGTAATAATTTGTCAAAATTACTATTCAGTACTGGCTGAAAGTGCTAATGTCATAGAGAAAGTAGTGGCTATTCTGGTCATGATAGAGACCTGAAATATCAAGCTGACTTATTTTTTCCAGCATATTGCAGATGATGTTGGTGATACTATTCTACCCTGAATGTAAATGTTAGGAAAATGCTACATAAGTTCTTCAAGCAGTTACAAGATTTAAAGTGTTTTTTTTTTCTCCAGTCAAGATGTGGTGTGACATTGTGAGGCTTACTCGGTAATACAGAAATTCAATAGTTTATGCAGTAAGTGGTTGTTTTTACTTAGCTGACAAGACTTTGCATTGCAAAAAATTGCTGATTTTAAAGAGTATTTGTGGTATTGCAAGCATATTTTCTTACATCTTTTCACTTGTGGAACGGCAGGCTAATTTGATGTAAGTTACTGGGAGTAACTAGCCATTGCTGAATTTCTGTTGTGGGAAGAACCATGCGAAGTAAATTACTTGGTTTTCCTTCCTTGCATAATTTTCATTCTTTGCCTTTTATCTGCAGTCAAATACATTTTTTTAAAGACATGAGTAGAGTCATGAGGTCATAAGACACTTCGAGAGTTGCAGATAAAGTCTATTTAACTGTATTACATAGGAATTACCTGTATTAATAAATAAAATTTAACTGTACTACATATTTTTAGAAAACAGATAATCATAAATCCTGCTTAAAACCTCAATTTCCTCTGATTCAGGGAGGGTAAGTTAAAGTAGAAGCAAAACTATTACTAAACTCAAACTATTACTAAACTCACTGCTACTTCAGTGTTGGACATTTACAGCTCCAAGGGACTGCAGTTTTTATATTTCATGAAGTGTTTTTTGATAGGGAACACCACAAACTACATGTAATAGAACACAAAATAAGTTTCTTTTCAATTTTACTTTACTTTTTTTGCTTTTAAATAGTCCAG
Source organism: Corvus kubaryi (assembly GCF_017639235.1). Taxonomy (NCBI): domain Eukaryota; kingdom Metazoa; phylum Chordata; class Aves; order Passeriformes; family Corvidae; genus Corvus; species Corvus kubaryi. The sequence goes on along the minus strand of NW_024582091.1, from coordinate 37,053,148 downwards.
GTGAGCTTAGCAAAACTAATAATGACTTTCTCAGGATATCTGCAGCACTAGAAGAAAAATAACTCTTATTAATACAAAGAATGCATCATAGTCTGCATTTTCCTTACATCTTTTCTATCTGCTATCTAAAACTTGTAAATAATGCTGCCAATCTGATTTCAGAAAGCTGATGGTATCTATGCAGGCTTATTGATGTTTGCTATAGAATCACTTTCTGTTCTCTATGTTGTAGAAAGAAGCAACTGGATACTGTAACCTCTGCTCATTTTCAGTATCTACTGCCATTGTGATGTCATGTTAGAAGTTTTCGTAAATTAGCACATTCCTGATTAGCATGAATTCAATAAATGTTCTTTACTTCAAAAGAATGCTTGGGACACGTGCTACTACTTGCATTGTTTACATATGGTACTGTAGAAACTTAACATTTGCAAGAAAAATGTAAGATGATGGTTTGATAAGATTACTCAGAAATAATTAGGTGGGTGTGTAGGCTGCTAAATGTATTTGATTTTAATCTCTAATTAAAAAGTTGGATTTTTTAATTGTTTTTGTGATGCAATAGTTTTCACTTCATTGTGCTTTTTGTAAATAGGGGCCAAATTTAGCCTGTTCATTGTGCCTAAGTACAAAATATATGTTTTCAAATGAAACCCAAAGCCAGTATCTCTATAGTCCTCCTCCTGGAGGATTATTCTCAGAGCAAACACATGTATGTGTCCTTGTATACCTTGAACCAGGAATGAAAATGATGGCTAAACTTGAATGAGTATCTCTATGCATTCTTTCGGCTGATGAGAGATATAATTATGTTGTGGGATCTGGCACTGCCAGAAGCATAGTGTTTTCATGTTGGTGCTGTCTGATTCTGAGGTCTCTTACATGAGGATTGGAATTGGTGGATATTACAGCAAAGGTATCTCTCTGTGGATCTACAGGTGTGAATTTAAGCCTTGCTCTGTTCCACTGCTCCAGTGTTCATTTAACTCTGCTGCAAGGACAAACTACTTGGTCACTTGGGCTGTGGAATCAGACACAACCAGATGCATTAGCTGGAGGGAACTGCATCACTTCTTAGAGAAAGGAAGTTACTCTGTTAAAGCACACTAGACCACTTGTGTCTCTCACTTCAGGAAAACCATGACTTGCTCGTGGTTTGAGAACGGAGGGTTCTCCTAGCAGCTGCAGTTGGGGCATCCACTGGGAAGTTGCATGTTGTGTTAAAGAAGCTGCAGCACAATGTTTGGAGCTGCATGGTTCTGAATTGTGTAACTCCCTAGAGTTATTTTTCTAGATAACTCCTTTTAGTACCAGTGTTAAGTGAACAATTGGTTGAAAAGGCAAACATTACTTACTTTTTTATTGAAAGCTTATCCTGATGCACAGGCTTTTTCTATATGGTGTAGTGTTTTGAATGGCAAACCAAGCCCGATCTATTGACATAATTTCCCAAGATTATTTTGTTAATTTACAAGTTTTTATTGCATTAATAGGGATGGAGAAGGGAAACAAAAATAAGCTATGCTTTTCCACCTATCAGCACAGCTGTTTCAGCTTAGCTTGGAGAGGGTAAGGTGGGGTGGATTTGAGGTTTTTTATGCTTTAGGATTTTTGTCATTGCCATCTAAATTAGTCCGCACTAACTGGCGGAGTGTTGTCTGGCAGCAGTAGAGCTGCCAGAGCTTTTCTGTCTCTCATTTTTCTGAAGTGTGTATAGCATATAAACAGCTCTCATATCCAACTGGCAAAATAAATAATCAGAAATTTCTCTATATAACTTACAAAAAGTGAGACAGTAAACAGAGGGATTCTATTTGTCCTGTAGATTTTTGGGTTTAAGTGGATAGATTTAGGTTAATTGGAATCCCACTTAGAAAATGAGAATGACATTGAGGAGATAATTCAACCTTTTCCAGATGCTCTGATAGAAGCAAAAGGTGGGGAAAAGACAAGGAGAGTGCTAGTAATGGCATGGGCTGACACTGAGTAGACTTCTGTCAGTGCAGAATACCCTGCAAGAGGTAATGGGTGTTTGTAGGAGACCTTTGCATTCAGTAATGTTGCCATCACAGCGCCTTCGTATGTACCCTTAAATACGGCATGTGAGAACTGTCTATTTTGAGCATACACATTTTAAGGGGTTTGCAAGATCACAGAATCACAGCATTGTTTAGGTTGGAAAAGGCCTACAAGGTCGTTGAGCTCTAGCTTTACCAAGAGTCACCTTGTCAACTAGACCATGGCACTAAGTGTCACATCCAGTAGTTTCTTAAACACTTCCAGGGACGATGACTCCACCACCTCCCTGAGCAGCCCATTCCAATGCTTAACAACCCCTTCCATGGAGAAATTCTTCCTGGTGTCTAACCTGACCCTCCCCAATGCAGTTTGAGGCCATTTCCTCTTGTCCTGTCACCATGATACAGATTAAACTTCATTGAAATAGTTTTCAATACACTTTGGTCCTATCAATTCTCTTATTCAGTCTGGAATATCTTCAAAATCAAAGGTGCTAGACTAAGTTATGTAGAGCAGAATTGGAAGTGGGCTTTCACCTACAGCAGTGGATATTTTGAAACATCTGCTTTGCTGGTGAAACAAAAAGATACGCTTGTGTTACGTAGGTGCATCCACTCCTTTCATTTTGTGTGAACTGTGTCTGAAAATGTTTGTGGTGGGTTCTAAATGTATTTGTGATCCTGTGTTTAAATAAAGGAAAACACGTTCTTACCCAATATATAAACAGTATTTTTATTTAATGAATTCTGCTTGATCTGTTAGAGCATAATTGGTTTGAGGATAAAGTCTTTGAGGGAAGATTAATATATATTTAGATCATTACAAAATTACCTTAATTCCCTTACATTATACATAGCTTGAAAAATGAAATTGCAGAAATAGCTGAAACCTTAAAACTTTCCTTTGAAACCTGAAGTAGAGATTATATTGCATTCTAAAAGATCCTTTGGTGACAAAGATCATGCTTTTGACTCGGCGACTGTGCTGAAAACACGATTCCGTTTACTGGAAAAAGTTTTAAAGACGCAGATGAGTAGGGAGAGGAATGAGCTGATTGACACATACTCATCTCATATGTGACTTGACTTTTTTTCCAGTGTTTGTTATTTAATTGGGTGTATTTTAACTACATTGTGTTGCAAGAGCAACCATGATATAATTCATAAGAATTTCTGTAACAAGAAATACCATTTCCTAGAGGCATTGTTTATTTTCATATCTTCCAGGATTTTTGTGGGTTTTGGGACATTAGCAATTAGTATAAACCTAAAGTAAAACTCCATTAAAAACAGAATAATGTGTAACTAGAGTAGGTAAGATTTTTTTTTTCTCTCTGCATGCTTTAGAGGTGTTTGTCACAGAAATGTCTGAATATTAACATTTTTCAGTTTCCTTAGATGTAAATTTGTCCTTTGTTCTGTGATTTTCTGAGAATTTTCCAGGATGAACTTTTGGATGATTTCATTAACTATAGATTCCATGTGACTGAAATCCTTAGAGATTTATTATGCTCAAATACCTTTAGTAATTAAAAAATTGATTTATCAAGAGCATTTCAGAAAGTGAGAAAAAACCTTCTTTCAAAAAGTTAATTAAAGCAAGAGTTCTGTAATGAATGCTATCTAAGCCTTTTTTAAAAGAGCATTTTTTCACAGAAACATTTCACATTGTGTGGTTGTAGACAGTCCAGTAGGGTAATAGTGGAATTATGTGACTCCCTAGAAAGACTTCTTTCCCTGTTCTGCCTCTTATGCTTTTAGTTTAAAACAAATAAAATCACTAAAGATGCTGTTATTTGAAAGGAGGTGTTCTTAATTATTACAAGTACTATTCTGGGGCACTCTTGCTGTTACCATATCAATTTCTATATAAGTCAAGTCTGTTTGGAAGTGAACTCACCTACTTTGTGCATTTCAGTCCAACTATTTAAAATTTGATCACCTCACACTAATGTGTTTATCTAGAGCAGATGGCAGCTTTTCAGTGAAAGCATGCAATAAAACTGGGGACTTGGTAGTACAGACACATTTTGGACAAGTGCATGGCTTCTGTCTTCTCTTTAGTTGCAGTTATACTGGCAAAGAATATATTAGCAGAAGTGACCAAGGGGAACTGTTTCAGTTCACTGTTCAAATTGTACAGGAAACTACCACAGTTTCAGACTCCTTTCAAGGTAGACAGATACATTGTTTTTCAAACCAGTTCTTTGGAAGTAATTTCCCTAAAGGTGGGCTCCGGACATAATTGTAACAATAGGATTATGTGGGCACTAAAGAAGAGCTCTCCTGCTGTTAAATTGTGTCAATGTGAAAATTCAGAGCATTTGAGGAGAAGCATTAGCATCTATCATCTTGAGATGCCTAACATTGCAGTTAGACATTAACAGTAATTCTCCTAGAAATAATATGTTCTTATGTAAAATTCCGTATAAAGGAAACTGCTGAAGAATCAATGTAGAGTAGTAGGAAATGCAATGATTCAAATGTTGATACTTTCGTAGAGATTAGCTTCTGAAGATGTATATTATTTGGAAGGTGAAGACAGCAGATGTGTTAAGAAAGAATATTGTTGGAGAGTTCACATAAAACATCTGCATCAATAAAAATGCTTTTCCATTTGTGATTCTGGAGTTTCCTTAAGAAAGGACAGTCTAGATTACCCTGGGTGTTGGGGGGGGGGGTGGTTTTGGGCTTGACCTTACAAGGGATTTAATGACCTTTCTATAAGCTCAGACTAAGTGAGAGTCCCAGCAGGTCACGGTGTCCTGTAAACTTAATTTTTAGATCAAGTGGCAATGTCCTTCGGGAATCTGGACCTCAGTTTCACTATGGTTGTTGAAAAGCATGTACAGCCTGGATGAGAGAGAATCAAAGCAAGCACTGCTGAGGCTGTTAGTCACACCTGCTTGATGTCATTTACATGCTTCATCAAGCATGGAACCATATCAAGCCCATAGCTGTGTAACATTGCTTTAAAATTCTACTGCCTCATTTGGGGAAGAAGAGATGTATATTCCTTTGCTTGCTTGTTTTGTGAATGGGGAAGATTTGAACAGGTTTTTTTTGTTGGTTTGGGTTTGTTTTGTTTCTTGGGGTTTTTTAATATGGCCATTTTGAATGTAGGGGCTACTAAAGGAATGCTTGATAACTAAAAACAAGATAACACTAAAGACTACTTTGGGGTAACCAATAGACATGTTCATGGAGTATTTGGACCCAGGTGTGCTGTGGTCTGTTTACACCTTAAGCAAAGTAATAAGAATTTTCTGTTTGTTTTGTTTCTAGTCACGGAAAACACTGAGTCTGAACCAGTGCCAGCTTCTAGAATTCCATACAGCACTCCTTATATCTCTGAGTTACATATCTGTCTCTGTCCTATGCTTGCAGCGTAGCAGGTCTGCGCTGCCCTTTTTGAGGCTTAATTGGGAATATCAGTCTAACCATAAAGTTTTCTCCTGATAAGCAGCTGAATATAGAGGCTGCACAGGAGTACTCACATCCATAAACCTACAGTCCAGGAGCACTTGGAAGTAATGTGTGTTTTCCTTAGAAAAATAAGAGGGTCAATAATGGAAATGATAAAAATGCAGATTCGTGTTGTTTTTAATTAAAACTTGAATATTTTTATACACAAGCAATTGTTTTTATCAAATATTTTATATATCTTTTATCTTAGTATGGATTTGTGTAAAGTGGCACAACATTCCCATGCTCAAATTGGCCATCTTAAAAATAAATTTTTTTATCATGCAGACATTTTATTGATTTTCAGTTTGTTTGTTTTTTATTCAAAGACTTGATACAACATGTGTATGTGACAATACATCCATATGTACTATCATCTCTGTAGCATCTGGTTTTCTGGCTTTCTGAATATGTAGATAACAATATCAATAGGAGTAATATCGCCACTGACTTTTGGTTAGTACTGAACAAATGTTTTAGCAAATAGCTTCTTTGAAAAAAGGTTGCCTTCAGGACTACTGTCTTCAAGGATGGATTGAATTCAGAAAATTGTTTGCATTCTCATCTCTTTCTTCTTCTTAAAAGAGGTGGGAAAAAGTAATAAAAGCAAATTAAGCCTTTCAAAATAAAGTATTTCAGAATTTATGCAAGATTTTTTGAAATTATTAAGATCAAAATGTTTTTAATTCATACATGAAGCTAAATAATCCATTATTGCATGTGTTTAGGACTTCTCACAAGTAGGAGATCAGTTGCATGCAGATTTGCAGGAGCATGGTTTAACTACAGTTATTTGAGCTTGCAGCTTTTATTCTAGTTAGAAATGTCTAAATATCTTAATGATTAAGCATTTATGAGTAAACTTCCTGTGAAAGTCAAAACCACTAGGCTTTAGAAAGTGTATTATAGATGGAGCTGTGCAAGTTTCCTTGTGGAGCTCTGCCAGTACATGGGAGTCTGAATCTGAAAAGTCCACTTTATTCAGGTACTGGACTCCTCAAAAGCAGGCGTTTGGTGTGGCAAATGAAAATGAGTTTTCAGAACTTATTTCTCTTTAAAAACAAAACTTGTTTCAAAGCTAGTGTCTCACAGAGAAATTCCAGTGAGCTTAACTCTGTGTTGCCTGGCATTTCTGTGCTTGAGAAACTGTTCTTCAATGATGCGGTAGCATTTTTCACTGTCATGTTCAACGATTTTCAGATTTTTTTGTGTCTTTTCTTTTTAAGATGTTTTCTTAAGTATACAGCTGAGGAGACCAATAACAAAAAGATAAATCCATAGATGATAAAAGGATTTTCCTAAGCTTAGTAGTTAACATAATAGTCTGAAAAGAAAAGAATTTACAAGTACTTGTTCAAGTGCGCTATGTAGAGAGTGAATAAAATAAACAGCAAGATGTGTTGTGATAGGAACTCTGATGATCAAAGGGAACTACTGAATAGGAATAGTTATTCTTTCAGATAAAATAAGGAAGTAATTCCTTTGTGAGTTTTTGTGATCATTTCTGTTGGAAAACTTTGTATGCATTACTTGGAAATTCAATGAAGAGAAAAGCAATACAGCCTAGATAATAGTGTCAGCTTTGAGCACGAGGTGGCATGTGGACATAGCTTGAGCTACTTCTCCAAATCATTTGAATGGAAATATTGGATTAGTTAACCTTGTGTCAGGTCTGTTAGTTAAATAAACCCTCCAACTGTTCCCGACTGAAGGATGCATAGTTGTGACTGAAAGATGCTGCTGCTTTTCATTAGAATTTTGTCAAACACACCCTGCTAACATAATGATTTTAAAATAAAATGGTTTATTCGATGGAAAAAGGATAACAAGCAGAAAATTCACAGCCTTTTCTTTTCACAGGGTGCTTCAGCCCAGTAGGAAATCCTCTTAGTCGAACACTATTGGGTAGACTACAGACGGTAAGGAATTCTCTCTTTGCATTTTTTTTAAATTGATGTTTAACTATAAAATGTCATTATTCACAAGTTCTCATTGTAGAGACGTGGGTTTTTTTATCCTGTCTTTATTCAAAAAAGAGGTATCTTCAAACCAATTGTCTACATGGCCAAATTAGTTTATGCTGTGACCAGCTGGTAGTGAGATCAGATATCTGCAAATCAAATCTTTATATTTTTTTCATGATTACTTTTACTTATTGTTTAGAAATAAATAAGATAAAATCACACTCCTGTGTTTTTTTATTTTTACTAAGAAAACAGGCATTGATAAGTAGCTGAGAGAAAAGCTAAGACAATACCTTGGAATTAAATTCTCTTTGCAGCACCATGTTTTCATTGTTTACTCATACTTGTAACAAGTGAAATCACAGCTATCCTCTGTTTACTTAATTGCTTATCTATTAAATATTGATTGTAAACTTCTACTAATTATATTTGTTCTTCTCTTTGTTTCTGGTTTCCTGATCACCATAAATAAAATAAAAATCCAACAGAATCTGTAAATGCTATTAATTGCAACTATACATTTGATGAACCTGTATTAAACACAAAATGCGTGGAGAAACTAGTGAAGAAAGATCAAGTGGTGCTTCTGAATACTGAATGCATTTGTGTGTCTATGAAGCTGGGCCTGTTGTACTGGAGATGTTAATCCTCCTACACCCATGGACAGAATGCCATGGTTTAATATTCTGTTGTAACTGCACCTATTTTAAGTTTTGAGAGAAATGTTATAAATGGACATAAATTAACTTGGGTAATTTATAGCTGTTTCACAGTTAATTTGGGGTTTTCTTTGGACTGCTTAGGATTTTTTGGACCTACCTTTTTTAACAGAATCTGTTAAGACAGTTGTGGAAAGCTTGTAAGGTACATAGGATTCACCAAGAAATTTTGAAAGCATGGTTTTACATTGCAGTTGTATTAGTTGCTAAATGATTCCTGTTTTCATGTTTTCAAATTTTTAACCATCAATATGTAATTTTTTAGAGAAAAATATAAATTGTTCAACCAGTACTATAGTGTTCTCCACCACAGCAATCTTGATAGACATTTCCAGGATCAACTGTTTTGTGAAATGCTAGGTAGCAGCTAATTTAAAATAGTTTTTTCTGAGAGGGCTAAATTAAGGTTTTGAATATATTTGTTACTTCTTCTATTATAAATGCATTAATACATGTAAGTGCAGGTTAATTGAGCAATTAGTATCAAAACCTAGCATATTTAGAAATGGCAGAATAGTTGAAGAGGTTTTGAATCATTTCAGGAGTTGGAGTATTTCACATGCTTCTCAATTGATCTTTTTCCCTTTTTTCTTTTCTCTTTTTTTTTTTTTTTTTTTTAATCCTTGTAGGTTTTACTACAGCAGCTGTGTTTGCATTTCTGATTTCTATTTGTACATTTCAGGTTTCAATAAAGTGCAGCCTGGTGCAGTTTTGGTCCTTTCTTTGTCTAGACAAATTAGAGATTCCCATGCTTATTGAATATTGCAGGACTGTAATCAAACCAGGATTGTAGTCATCTGAAGCCTAAGGAGCTGTACAGCGTCTCCACACAGATTAGTTATGACTGAAGAAGAGTGTATCATTCTTGCCAATTGATACTTTTAGCATAATTTTAATTTAGCTATTAATACTAATATTTGTACTTCTGTTTCTCATAGACTAAATTTGTAGTTAGATGTCCCGAGCTAGCACCTGCATTGGACCAGAGGATGAGAACAGAATACAAAAGTGCTAACAGTATTGAGCTGCTTTCTTTTAAGCCTCATCTTATTTAGCATTTAATTTAAAACTTCACTTACTGGAATAAAGAGATTGCATACCATTCTTAGGGGAGGAGACAATTAAGTAAATTTCTAACCCATGGGTTCCTAAGGAAAAAGGAAAACAATGGAGCAAAATCTCAGATTTATTCTGTAGAATTTTTAAAATGTTTTAAATATTACCTTTTAAGCCAACCAGGGGTTTTCAATTAAGCTCTGTGAGTTAATTTCTTACTTTTTCTCCTTAAAAGAAACCAAACCAAGAAACCACCATAAACCAAAAGCTGCAGCAAAACAAACCCCCGAAAGGTAATAGTCTCAGAATGTTGGCTATTACACAGTGAGGCACAGATTTGCTAGACAGACAAGAGAAGCTGTAACACACATTTCTTGTGTCTTTTCTGGGGTGTTTGCATATGTAATATTCCCAGTTTCTCTTCCATTCTGGCAGATAGCAGCTATGGGGAGGTGGAGTGGAGGGAAGCAGTGCTGCTGTCAAGGGTCCAGGAAATAGATGTTTGTCCTTCATGTCCCTGAGTCTGTCGCTAATGGGAAAAGGAGGGAGGGTGGCTTTGGCCCTGTGGGCATACACACTGGGGTTCACCTCGGTATGTGTAGTGTCTGCCTAAAATTAATCTTAGAAAAGCTTTTTTTCCAAGTGTTGTTATTAAGAGTTAATTAAAGTGGGACTTAATCTGTATATTTATTCTGTTACAATGAAGAATATCTTTACATATAAGGAGGAAGCATATGAAACTAAATGAATCATTAGACTCCACATTTTCCAATATTTCCTTCTTTACATTTTGATATTGCAGTAATTGAAATATATTGGTTCAGTAGTAGAAAGGAAATGCTGAGATTTTTACAGAAAATGCAGCAATAAGATACATCTCTTGTTCTTACTCAGTGCTCCTTCTCCTAAGGGAATGAGTGCTATCTAATGCCCAAATCCTGTTGGCCACTATACATCTGCATCAAAAAAGCAAAACCTCCATTTGAGCAATCACAGAAACTGACCCATTAAAAAGAAGCTGTAAACATTTTAATTAGGGCTATTATCAGGAATCAATAAAACTTGACACAACAATGTATCAGGTTACTCTCACTTACAGTGTTCTCTTTCGTATCAGCGTCTTGAAACATTTTTGTTTGGTTTGAGCTAGAAATGTCAAGGGTACCTAAGTGGGTCAGTCATGGATAACCAGTGTGATACTCCATGGTCTAGAACTCTGCATCAACTGATGGATCTATTTATCTTCCACTGAGGATGTTCCTTAATGCTGAAAGCTCCTAAGAGCTTTGTTCAACCACAGTCAGTGTGACATGGCACACTTTTTCAGCAAGCATTTTGTTTCTGTTTCCCACAGATGGTCTGCCTCCCAAAAAGACCAACTCCTCAGAACATAGCTGTAGCCCCACATCTGTTTCAGTGCAAGAAAAGGATTGGCTAGTTTCCATCCTGCATGAAAAAAAGGACGCATTAATATTGTATTAAGAATGATGTATTCATACCATTTAGTATGTCTGTTGCTTTTTTGAAATCCTGAAAATATGCCTTAATCTTGTGACACAGCATTTAAAAAATTATGTTTCTGAGCCGAAAGGCCGGTAGTTTTTATTGTGTTTCTTGTGGTGTAACTGGTAGTTGACACTACTTGAAGAACGGCATGGCACACCAGAGGCAGCTCTGCTGCCTTGCAGTAGCTGTGTTTGTGGTAGGCAGCCGTGGCAATTGCCCTGCACAGCTGGAGGTAGATGTGTGTGCAGCCGGTGACATACTCAGAGTACCTCTTTAAGAGGCACCTCTTTGGATTGTTGTTGCCTTAAAAGTTTAAGGCAGTGTCTGAGAACATTCAGCATAGTCTCAGGGTGACTCATAGATTTTAGCTTGTTATTTCCACACAGCTTGCTCTCTTCAAGCTGTTCTCAAGTGTTTGAGAGCCACATAAATACTTTATTAAAAAAAGAGAGAGACAGATTGAGACATAATAATGGGGCAATATGAGTACCTGAACTAGATACCTAAATAATACTGCTAATAATTCTGATGAATCATTTTTGAGCAACAGGAGGCACTCCCATCCCACAGGCTAAGCACATTGCCTGCACAGTTCTCTTAACCTTGAGAATGGAAAATGAGAATTAGCTGAAACCTGTACTGCAGTGCTGACTACCAATAGACCACTGAACAAGCTGTGTACTCTGAACTGCAGCTCCACCAGTCTTTGTTCAAAATTTGTTTATCAAATCAGGCAGTTACACTTTTTTTTTTCCTTCTGTGCATGTACATAATTATTCAGAACTCTTTAGGTGGTAGGCTTAGATATTTGGGTAGATGATAAAAAATGAGTGCAACTGTTCACTTTTGTACTGAGTTCATCTGTAATTGCTGTGTGTGTCTGTAACTACTGAGACAGTACCAAAACAATCTGGAGACTGGATGGACTTCAGGACAGTCAGTGATTTCTTTCCCATATGGGATAAGTTCAACTAAATTATTAAAACAACACTGAGGGCAAGAGTCCCTGTTTTCAAGAATGGCATTTATTCTACTGAGGATTTGCAAGGATTTTCTCTGTAATTTGTAATGATGTTCCTAGGACCACCATAATAAAAAAAAAAAAAAACCAAACCAAACATTGAAAATAAAAAGAACAATACATTTTAGATATGTTTTTTAAAAGCAGAAGTAAGATAAAGAAGTTCATGAAAAAGACAGATAAAGGAGTGGCTGTAAAATATGAAAAAGATGAAGTATGTTGGATTAAAATTTTCAAATTAAAAGAGTTATAACGCAGTATATCTGTTAGAGGTGGAAATGTTGACTTCACAAAGCACATGTTTGACTCTTCTAAAATATTTTAATTGCTGTGTAATATTTCTATTCTGTATGGTAGCATGTATCCTTTGATGCACACAAAATTGAGGGGAAACTGGTTTCCCTTGGTGAAGATAGACCATTGGAAAAAAAATAAGTAATACCAGCAAAGGACTTCCAGCTCTTCCTTTTTGTTTCCTAGTTTGTCGTTCCTCTGCTAATTTTAATAATTATTCTGAATCTTCTTTCAGTTTAAGCATTCTATTATTTTACAGAAATTAATTTTTTTTAAGGTGCAGGCTTATCCTGATTATTGCATTATATACCTATTATTCTTTTGAATTCATTGAAAGTCTGAAGAGCAAGTGGTAAGGATAGAACAATTAGAATCAAATGGAAAGTATTGGTTATTAAGACCAACCTGAAATTCTTCATTATATGGAAGTGGCATCTTTTGCATACTGGTTCAGAGGTAAAGTTCACTGCAACAACTTCTTAAATGTCTGCTGTAGTGTTTGCAATGCAAACAAGCTTGGACTGCATAGTCATTAGCCCAGTTGTGTCTTTAATGCGGTGTACATACTTGAAAAATTTAATATCTTCTTCTAAACATCTACCAGCCAATAGCCAATATTACTCAGTGTTGCTTAACATCACTTCTGCTTTTTCTTTTTTATAAAAAGCATTTTGTTGCAAATAATTCTTACTGCCTTACAGGAGAAATGAAAAACAATTGTAATTTAGCAAAATGTTTCATATTAAAATTTAAAATAATTTATTCTTCTAGAATTATGACAGCCTGACTGCGTTCGGAGTGGGAGGAGGAAACAGTTGTCCACCCGGGCAAGAGACAGTAAGTATTATGTAATTTTTTGCAATATGTTCTGTACCTGTTACGCTGTATCTGCTTTAGAAAGCGTGCCCTTTTTTTAGCATGATCCCAAGGACATTATTTTTCCTACTGTAGATTTTGTAATTCTTACAAAGACGTTCATAACTGGATAACTACATTACTGCTGGGTTTATATCAATCTTGAAAAATAATTTCGTAAAATTTTGTTGAATATAGATTTTTTTATTTTTTGCCTGGACTTGGACCCAAATAGAACTTGACAAATTTTTGAGTGTCACACCAGAAGTAAGTCCACTGCTTTAGGTGTAATTGTGAGTCGTTTACATTCTTCTTTGGTTCTGAGGTGCATTTCCTATATCCTGTTATGGTCATTTTTTTGATCATATGTCAACAGAGAATATAGTGGCAATTTCAGCATTTTATTTAAATTGTCAGGCTTACTAAACCAGTTGTATTACAGGACACATTGGTATATTAATTTCTTATTTCAGAGAGGCAGACAGTGGAACTTGCTTAAATGTTTTGAACTATTTGTGGCAGTTTCCATGTGACTGAATTTTTGTAATTTTTTCAAGAAAACACAAAATTTGCACCAGAAGTGTCTTACAAAAGATACTGCAAAACAAAGTGGTTGTTGCTCTGCCTTTCATTGTTCTTCATGCTGCCAAGTAATTAATGTTGCATTCCTACATTCCTTTTTGGGTTTGGGGGTTTTTTACTGTAAGTGACCTCATGGTTTTCATGAACTTGTCGCTTAACTGAAGTGGGCACTGTTAGAGCACCTCTTACTGGACATGGCGCTCATTAGTGTGGTTTAGTTTGGTTCTGTTCTACAGTTCATATTTCTGTACTGCCAGCATCACCAGTAATTACTGTTAGCTTTCCTAATGCAGGGAGGAGAGTTATGATAAAGGACATTTCATTGTTTAGCTTCTTTATGTAAATTCAGGACTGCTGAATGCATATTTAGGTAAGTTTCCTGTCTACTGAAAACTGTGGTGATACTAATTCTTTGGTGCTGACCATCTCACAAATTGCCACGTAAAATTTACAGTGGTAGAATCGTTTCCATCTTTTCCCATTCATAACTGATTTAATCTGTTTAATTGGTGGCATGGAATTATGAAAATGCAAGTGACATTGGCTATATTTTTACACACACAACTCCCAGGTCATCTTGCTCAAAGCAGAAATACAAATATAAAAAGCACTGTGGAATTCAGCAGTCTGAAAATTTAAATGCATGCATGAGTAATAAAAAAGTAATGAGTAATAAATAACTTTGCTGGCTCCTTCAATTCTGTTAACCCTCCTATTGCTCCTAATGATCCCCATTTCTGACCTCCACTTAAAATTTTGTAGAGAAATATGAGGTGAAGATTGTAGGTAGGGAAGCAGCACTCTGTGTGTAAAATAGGTCATAATTTTGCTCTTCACTTGTGATGAGGGAAGTGAGCAATTCCCTTATTTTTTCAGTTTATTTGTTTTCCTTTCGTGCTTTTCTGCTCAGAGTTCACTAGGACAGATTTTTGTTCATAGGGCATAGGAGATAAATAAGAAATTGTACTTGATATTTTCATATTCAGGGTAGAAATCAGGCTTCTAGTAGTTTATTATATGCAGTATGCATAGTACTGATGACTCTTAGTACTCTTGTTCATAAAAGTATAGCTGCACTGTGTTTCACTGTCAAATAAATTCATTACATGAAATGTAATATAAATGTATTTTTGCAGGAATTTATAAAATTGTACATCCAAATGCTTATTTCTGAACAAAACAAAACAAGAAAAAATGGAGTGATCAAAGCAAAAGTTTTCAATGTCTTTTTGTATTAAATTTTTCCTTGGTTAAAGCTGTCATACTGTTGAAGTATTTATTCAAACACATATGCTTCATGAGCACACAGAGAATGGGATCTGAAGGTGGTGTAACAGTTCTGAGAAAGTGACTGTATGAAGCTTTTTTTTTTTCCCTTTTGCTTCACAAGCAAATTGCTTATAAAACTAACAGCTGCTGTTTTGAAGCTAATCTTAGTGAATTCAATGTTCTTAACCATTTCTGCAATCCCACAGTCCTTTATCTTGCCTCTCCTGCTGCTTTCCCACCACCCCTGATCCCATTAGCAAAACTTGAGGCAGCCTCAGCTTTTACCAAAGTGGAGCTTTGGTTTCAGCTGCTTTTCTGCAAGAGGAAGTGAATGTTGCGCTTTTTTCTCTGTGGCATGGTTGTGATAAAGCTGTGGTGCTCTTATCTCTCTTTTAGGTAGTGGCTCTTTATGACTACACAGCGCATCGATCAGATGAGCTAACCATCCATCGCAGTGACATTATCCAAGTGTTATACAAAGATAATGATAACTGGTGGTTTGGCAGCCTAGCAAATGGACAGCAAGGCTATTTTCCAGCTAATTATGTGGCTGGTGAAAGTAAGTTTACTGCTGTCTTCCTGGTATACCGGTGTGGGTTTAACTGATGCTCCAAGATTTTACCATGCTGTTGTTCTGCTTATTGTTCTGAAGATAGGAATTTATGTAGTACACACGTGGCATAATGATGACTTATTGTGGTGCAAAAATTGTGTAAAGTTAGCTAACCATTGCACTTGGTTAAACATTCCAGCTTATGGAATAAGTCAGCTTATTACTGACTTAATTATTTGTCAGCTGGATTGATCCCTTGTCTCTTCTAACACAGAGCCACCTAATTCAGGCCCAGCTTGGCAATGTTTTAGGACACATCAGAGCATTTCACAAACATCTTGGTTTTCTCTTAGGCAATTTCCATTAGATCTAGCTTTCGTACAGACTCTTAATTTTCCCCTGCTCTAATGGAAAATGTTCAGTTCCCAAATAACTGGATTTCAGTATGAAGTTTTAAAAGAATGGTAATGGTTAGATCTCACATCTGAGCATTGAACTTGCTACCAGGTTCTTTTCATTAAAACAGTTTTGATTAAACTGATTACAGACAAACCTAGATGAATCTGAACAAATAACATAGGAAGCAATCCTACTAAGTCCACTGCTATAAAGATGCTCAGTGTGCTGGCAGTTGCAAATATTCAGCTTGTGGACACAGCCTGTGGTTACATAGTACAAGAAATTATTTGCTTTCCTAAACTATCAAACTATCAGTTATACTGGTATTTAGAAATCTTTTAACCCAAAATTTCTCAAGATGGTTTCCCCCATTTTTTAGTTCCTCCCTATGTCTTTAAAGTGAAATCTAGTATTTAAGCCTCTTTTCCTAAAAAACACTTGCAGATAACACTGTTCTCACTTGATGAAGTTAATTAGAATTACGATGCCCTTCCCTTTTGCCTTCTCCTTGTACATCCATTGCATTTTCCCCTGCCTTTCCTCCTTGCAATAAAACCCAGAGAGAAGTCTGTAGGAAGAGTCTTCAGTGAAGGCCTTAAAAAAAATGTTCTGAAAAACAAACAACAACAAAAAAGTAAACAAAATTTTTGAGGCAGTTGTCCAACTGTGAAATAAAGTCTCTGGTTTATAATTTGCTATTTCAGTTTGTGATCATCCTATTATTGAATCAAAAGAAATGTGTATGATACATTTGTTACGTATCACCTGCTTGCTAACAGTATGGACTTTGTTCTTAGGTAGATGTTTGAATGCCTTTATACAATAATGAACATATAAATCACATTTAAATCTAAACTTATGAGTATAAATAAAGGTTTATGGGAGAATTTTCATAAATTCTCGTACAACAGTTGCCTTCAAACATTTTTCACCTGTTTTCGTTCACATCCTGTTTTTGGTTAGATTGTAATGTCATGGTGGTTCACATAAATTCTTTCATAGCTCTAATAATGGAGAATTATGGTTCCTCTTTTCAGAAGAATATGAAGAACAGCCTTCAGGATTAGTACCAGATTCTGCTCCTCTCCTACCAGAAGGACCAACAGAAGCAGAAGAAGGTTCTCTGACTCTAGATAAGGTAATAATTTGAGAAGGAAGGATTGTGTAAGTAGTGGTAGGTTATGTCTTTTGTGTGCCACATGGACTGTGTTAATTTTTGATGCTTTATGTAAAAATTTCTTGTGTGTACATCTCATTCCAGGCAAGCAGGTAGATTTTCAGCAGAAGTTTAATATTTCTCTTGTGTGGAATCAGCTGTTCCATCATGTGGCAATTAGATATTCTGTTTACTTGCACCATTGTAATGAGTGGCAAATCTCCCATTGACCCCAAGTTTGCAGAAGTTATGTGTGCATAAGCATTCCTGTTTCTGTGATTTTAGTTAGTCAGAATATACAGTATGTACAGAAGAACAAAGAAACAGGGCCCAGTTTTCAGTCCAGGAAAAAATAGACATTTGATGTTTACCTCACCTTTAGAGATTCTGCTATGTGCAAAGGAGGCCAATTGACACTCACTTCTCCAGGAGATTAGAAACTTTGCATGCTTATGTTTCCCTTCTGTGAAATAAGACTGATGATTGTCTTAAAGCATGGGATAATTTCTAGGAAAAAAAGTAATAAAAAATTAGTTCAACAAGTGTGAATTTAAGAAATTTTTATTTTGAAATGTTTGTATCCTTAATAAGTGTGCTTTCCACAACTGTTCGTTTACTGAAATGGTACTAACACAACTACTTAAAAAGTGGTGTTCAGATTTCTTTTAAATTATTTGACTTTTCCATGTACTTTTCTAAAATTGAATCCAGTATTTTGTGTCTGATTTGGAAGACTCTGAACATATTCTATGTTGCTTAGTTGCAACTTTTGGGGACTTTTTCTCAGATGATTGATCTATTCTTTGCTCCGTAGTGTATAGAATCATAGAATTATTTAGGCTAGAAAAGACATTGCAGTGTTCAAGGTTAAAACACTCAAGGCTATTTCTATTGACCTTTTTTATGCAGCTTCTGTTTTTAGTCAGTGAATATAGAGAGGTAGCATTTAATAATATAGAGTACAGATTACTCACTTGGTGATCTTGTTGAAGCCAGCTGCCTTCTTGAAGCCAACTGCTATAAATCGAATTACGAAGTGTTTTGTTCCTAACTATACTTGGAAAATGGAATAAATCACTACACTGAATAGTAATAATTAATCTGAAGTATCCTTTACCTCTTTGTAGCTGAGAAACTCCTAGCCAAACCATTGTCCAGGAAAGACAAGGGTGCATTACTTCTAGATGCTTCTGTAAAGGCAGACTAGAATAAATATGGAAAAAATTACATTACTGAAGATTTCTTTCATTAATTGTCTACTTTGCTAGAGGCAAGGAGAATATCCCAGAGGGAATATGTTGTTATAATCACCCAGTTTCACTCATATCTAGATTAGAAGAGAGACAAGTGCTACTGTTGTTAGACTTGGTCATTGTTATCCATATCTTTTTTTCTGTTTTAATCTGGTAGGAATCTAGTAAATTTACTGTATCAAAATACTTTTATGTACACCAACTACAGTTACTAACATTTGCAACCAATATTTGTTATTCAGCTTTGTGAGAAGCAACATTTAATTAGTTTTGATTGCTTAGAATTTCTCAAGTGTCTGTGGTTGACATACTTTTCTAACACTAGTTTTTGTATTACTAGTAGTACTTGTTTTAGTAACACTCAGTTTTAATAATGTTTAATTCAAATGCTCTTTACTCGAATTCTGCTTGTACCTTGAGTTAAATTAACTGCATATTAAATAATTAGTTGGAATTTTGTAGTAGTCTATATAGTACCTACAGATATTCAAAGGATATAACTAATCAAATATACATTAACAGTCCAAAACCAAGCAAATACAATAAAATTGCTTTTTATTTGGCACAGCAGCCAAAGGCACTACAAAATCATAAAGAGTCCAGAGGAAGGTTATGAAACAGGTCCTGGAAAAAATTATATCATATATTATTAATCGATAATAATATAATATCTTGTATTATTATATAAAATCCTATAATTTATATAAAATTATTGGGTTTATATTAAAATTATTTAAAAATTTTATATTAAACTGGCAAAGAATGAGCAGTGAAGAGAGTGTACAAAGTAGTACCTGATGTGAAGTCAATGCACTCTTCTTTCTTTTATTTTTCTGTCCTTCTGCTGTTAAACGAGATCAGGGAGCATTAAGCTGGAATGGAACACATCTACTATCAGTAGAAGGAAATTTTTGTTTAGGCCATGCTTAGTTACCCTGGTGAGCTCAACTACTACAAGACACTCTTACATGAGTACGCTTAGGGATTAATTGCTTTAATAACACGTTTAAGGCTGAGGTAATGACTGAGATTTCAAAAGCATCTGAATGACTGGGAAACACGATGTGGAGGATATTTTAATTTCAAGTCACATCAGGACCGTATAAACCATCAAGAAGATAGTGAGTTGAATCAAATGATGAATCAAATCTCTGTAAGACTTACGATGCCTTGAAGTGTAATAGGTTTACAAAAGCTGCAGAGTTCTGCATAGGAGAAACAACTTGTCATTCAGCTGTTTGCCAGAATGAATGAAACTTGTGCAGGGCTTTGGCTTTAGGCAATTTAGGCAGAGGCTTCTGAGACAAAACTGCTAAGGTGACCACTGAGGGGGCTCATCGGTTATGGCAGTTCCTGTCTTGCAGCAGTGACACAGCAACTCTTCTTCCTATTCCTTTCATTTTTTTTCATTATAAGACTCAATGAAGGGAAATGCCAATTTCCTTTATATGGGAAATAAGAAAAACCATTACTTTGTAATACTCTGTGTTTTGTGTTTTTTGGGGTTTTTTTTGCTTTGGAAGAAAAGCTTTAATTTTTTTAATCCAAAAATATTTATGGAGTAATTAAGTTGTTGCTTAAATTGTTGACACAAGCAGGAAAATATAACTTAATTTTTTGATTGTGTTTGTTTTTTGGACACAAACATGTTTTCCCAAGTTCTTCGTTATACCTAGGTCTGCTATATTTATTGTTCTTTCTGGGTGTCTTTGAGGATTACTCAAATGTTTAGCACTGTTAAGACTGCAAAACAGTTACTATGAAAATCATCATAGCAATTACTTGTGAGATTTTGCTATCATTCAAGACTAAATAAGCACTTAAAATATTGACTATGACTATGGTTTTAATTACTGAGAATACCAGATAGTCTAATTAAAAATAGTTTTCCAACTGCAGATATTACACATACATATCTAGCTAATTGTCAGAGCTTTATGAGTGAATAAAGTGGAATTATTAACATTACAAGAGGGTGTAATACTTAAGATCCAATATTAATCTTTGCAAATAATTTTTAGAAAAGCTTTAGTTCAAAGAACTTTCTTTCAAAATACTTTCTACCATCAGTTTTGCATTCATAACATAATAATTTTATGCAAACCTTGTTTTCCTGCCTTATGAGTTACTTAACTCCTAAGCCACAAAATTAGGTCATAATCATCTTTAATTACAACATGCATGTAAACTGACAATAGAAATTTCATGGAGTGAAAGTCTTGCTGCATTGATGAAGAATTCCAAGAAATAGAGATGGATTTATCATCTGGCTGCTCCAGTTAATGTGTTGTTTTCAAGTTCCTTAAGATGAAGGACAGGAATTCAGATAGGGTTCTATTAGAAACCAGAATGTGGGGTTTGCAAAATTTTGGCCAATCAGAAACATTTCAAAGTCAATAGAGTGTCTTTTTTTGGTAATCAGAAATTTTCTGCTGGCTATAAGATCTTGCGAACATGCTTTATAATTCAATGGCCTGCCACTCACTACATGAAATGCAGGTAACTGGATTCTGAATATGAAGTATGCAATTCCATGTTACATGAGAATAGTAGGAAGTAGTAATAGACAAAAACAAAACAGTAAATTTAAAACTTCCATTAAAAGTGTAAGAAAGTATTCTTTCTGGTACGTTTATCTTCAGAAAACAATGCCAAGATGTAAAATAGAAAATAAAAGAAAAGGCTTACTGGCAAGAACCACATTATTGTTGCACAGTTTGAATGATCTACCCAAAGGTCGTCAAAACTTGGTTCCATGTATATTTAAACAAAGTTTGGGATTATCAGTGTTCAGAAAAATAATTCATGGTCTCACTCTTCTTCCCCTAGAGGAGGTTGTTGTCAGACTTTGTGAATACTTAGCCCAGTGTGCCTGAAACTAACCTGCCAAGCAATTGTTGCTTTTCCCCTGGGCTTGAGCTATGGAAATGTGGGTGATTTTATGGGCTTAAAATTTATTTGTTTAATCTTAAATTTTAAAAAGCATAGAAAACTTGTTCCATATTTCAAAAATAATAGCTAGAAATTTTTCTATTAGTTTCATCAAAAACTTCTGGTTTATAGTTTGTGCTTTTTCTATTTTCTCCATTAATGGTACCTTTCTTCAGGTTACTGGGGAACACTTCAGAGAATGATTATCTTTTAGGAAGAGGAGAGGGGAAATAGGAAGATGTGATTATGCTAATGAGGGAAACACTATGGAATTAATACAATGAAACTCCTGCAGTCAATAGAGCTGAAGACTTTTGACACACTATGGAATGTGTTCATTTTCAAGGTTCAGAGAGAGCAGATATGAAAAAAGGTGATATTCAATTGAATTAGAATGTATTATAGTGAAGTTCATAATTCTGAGCTTCATTCCTTGGTAATGTGATTACAGATCTCTGTTTCTGAAGGTATTGACATCTGGGCTGACAGAAACTGTGCTTTTCTAGAACCAGTCTGCAAAGCTGCTGTGTAGTCTTCCACATAAATTGTTGAATAGATTATAAAATAGATATATCTTTACAAACCTACTTTTGAAGTAGTAATGACTTTGATTACTCTTTAAGAAATCATTCATCTGAAGGAAATGTTACTATGGCACCATCTATGAGGAATGGGCTATTTTTCTTAATCCTTACCCAACATCAACATATTTCAGCTTTTGAGTTCTTTAGTTTCCTATTTCTTGGTACTCTGTTTTTCCTTTAAAATGCAGTTTGTACTGTTTGAATTAGAATCATGAAATATGAAGGGGTTGGAATGGACCTAAAAGATCATCTAGTCCCAATCCCCTCTGCCATGGGCAGGAATGCTTCCCACTAGACCAGGTTGCTCAAGGCTTTATCCTACCTGGCTTTAAACACTGGCAGGGTTGGGGCATCCACAACTTCCATGGGCAACCTGCTCCGGTGTTTCTCCACCCTCACAGTGAAAAATTTCCTCCTAATATCTAACCTAAATTTCCCCTCTCTCAATTTGTACCCATTATTCCTTGTCCTATCATTACAGGCTGTTGTAGTTTAGGAATGGTACTTCCCAATTCAGTTCCCCCATCGAGGCTCTCCCGATCCACACACCCCTCTCTTGCTCCTGCTTCCTCCCCCGCTTTCCACTGTGCTGGGATGAAGTTGAGAATTGGAGGCACAAAAGGTGAAGATCGTGGGTTTTGATAAGAACAATTTACTGTAAACAGCAATGAGATAAGAAAATGAACAGTAACAGTAGTAATATTAATAACAAAAGTGTACAAAAGAGAGAGTGATTCACATCCAGAAATGCTCACTGTGGAGCCTGCTACAATAAATTAGTGCCAGATGGCTTCCCCCCACCAAGTTTCTGACTGGAAGGAACACCCTTCTCCAAAAGTCCTTCTCCCCCTATCCCTGGCAATGATGTGAGGTCCTATCACATCTGGATCCTGGCCATGCCCCTCCCAGCTGTTGCACAAAATTTTAGCCTGCCTTGGCTGAAATCAGGACACAGACAAAGAGTCCCTCTCCAGCTTCCCTGTAGGCCCCCTTCAGATACCAAAAGGTTTTATGAGGTCTCCATTCAACCTTCTCCAGGCTGAACAGCCCGAACTTTCTTAGCCTGTCTTTGTAAGCAAGGTGCTCCAGTTCCCTTATCAACTTTGTGACCCTTCTCTGGACTTGCTCCAGCTCCAAGTGGGGTCTCACAAGAGCAGAGTAGAGGTGCAGAATCACCTCCTATGACCTGCTGGCCACACTCCTTTGGGTACAGACTAGGATTTGTTTGGCTTTCTGGGTTGTGAGCACACCCAGCTGGCTCATGTTGAATTTTTCATCAACCATCACCCCCAAATCCTTCTCCACAAGGCTGCTCTTAACCACTTCTCTGCCCAGCCTGTAGGTGTGTCTAGGATTGCCGCAACCCAGCTGTAGAGCCTTGCACTTCACTTTGTTGAACTTCATGAGGTTTGCTTAGACCCAGCTCTCAAGCTTCTCAAGGTCCCTCTGGATGGCATCCCTTCCCTCCAGCCTGTCAACTGCTCCTGCAAGTTGAATTACTCTCTCTTTAAGCATGTGTGGTGCTACTTTATTTGTAAACTGGTAGCTACGTGTTCTGTCTCAAAAATACTTATGCCTGTGTCTATAGTATTATTTGAGTCATTGAAAGAGAAGGTATCTGGTTTACAACCAAATTAATACCTGCTGGGGGAAAAAAGTAAAGGTGAAATTTCATGCATAGACATTTTCTGTAGGTGACCAGTCTGTTTAAAGATCAGAGGAATCAGACTGAGCCACTGAATTGGTCAAGCAGAACTAAAAATGCTGTTGAGTGAAACATATTGTCTCAGGAGAAAGCTAACTTCTCCCTTCCCCGTTTTTCTCCTTGGGTCCTCATAGCCTCTTTCTGAAGAGAATTGAACTATTTTTATGCAAATGTTGATGCAAAGCTGTGACCCCATATAAATTCCCAGAGCCCAAGGCTGCAGGACTGGAAACAGGTGTTCTAAAACATACTGTTTCAATCTCAAGTGTCTTTTCCCCACTCTTCCTCCTCCTTTTGTTATCCCTGAAAAGCTCATATAGTGGATTTCATTTCTGAGATGCAGTATTTGTTAGTGTTAAGCCATGACTACAGTTTTCACCCAACAGATTTTTCCCTTTTATGCAAAAGAGAGAAATTCATGCCAATGTGTCTCTTGTATACAGAGCCACAGTGCTGCTAGATTCTCACAACTAAGCTAATACTGTTAGATATAAGGGCTAGAACATGGTCAGTCTGATTTAGATAGGCTTGTTCTTTAAAAACACTAGGGAGGGGGAAAAGCAATTGTAAGTTAATTGCATTTTAAATAGGAAGGTCAAGGCAAAAGAAGTACATGTAATTCTGCTAGCAAAGGCCTCTGCCAGTTGTTCATTTAATGGGGAAATGTGTGGACGGGTGCAGAATAGCAGGAAAGAAAATGATGAGTGTGGTGTGGTGTCACAACATTTCCCCCAAACTTGACTTGTTAGAACAGTTTTGACAGCAGGCATTGGCATAGTTTTGGGGAGTTAAATACATGGCTGTGAATCTTTTATCCATGGACTGCGTAATTGAAAACAAAATACAAACCTAATACTGAGTCTAGTGTCCTAAAGACGCGTCTGAAAAGGCATCAGAGACATGTTCATTCTTGCCATCTGTGATCCAATGAATTTTTAATTAGATCAAGTTCTGTAGAAACAGCTTCTATGGGAGAGTTCCTCTGTAGGCTATAGAGCAAACTCATTTACTGTCATGGCTTGAATCATCTGAATAGATTTCCCACACCACTGTATTCTGTCCATCTACTTCTTAGTCTGCCAGAGAACCTCTGCAGACCATCAGTCTTAGGGCCAAATGCGCGCAGCCTAGAGGAAAGTACTCCAAAGATGTAGACTTAGGATGAGACTTTGTCCCTAGTATTTCCTTTAGATGCCCTCTGCTTCAGGTTCTTTTAGAAAGTGTGTTCTGAAATACCTGATTGGTCCCACAAGTTGCACAATAAGGGTTTAGTGCTTGATTTACTGCTGTGGATTCTACAGCAGGGATCAGGAACTTGATATGCTTTTTGTGTATTTTGCTTTTATTTATATTGCCTAGGTTGCTTCTTATGTTGCAAGCAAGAGAGAACTTCAGGATAAAATAAAAGAACTGTAAAGCAAGCAAGCCCTTTAGGAAAGAAAAATACATATTTTATTACAATTCCTATGATCATAAAGCAAAAGAAACTTGAGAAAATCCAAGCTTCTACAGTTGACATGAACTAATGTTCTCTTCTCCTTATGGTGGGCTGGATCTCACAAACGGGGAGAATTAGAACATCGCAGCAAAATTGAACACCATTAGTGGCGCTCTGCAAAGGAGCTCATTTTTTATACAGTGTTCAGTATTTGGTCTTGTGATCAGAAAAATATTCATAAGTATCTGAAACATTAGGGTGTTTTTCTTTAAAGCAAACACTGCCCTAGTAATACAATATTAGTATTTGAGCTCTGCGATCTGGATGAGAGTCATGGCTCTCACCATGCCTGTTCCAACACCGGCTTTACTGCATCTTAACACAGAAGCAGTGACGATAGTGCAGAGCTGTTTGGAACTTCATGGGAGATCTGCTCAAGCATAATAAGTGGTGGAGAGGTTTAGAAATGGACAAAGATTAGATCAACAGCCTCTTCAGCTCCTCCATACTCCAGCCTTCCCTGCCTGGATTGCTCCTTACATTGACATGTCCTTAGTGAGTTCCCAGTGTGTTCCCACACCTCCTTAGCCAAATACTTCCTGCCTGTTTTCCCAGCCTTCACTTCTTCCTCCTGATGCTGCATCCCCTTGCTTAACCAGCTCCTGCACTGCCTCTGTGCATCTGCCACTGTTCCCCTTGTTTCTTCAGTACTGCTACTTCTTACATCACTAGGATGGGAAAAGTAGGTCAAGGAGTAGGCTAAGAGGGACACAAAGGTGTGTGGAACAGACAAAAGGAGGTAGTGGCAGCGAGATCTGCTTCAAACAGATCTAGTATCTAGTTCCTCCTTTGTTACATGCTTGAAAGGTTGTAGGAATAAAGTAAGAAATCTGTCACACACAGTACTGTGGAGTGTTGGGAGTCCGTCTTCACAGACCTAGGAATTCTCATGAGTTGCCATGTGAGGTGAACGCAGCTATTTGAGTGTCTCCAATTGTGTGCTCTTCTTTCCTTGGTACTCATACTAAAAAGCTGTGCTTTAATATATGAAAGGCTATGTGATGAGTTGCTTTTAAAACAGATCATAAGAGCTTTCAGTTAAGCAGCTAAATTTAGTGGATACTTTAATCTTCTAACTGTAAAACAAGGATAATTTTGGGTGTTTAGGTGTCTGAAAGTATTAAAAATCTTAGTCTGTTTTTTATAAGAGGTCAGTCTTCTGTAGTAGCACTTTAGGGAATTCTACTCTATTGTTCTTTGGAATGGTTCATATTTGATTATAGTATTAGTACAGTGAGAAGATTCTGTAATATTTACTCAAAAAGGAGGCTAAAAATGATTTGACTCATTCACACAGGATTTTCTGAAAAAGAGTTTGTTTTGACTGCAAACAAAGTGAATTCATGATTGTGTATGGCAAGGAACCATGAGGTTATAAATGCTGAAGGAAGTATTAATTACTTGGAGTCATTCCCTTTACAACACTCCCTTGTATTTTCATATCAGTGGTATTATATTTCCTTCTTTTGTGTTTACTTTTACCATTTACTTAGTCTCAAGTTTATTACTGTATTAACAAGGATTTTGTGTGTGAAGTAGATGATTTTTCTTCCTAGCCTTGTCAATGCTACATTATTGTATTCTAATAGACTGACTTTTGTCCAAACTAATCCAGCAATCTGTGTTTTTACAGCAGACTAATTCTAATGACTAATGTTTGAACATGGTTGTTGTGGGCAGTGTAAATGTATGAATTCAGTAAGTCAATGGGAGCTTGATCCTGTTTATTCTAAGGCAGTAGAAAATAATATTAAACTAATAAAATAACCTGTCCCTGAAGACTCAGGGAGGACACTCACATTTCCATATGGGAATTCTTTCATGAAGTATGAGACGTTTTAGAATTAGAAGAGGTTTGTTTGTAGAGAGTTTGTTTGCAAGTTGTACTAATTACTTGGGAAATGAGAGAATTTACTTTTCCAGATTTGGGGAATCTTTCTAGCTCAGAATTACAAGGTCACCTGGCGTGATTTGAACTGCTTTTGAATTAAACTTGCAGGCTTAAAGAAGATAGGTTTTCCTTGTGAAAACTGTGCAATAAGAAGGCTTTTTAGCATTCTGCTTTTTCACTGGTAGTAGCACAAATAACAATTCTTTTAAGACAGTGTGTGTTTTAAGCTGGCTTCAAGCAGATTCATAACCTCTTGTTTCTACACATACCTGAAAACTTTCTTTTATTTGCAAGTAGCTTTTTTTTATAGCAGGGCACTGTTTCCTTGTTTGTAACCACATAGGAGTTAACATTTTATGGCTGATAGACATTCTTTTTCAAACGTGGTATATTCTCTCCTTATTCAGGAAGCTGGTGGGTTTTCTATGCACATGTGTTGGCCCCGTTGTCTGTCGTCTTTTTACCTTCCTGCTTTTTTTGTTTCTTTTACAGATGACACCAGTCACCAGTAAGTCAGGGGACCTAAAATTTATCTCCAAACATGACACAGATAGAGACTCATCTGCAGCACAGTAAGCAAGAAATGCTTAAAAAATTGCAGTGTTATTTCCCACCTGCTGTTTGAAAACTGAGAGAAATGTTGGAAGGGTTATTTTTTTTTTTAAAGCAAAACAAGAAGTTAGCTTTTGGGTGATCAGTCAGAGAGTGCTTCACACCCAAAATGCGAAGGAAATAACAGTTCATATACACATGCATATCTCCATGTGTATATGAACATAAAGACCAAGGACTATAATGTACATAACAATCAAAACTCTGGGATATGTGGTTGCTCACTGGCATCCCTTAGCTATCTTAGGATTTTATTGCTGCAGACTGCAAACTATTTTTGCACCTTCTAATAATTAATTAACGTAAATTCCAAAGGGTTTTCACATTCTAAGAAGATGCCAGCAACACTTTTGATGTTAACACTTGCATTTTTTAAAAATCGTATCTCTGCGTTGCGTGAAAGCTGTAAGCAGATAAGCTCTCAGCATTTTGAACAAGAGCTTCCACAATATCTTTAGCTATTGCAACCATTGATGCTTCAAAAATTGATATCTGAAAATACTTCCCATGTTTGCCATTGTATGTGTCACCTAAGCAAAGTTATTTCACTGATCATTTTCCAGACTGGTTCCCTCCTCATATAAATAATCTGTGCATTATGCTGTAGATGCAGATACATACCTAATTTTAACCTGCCTTTAAATCTGAATTTTGTTTGTCCAGCTGTATCTAGATTTGAAAATAAATTGTGAGTGGAAAGTTTAACCCTCATGTACAATGAGAAATAGGCTGTACAACTACACATTGACAGAATTCAGTGTTGAATTTTGGGCACAACTATTCTGATAGCATAGACATTAAGGAAGGAAATGCTGTAAAAGCACAGTTACTGTGACGGTTGACACAGTCTGTTAGAAGTCAGTATCAAAAATTTGGGATGACTCAACTCCATTGGTAGAACTTCAGGAAACAATTATTTTGAGTGAACTTTCCAGGGCATCCACTGAAAAACAGGGGACCCCAGATTTAAAGTGTGGAATCACAAATGATACAAGCAAATTCAAGAATTTTGAGTCATACCAAATACAAATGTTCATTTTAATGGAAACTAAGGGTATCCTGAGAATATGTCACACCAAAGGCATAGAGCCCCAAAATCACTTCAGTTACATTTCAAAAAGGTGAGAGAAGACACCTACATGCTTGAGTCAGTAGAGTGTGCTCCCTCATCCTGAACTATAGGGAGCAGGAGCATCATGGAGATTCCAGTCTGAATTCATGCATGCTCCATGTCATGGCACTTCAAAGCAGTGACCACATGTACCAGGTTTTTTTCACAAAAGACTGCAAGCTGTTAGCTTATTTTAAGAGCTAGAAGAGAAAAGGATCCTCTGATACTGCTTATGCCACTAGTTTGAAAAACTCTCAGTATTTCTGTTTATAGGTATTTATACAGCACAGATCAGATAATAAAACAGTTCAGAATCATGGCTACCTATTTTTCATTAAAACTCTGACTTTACTGTTAAAAAAACCATGACCTGCCAGGGCTCTGACTGGATTGTAGTTTTCTTGCTCACTGCAGTCAATGTGTCTTGAAATATCCTTAAAAATTTACATGCATGCAAGTATTGCCATCTTAACTGGAAAAGTTTTATATTTCAGCATCTAACAGCAATATCAACATGACTTGAGATCCAATCCAATCTGTACTTAAATAGTTGCTCCACCTAATACTATTATTTTCCTGGTTTCTGTGGAAATACACTTAATATGCATGTCACATTGACATATATGATATGAAATTTATTTACTGCATAATTCATAAGAATCAAGTGAGATGTGGTTGCCAAGTAGACACTTTCGATATGGAGAAGTGAAACTTTAACACCTGCACAACTCACTAAGCCAAATGAATGATTGCTGCCTTGCTTATTAGAACAATATTGTTCACTATGGCCACAATACCTGCTCTAAAAGAACATATATGGCAAGTCCTTATAAAATGTCTATTTTTTGAGAATTTCTGGGTGGAAAATATGGTTTTGCAATAGGAAAACAAATTTTATACAAGGTGGTAGTAGACTTTTATCTTAGCCAAACAGTTAATGTGTCTTCTGCAGACTCTAGATGCTAAGTGTTTTTAATCTAAGTTTTGATGCATCATCACATCTGATGTTCAAATAATAAAAAGATAAAAACTGCTTCTCAAAATTAGAGTAGCTTTATATTGGAAATAGCATATTAACCTTACTCTTTGAATATTAATGATTAGCTGCTACTTGTCAGTGCAGCCATTATGTCCTTAGACATGTTTCCATTGTGTGGTTTTGCTGAGCTGCACTAGGTACTGCTCTCTGCATAATTTACACGAGACCCAGCTGAACACTCGGTTTGGTACATTGGTACTTGTATCACTGAATAATTATGACTTTGTATCCCAATTTTGTCATGCAGCAGTACTTCTCAAATTGTTCTAGGAATCCTAACACAGAGGGTCTTAGACTCCAGAACCTTTTCCTTAGGATGTTCCAGTACTAGAGCTGCAGCAATCTGCATATTCATAAGTGTACAGTTTAGCTTAAAAACACCTTCCAACTACAGGCAGATATTCATCAGTTCATTAGCAAGGCTGATGTGTAAACGTTTTCATCTATAAAATCTGATTACATTAGGACAGTATCATCAACAGTGCAGCACTTGTGGAAAAGACACATTACATTCATCAGTCTCGATTCATCCATTTGCTTATGTGTTTCAGCCGCATTAAACATAACAATTCAGGCCATAAACCAAGACCCCTTTGTACTAGGCACAATACAAATTTTTAACAAAGACAGTACCTTCCTTTGAAAGGTTAGAGTCGAAGTAATGTTATGTATTTATAGTTAAATAGAAAGTTGCAACTTCTGCCAAGAGTGGGAATTCATGGTGGAAGTGGTATAACATCTGTATAATCCCTGCCATCATGTGCAAGACCAGTTAGAGGCATTAACTGGGATACAGGAACTTGACTGATCCTTTTGGCACTGTATGAAGGCTGATAAGCATAAATAGACATTAAAGTGATTTCTGACTGTCCTCATTCAGGCAAATTAAAATGGAAAAACTAATCTTATATACTTCGACTGCCTGTCTTACTCTTGTTGCATAAATAAACCAGGAATGTCTCCTTAATTGTAAGTATTTTGGTGTCTGAGCTTAGGAAAGTTTAAAAAAAAACAAGTGCAATTGCTTTTATGAGAGGAGGAGACTGGTAATTTGTATTTTTTAATTACATCTGTTGTCTATTGATCAAGACGAGCTGATTTTTAAGATCATGAGCAGTTCTTTTGAAAGCAATGCTATGATAAAAAGTAGACTAGTGGAGTGGTCTCATATTTTGTCTTCATGGTTTTTCTGTCTTTGTTCTGCTGTGGAACAGTAGTTTTTGTAGTTGTTTCAGCATTGTGCTCAAGAGGGTAGGCAGACAATTGCTCTAACACATCAGCTGTAGGTGGAAAAAGCTCTAAATTTGGGCTAACTTTGTGTTTCTTTTACTCTTTTTATATCCACCTTCCTCTAGAGGTACAAAGGAAAAGAAGAAAAGGATACAAAGGAATGAGAGAGAAAATCAGCACAACTTAATGAGTGTCGATACTCCTCTGTCATCAGTTACAGCTAATGGTGTTGAAAACGAACCTACATCCCATGGGGTGGAATTGAAGAAGAAGAAGAAAAAGGCAGCAAGAGGCTCAAACTTAAGCACAAATGGAAGGACAAATATTGCCTTTGAGCCCGAATGCCATGACGCAGAGGCATAATTTATTTCTGAATACTGGGGTGATGTTCATTAGACATGTTGAAGGCTGCAATTATGATCTCTCCTCTAGGACTAACAACAAACAAAGAAATTAAAATACTTAAATATGCAAAATGGTACCAGTTGTGACTTATCAATGGTGCAAACCAGTTTTGGATGACTTTTGCCCTGGGTTCCTTGAAATCAACATAACTTGGAGGTTCAGCTCCTCACTGGACTGGAAAAGAACTGAAACTGTCAAATACCTTGTTTCCTAATTTGATATCTGATTAAACCTTCACTTAGGCATTTATGTGGGCTGTAGATCAATCCATTGGGAGCAGAGAATCAAGTGAAAAAGTGTGGTCTAGAGCAAAACAAGCCCAACCACTACGTAAGTTATTAAATTAGCATTTTAAAGTATGCTTTAAGTAAAATAGAAGAGTGTTCAGAATGGTAAAAAACCAAAGGAGTGCTGACATTAAGGTGTACCTGAAAACATAAGCTTTTAAAAAATATTTTCCTGACATCTAGTATCTGTTTGGACTGCATTTTGCAGCTCTGAAGGGAATTGTGGAATAACTACCTATGCAACTACACTGTCTTCAGTAGGACTACTTGTTCTTATCAAAATATATTAGTGTTGCAAATTCCAGGCAGTTATATTTTTCAAATGAGGTGTGCTGCACATAGTAAAGATTCACTGCAGTTTTGTCAGAGTTCCTGGCTGCTGTGGCAGCAGTCTTGCCAAATGTACTTTCTTTTGTCTGAATGAAATATTTCATATCCAACTGTGCTGTTTGTTTTACTTGTAGTCCTTATTCACTTATAAGCATCATTAATCTATTTTTTTACTTGAGTATTATTTTGTGAACTTTTACTATTGAATTCACTAATTATCTACGGTGTTAAATAATTTATATTTTATATTAAACAGAATGCTTTCTATCAGTTAGTGTTGGTATTTTTTCTGGCTGATGATGTCCAGTTTATTTTTACTCTGCTAGGAAATTCTTTCTCCTCCCCCTCTGAAGCAATAAATAACATAAAATTAGAAAGCCCTTATTTAGTAGACAGGGCACTTGATTCCATTAAAAAAAGAAGTGAAAATAACAATGGTGGGCACTGATGTGTGAAATGCACCCAGATGCAGAGGACTAGTTGTTGTATATTGTAATACCTTCCTTGCACATGTTTTGAAGCCAGAAAAACCTGTAAACGTTTTTCTTTCTAGTAAAGCACAGCAGCAAATACTCTTTTTTTGGCCCACTGGTAGTTGTTATTTGCCAGCAGTCCTAACTTTGCTCTGCCTGGAGTATGTGCATGGAGCCCTGCCCTGAATGGGGCTTGCATATGTGTACTGGAAACTTAGCAATGTGTCTTTCCCCAGTCAGAGGTGGTGTAAAATAACCTTAGTCCTGGGGCTGCCTGATTCTGTCAAGACTCCCCACCTCTTATGTCCCTGCAGTGTGTTTCAGCTCATCATCCTGTGTGACATGTGGCATTTAGAGATTTTATAAAGAGGAAAAATCTCTACATCTTGCATTTCTTAAAATGTCCTGGGTCACGTTTAAAACAAGGGCAGAACGTGACATCAGGCTCCACGTCAGGGAGAGCTGAGCAATAGCCAAGATCTGGGAGCTCATTGGAAAGCATTGTAAAATGTTAATTTGCCATTGTCGACACTGAAGACAGAAATAACACTTCAGATAAACACCACAGAGAGATGGTAGTTCTAATCAAAGGCACAGCACCTCCTTTCATGCTTGCGAACTAGGGCTCCAGTTATGTTCACTGCTCTGAAGCTGAATAGAGCTGCTTTGCCACACTTTCCAAATTGAGAGGAGAGGCAGCAGTAGTGTCTTCCAAGGCACAGTTCCAAATAACAATTAAGCAGAAGGAATCAGATAAGAGCCAAACATGAAAATGCAGGAGTTGAAAATAAACTTTTCATAATTTTTTTTGTAATTGCAATAGCTTTTGTTTTGCTTCTATAATTTTTTTTTCTTCCCTACCACATGGTTGGTTAGAGACTTCTATTCCTTTATACACAGTGTCACTGTGGTGCTAGTTTTCTGCATTCATTTAACAGAAAAGGAACAAAAATACCTGAAATTTTTAAAAGTCTATGATCCTTCGGTATTAAAATTAGAGCCTTCACCCTAAAACCTCTTTAAAATTATGAGCATGGCACAATGGCAAAGACAGATTTTACCTTTTGTTCAGAAATATGACTGATATATTCATTTTAAGAAGAACTGCTTTTTGGTGTTAGTAGAGTCTTTATTCTTCAGACATTGCTGGTGGGATTTTAAATTTACAAAAAAGGATAAAACTTTTAAACAGTTTGGATTAGCATAAGGATTTAAAAAGAGGTTTCCAATTTAAAAACTTCATATAATTCTTCTTGTTTCTGTGTTAATGCAATCTACATATTTTCTAAAATCACTTTACAGTGAATATCATATACATTTGCTGAATATTGTCTATGTACATAGAGGACTTAAATTTCAGTGGAAGACAAGAATTGCAGAAGGATTCAGATTGCCTACTGAAAATTTTCCTTTTTTTTTTTTTTAGATGAAGCATTACGAGTGTCCTGCAAAATTTCTCCCTGAGCCATGATGTGTGAATTAAAATGCAAGAGTTACAACAGTCTCTGTGAGACTTCCTTAGAGGGTGACATGAGTTCATTACTGGAACAAACCAGATAAAATGTTGCTTTAAAAAGTGTGAATATTAGGTACTTAGAGCTGCCTTGCAATAGCAGCATCGTGGGTCTTTCATTGTTCTGGTGTTCGTAGGTTTTGTGTATGTGGTTACACCATACACTTGATATTATGTTTTTATGATATGGCAGAGATACCGAGAACTGTGCATAAATCAGCAATGCAGAAGAAAATGGATGGCCGCGTTTTTCCTGTGTTTCCCAATAGCCATCAAATTGCATTTAGTTTTTTTCCTTAAAATAATTTGAGGAACAGACATCATAAAACATAATAAGTGTATTTGTAGCATCACTTAATTCAGAAGGCAGTAGGGGATGGATCACAGTCAAACAAGGGCTAATGAGAACACAGAGGAACATGACAACCGAAAGTCTCTGTTGACTAGTGAACTAAATCTGCCGGCTGGACGCAATTGTCTGATGGAGAATTGAATGTCAGGATCATTTAGGGTTAACAATGGCCCATTACAAGCAAAAGCAGACAGCTATGAAAAATAGCCGGCATGGTAGCCATTCTGCAGGGACTGTGGATGCAAACTTGATAATGAGGCACTTCATTCACTACATCCTTCTGCTCTAATTACTCAGGTGAATAGGAAATACTTCATTTAAGGCGGGAACAGACTAAGGCAAAAACACTTGTTTGGTAAACACAAAGAGTGATGGGGTTTTTTAATGATCCTTTTCCAGCACGTATGGAATTAGTATGTATGCAGTGCAACCTATTTTATGGATGTGGAAATTGGGTGGGGATAGAAATATTTTCTGAGTAGTGGAGGGAAGCCAGGAAGATTCATGTAGAGGTTGGTACTCTGGGGTTTTTCCCTTAGCATTCTGTCCAATGTCCATACAGAATATTTCAGACAAATTAACTTATGGATGTACACCTGCACTTGTAAAAATATACTATGTTAGTTCAAGGGGGTTTATTGCTTGGAGTTTAGCATACATGCATTAGGAACAAAACTGCTGCGTGTAGGGAATAGAAACAAGAGGAGGTCTGAGAGAGGGAAATAAGCAACTTTGAGAAGAAAGCTGCTGCCTAGGGGAGTCTTGCAAAAATGTGGCAATTAGAAATTGGAACTTAAGAAGAAGGAACAGAAGATAGTGTGTAGGTGCATTATAGCAAAGCTTTGGTTGCTTCAGTCATGTTTTTTAGACTTCAGAAATTCAGATATTTAACCACTTCACTTTTTAAAACATTTGTTTTGTGCCATTTACAGAAGCTTTCTGGATGAACTCTCAGAACCCATGAACAACATTCTGTGTCTCTCCAGTAACTCTTAGCTCTCTGTGTTCTGACTCTGAGCTACAGCCTACAAAGTTCCACATAGCCTATGGCTTGCAGAGCTGTTGGGATAGATGAAGATTTCATTCCCTGATTTCTGATACAGGTCTTCAGGAGGCACCTTTATAGTTGTTGGCTGTTGCAATAGGCACCTCTGCCTCAATTCAGTCCTCTCCAGCTTCTTCATCTGGCACAAAACAGCTGCAGCAGAGGTTGGAACTTCACACCAAGACCTGCTCTTTTAAACATTTAATATCATATGATCCCTTTCTTACACATGGATGTGTTCTGCTCACAGTGGTTTTGGAAAGAGTTTTGTCTTTTGTTCATCTGTTGTATGCAGTTTCCTTGCTGCCCTCCCCTTCAGAAGGGTCTGTTTACCAGCAGTGAGATGTTTATCTGGAGTCCCAGTCCTGCAAGCTGCTCAGAGTAGATGGACCCCTATACTCAAAGCTCCAGCAAAAGCAGCAAGGATTAGGCAACATCATGGCTGCAATTAGTGTATACTAACTTTAAAGATTGGGAAAATATTTTTTTATCTTGCAGCCATAGATAAAGATATCAGCTCTGCATTTCATCTAAAACTTCGTCCACCTGATTGATTGTGAGGACTTTGTCAAGCCAAATGAATTTGCATTATGTTTGGCTGTGACAAGCAATTTTACAAGTCCAGTGTAATGCTCAAATGCAAACAATCAGCAGAAACTGCAGATGCCACTTTTAGCAGAAAAAGTGTTTCCACACCGGTAAAGCAATATCAGTAAAATCTATGCTCTGAGCAGACTTGAAATTTTTGTTGCATTTATGTTGCCTGTAAAGACAGGGAGTGTAATAAACTAGTGTGTAGCAGCTGTAAATTCTCTGAGGATTTATCTAACCACAAATACATCGAAATGGGGAAATAGGTCTATATTAAACTGTGCAAGATGCTGCTGGAACTCAGCCACTTCTGCAACATCCTGTAATTAATTTATTATGACAGGTCTGGCAAACTGAAACACCCAATACGCTTGCAACAGACTGTTATGATATAGCTGTTTGAAAACTCCATAGTCACATAAAATGCAGGTATTAAAGGAAAAAGAAAAAAAAAGGTAGCCCAGTATTACCATTATTTCTCTATTATGTAGAAATTTTTCACCAGACTTACATTCACCAGCATGCTGGAGTGCACGTGGCAGAGTCAGTACGTCTGCCTGCATTAGCTGGGAAGGAAATTGTTGCAGAATGTATTGGCTTAGGTCCTACTGTTCTGGGATCAGAAGGAGAGTTAATGAAGTTCTGTGGACATGTTCAACTGAGGAACCTCTTTTCACACATTTTCTGAGTCAGCGCAGGCCTCGCCATGTCTTTTGGTGATGAAGTTAATAAGTGGAGCTAAGACGCTCGGTGCTGGCTTAACTTTCTTCTTGGTCAGTCCATACTTATTTTTCTGCCCATGTTAAAGACACTTGGTTTTGTTAAATAATAGTGAGAGAGTTCCAATGAAATTGTCTGTGAGTTGCAAAGAGAATTAGTACAGATTTCTCACAAATCAGTTTTTTAATATCTCTTGTCGCTCTAGTTCTTACAGAGGTGACTAGAACAGGTTGTCCTTGCATTCAGCTGCTTATCCTAAGTTCATTGCCTCAGCTAGCAGTTAAAACAAAGAAATACTGATTTCCATCTTTTTCTGGGGGCTATCTTCAGTGTTGAATATCCTGCTATTAATCTACAGCTAGACATAGCTAATTCAGCACTGCACAACTGTATAACTTGAAGAAAATCTTCTTTCTCCCCTCACAAATTTTTGGTAAGTAGATTAGGCTGGTTTGCTCCCTTGCTTGCACTGTGTGCTTTAATGTGCACAAGTTAAGCCTTTGCACATCCATTGCTGCAGGTGAGTGCTTCAGAGTACATGCAAGTAGTTATCATCACCAAGTGTTACTCATTTGGCAGTGCTGGTTTTTTTATGGACAGTAATTATTCCCTTAGTTTCACCTCAATGTTTTTATTTTGCCATTGCATCATCAGCCAGCTTTTTTCAGTGTATGTCATCAGGATTTTGACACCTTTGTATAAACACTGTATAAAGCAACTTCATGCTATGTTCTGCATTCATTTTAGCGCTTGATGGGGATATACCATCATGGGTGTAATAGTGACATCGGCCTGAGGCTCATTAAAATAAATGCCATCCAAAGTCAAGCTCCAGCAGCCTGCATAAGCCTATAACAAGCTTATACAGGGGTGGTTAATCCCCATTGTGGTTTGGTATAATGTCATAATAAAAAAGTGACATCAGGGAAAGGGCAGAAGGGGCCATCAATGTTCTCTGCAGTGTGGCCAAGGGCTCCTGACATCCCTGCTCCTTAAGCATCAGTGCGAGCAGAGCTAAACAAGTCTGGATTACAATGGAGGGTGACTGAAAATGGCTCTTCTGTTAACTGAGACAGAACTACAGAGCCATAAATATCCCGGGGTGGCTTTCCTTGGTGATGCATCACAGATGTGCACAGGCACACAGAAGATGTGGAACAACATGTGGCTCTGCACTGGCTTGCTTCCCAATGAAGGGTGTAGCTTCACTGGACCTTGCAGGCCCTATTCTCCCAAGGAAACATCAGGACTCCCAGTTTAGACCCCAAAACTCCTAATTTGTTGCCTGTATCCAAAGGTTTGGATGAGAAGGTGGTGGGCTGCCCTTAGAGTCAGCAGGCAGCAGGGCGTCCTCACTCCACAGAGCAGGGGCACCCAGGGCACCCTCCCGTGGGTTGGTACTGAGCAGGACCAGGGCTCAGGCTTCCTGCTCCCCAGGGATGAATGCCAGTCACTGAGCCAGCACTGGGAAGGAGGGTGGAAGCTCTAGACAGTGCTTTTGCCTCACACTCGGTTGAAGTGGTAGTTACAGTTGTTTTTCCTTGCTATTCTTTCAGTCAGGGTTAGATTTTCTCTGAAAGAAGAAAAAGCCCTCAATGGCAGCTTTTTGAATTCAGTGTCTCTGGCATTTTGCCCTTTTTACTCTTTGTCAACACAATAATATGGGTTTTCAAGTCATGTTTGGGAACCTGGGCACCTGGCTCTTGCTGAGACTTGCTTGAGGCAGTGTTTTTGACATCAGGTTTGTGGGACAAGAGTTACAGACTTGGCTGCCTCCCATTAGATCCCTGAGTAGCCTGAATTCACAGGGAAAAAAATTGTCTGATAATTCTCAGGTTCTGATTGTTGGTCAAGTTCTGTGTTGGAGGACAGAGACCTGTGTAGACATGGTCTAAGATACAATTTCCTGATGGTTTATGCTATCATCTAGCAACAGCTTGATTCAGTTTGCTTCATCAGGAGAGTTAATATTTTTAACACTGCTTAGAACTGACTGTTTTTTCACGCCAGTGAAACAGAAGGGAATACAGAACAAGTAATGCTGAAAGCCATTACCAGCACCACTATCAACAAAGATTTCTCCTGAGCCATGAAAACCTAGGAGAAGAAAGCTGTAAGACTCAAATATCTTCCAGCTTGAATGTACATACAAGGCCTTGCCACCTAATATTTAGCTTATGTTGCTTGTCCTAAAGACACATTTTATAAGGAGAGGAAAGAGTGACTAGTTCAGCACATGGGGGTGACACTGGTCAAACACTGTCAAGGTTTGGTCTTTTTGTAGGATGAGGTTGCTTCATTGAGTCATTTGAACTCCACCAGTTTCCCACGCTAAGATCAGTGCTGTAACATCTGTGAATGTTTTGTGTTATCTTTTTTTTTTTAATATATATATATAGTTTTGTTCCTTTTTTGTTTTGAATGTGTGGTAAAACATACTGGAAATATATTGTATCATTGAAGAAATCTATTCCTAATTTGTTTGAGCTGTTGGTATATTTTTCCAGAGTGCTGCTGTATTTTCCTAGAGCTAGAATTAGCTAAAGTTAGATATTTGATTTCTTAGGACCCAGCAATGGACCAGCACAGCTTCCAAATTGAAGATGCATGTGTTTGTGCCTGCAACTGTAGCTGAATGCTGGTTAACCTCACTTGCAGAATTCTGGTGTGAACTGGAGTTTCTTGTCATGAATACGTCTCATAGGGTCAGATTGAATCCTGTAAATTGAGTAAGAACTCAGTCAGAAAGAGGAAAAGAGAATTTTCTGCCATTTGAACCTGTGCAATACCAGCAGAAAAGTGCTTGAGCAGGGCACACAGTCTGTCTGCACAGTGCAGCAGTGTGGAAAACAGGCCTGGCTCTACGTGGATTTGTAAGCAGTGGCACATGTCACACAGGATTAAGGACTCCTGGAAGGACACGCAATTTGTGGTGCTGCTCCCATTCTCCCTCCCAGCCACCCTCAGTTCCCTGCTGGCCTCCTGCCTCCTGTGTAAAACTGCAGCTGAAATGGAGAAATGGGATGGGTGGCAGCATGCCAGCTGCCTGGGCATCAGGCGCTGCTTATCTCTCTGACGGACACCCTGCCGTCCATCCCCGGGGGTGATTCACTTCTCCAGGCACTCGTGCCTCCTGTAACTCAAAGAACTTACTCACTCCTGGACAAATCTGTGCAAATATTGATGTAGCTGCCTTGTTTTACATCGGCCCTTTTGAAGGTGGTCTATTTTGTGTAGGCAGGTTGGCAGCCGGTTTGGCACTGCCATTCCAACTTTTTTGACTAGAAAGGTGTGAGTAGAAGTAGTTTTTGCTTCTTCTGTCCTAAGTTGCTGAAGTATCTGCTCTAGGAAGAAAAGCATTTGGAAATGCTTTGGAAAGTTAAATTCAAAGTTGTGATCTGGGCTCTTAGTGCTGTTGAAAACCAAGAAAACACTTTGTCAGAAGATGTTGAAATGATTATTTGTTTCCACTTTGCTGGGTTTGATTTACAGCTGTTTTTGTGACTTTCAACGGAAATCAGATTAATTAACTTTAATCTGAAACTGTTGTCTAAATAGTCAATGACCTAATTCATTAGCTGTATTTTATCAGTATTTACTAAAAAATACCAGGAGTGATTTTGAAAATATTGAAAAGCATAGAATTACATTGTCACAGGAAATACTGAAACTGTTGACAGTTTTTCACAAAGAACTTCTGTGCTTATTTAAAGACCATTTTTAGGGAAAAATCAAAAGATGAAAAATATTGATGTTGGCTATTCGAACGAATTCACTTATTTGGCAGTAAAACTGGTCTAAGTCAATAAGAGTACATAAGAAGTGTCGTGACTTTTCATTTCAGTAAGATTTTTGATACTGTCTTATATGATATTTTTTATAACCAGAGGGGGGGGGGGGGAAATATGGTCTAGATGAAACTATCACGAGGAGTTGATGCATAACTAATTGAAAAAGAAAAGCTGCATTCAAAAAAGAGTTATCCAAGTTTAGTTATCATACCAGGGAGATATTGCAAGTGAGGTCCCTGAGGTCAGTTCTCTGTCACTTCTATTCACTATTTCCATTAATGAGCTGGACGATGTAGGAGTATTTATAAAATGTGTGCGTGACACCAGGAGTTTGCAGGCTGTTCGTAGGACGTGATCAGAATTAAAAATTATGTTGGAAAATGGAAGTAATGGTGCAAAACCGTAAAATAGGAGCCAATAAGATTTGTGCTAGAGGAAGAAGGAACCAAAGACAAAAATATAAAGTGGCTTTTCAGTTTTATTGCAGAAAAATGTGAGAGGTGACAGGTTCAAAGGCAAACTAAGTGAATCATCAACACACTATAACTGTTTGATAAAAAGGGTCATCTGAATGATATTAGCAGAGGTGAAGTGTGCAAGATCAGAAGATTATTACTTCTTCCCAAATTATGCTGGTGAAGCTTCAGCAGGAATACTTTGCTTTAGTTTTAGGCACTGCATACTGGAGCTGGCAGACAAGCTGAATATGGTTCGGGGAACAGCAGTGGGCATGACAAGAGATTTAGGAACCTATGAAAAGTGTGCAAGGGATTGGAATTGTTAGTGTAGAAAAGATAAGGATTGGGAGACACAATAGGGATGCTCAATAATGCATAGGGTTTTACAGAAAACAAGAAGTTAGGCAGCTCTGTTTGGTATGCCCATGTGATTTCACTACAAAGATTGTCTATTTTTTCTCTCTCTCTCTCATGGAAAAGCTTAGTTTTATCTTACAAGCAGTGTGATGGAACAAAATATAAGTTCTTCTGGATCTATTTA
Organism: Corvus kubaryi; assembly: GCF_017639235.1. NCBI lineage: Eukaryota > Metazoa > Chordata > Aves > Passeriformes > Corvidae > Corvus > Corvus kubaryi. Next base: position 37,011,931 of record NW_024582091.1, on the reverse strand, counting down.
AATTAGATGATCATATATTTCCTTTCTTTCTCTTTGTTATGTGTGCTATTATTAGTTGCCTTTTTCTTCCTCCAAAATAGCATCTGTAAGACTCACTTAGATCAGTGTTGGTGCATAACAACCATTCTTTGAGAAGAAAATTGCAGTGAAGATGTTTTATTCATTATCTCCTCTGTCATAAATCTCTAACTGGAGCAAAACTCCTGACCCTGAATCTTTCTCCAGAACTCATGAGCCCATGGCTATTCAGTTTTAACTGTGCTGCTCCGGTGATTTATGGCATGACCTCAGGTAAATTGAACCTCCACCTCAATTTCCCTGTCTTTAGCTGAAGATACTAATACTTCTCTTGTGGACAGCCTGAGAGTTAATCTATGTAAGACTGCCTTGACAATGTCCAGTCCTCAAGCAGAATCTTAAAAGTTTAGCTGTCACCTACCTGTGACTCAGTAGTTGAAAGATAGTCTGTATTTATGGTGGGACTAAGTTTTGAGGGTTTGGGGATTTTTAAAGTACTTCTGTAAAATCATGCTTTTCAGTCATATGGCTTGGAAAGGCAACTTTGATTATTTTATTTTTGGGGCTGGCACTATCAGGCATGAGAGGAAAAAGCTCTGGAAAAGGCCTTTGTTTCTAAAGGTGGATTACTCAGCTGTAGTTGGACACTGTAACTTATTACAATACACTCTGCTGGCAGTTGTAATAGTAGGGCAAGCCCCACTGGAGCTCCAAAAATCTGGGATGGGAGTCTGGCCAGAAAAACTGAAAGCCTTGAAGTATGTTCCATGGCAAGGAAAGAGAGGTTGCTTTTCCCCTCAGGTTTCTTGCATTCAAAAGTGATAATTACCACCAAAACAGAGAGAGAAGATAAATGCTGGATAAGCTGGCAAGGAAAGGACCCAAGTTTCTGTCCGCTACAAACAGGAATGCCTGCCCAGCACATAGGATGGTGTCTTGATTTGATAGCAAAACAGAAATGTGTTAAAAAGTAGTTGAGGAGACCCTGCTTATTTTACAGAACATGAGATAATAGTGTCATATCAATAGATAGGAGGGTCATGCTGCAAATCCAGTATTTATCTCAATTGTAAGCACTCTTTCATTAAGGAGTGGAAGTGTCTTTACTTTGAAACAGGATTAATAAAGGCTGTGACCACTTAGGCTTTTGAAAAATACGCAGACTTACGTGATGATAGTAGGTAGAGGGCAGTATTCCTGGGGGGTCGTGACTTATGCACCTTCATTTCATTAATTCATTGAGCCATCTGTTTAAACTAAAATAAATACTGTGGTACAGCTGGAAATGTCTCACTGTTGAAGAACTTGGCCTTTTCCCTGTCCATTTCTCTTCTTTTGTGATCTCAGTCAGTGAATGGTTTGTAATGTTCTCACATTTTTTCTTCGTGGTCAACCCTTTCTCCACAACTCAGAATTAACAAGATTTCTGTTCAGGAAACTAGGTACTTGGTGAATGCAACCATTTGGTGGAAAGGAGGGAAATAATAGTCAGGAAATTAACTACACCACATTTTGGTTGCGTTATTTTCCCTATCCTTTCCCATTCCTACAAACCCTCTGAAAGCACTGAATCTACTCGATATATTAGTGCGAGAAATCACTTTTTGCTTGCAGTGGTTTTTTTAGTTTCATGCTACACAGAGTATGTGTGGATTTTATGGCACATGCATTGAATAATCCCACCAGCCTTTCAAGCAATTTGGGTTTTGGTGTCAAATGACGGAAGCTGGACATTTTTTCTAAAGGGGTTGCTGATGCACAGCTGAGTGCACACAATCAGTGCATTTAATTGTCCACAGCGTGCTGCACGCTTGGCCCTGACAAGGGTCCAAAGTGCAGGAGCAGCTTTAGGGACAACTTTCATCTCACACCCCTTACCCAGACTGAGCCCCTGTCAACTTCAAAATGTGCAAGTTCTGCAAATGGAGATGTTTATGAGCTTCACTGCTGGGCAAGTCTCACTGGAGTCCTTGGGGGGTGCTGGGCTTCCCTGCTCTGGAATACCCTGACAAGGACTCCAATTTACCTTTTCCTGAGTTCGGGCAGCTGGACTTCAGAGGGTCAAAACCAGAAGGAGCCCCAGGAGGCTGAGCCTGAGCAGCACTGGCCCCTTGCCCAGCTCAGTGCATGCACAGCCCTTCCAGGGTGCTCCCTTGTCCTGCCTTGGCCACAGAGTTAAAGTGCAACTTCAGAGCCTGGCTTCTCAGCCAGTGGTGCCTCGTGTAGGTCATGCTGGCAGCACCTATTGTTCTGGAGCATTTGAAGGGCATCCAAGTTTTGGCATCATTAGATTATTGCCATGGTGCTCAGGCTGCAGATCCTGTACAATAAAAGGGGTTTTACTTTATGTTCAATCACTATTAGCTGATATCTGCAGCTTTCATCTAGTCTCCATTAATGAAAGAACAAATAATTCCAGGGACTAAATAGATGTTTGAGCATTCAAATACATGCAAAGTGATATGATTTATAAATGGGAGGAAGTTGTTTTGCAAGCCTAGAATTCCATTTGCTGTGGAATTTCAATTTAACAGTGTGAATCCAGTTAAATCCTGAAATACTACACTTAAGAGAGCAGGTTTTGTCATACTTCAGCTCCCTTTCAGCTGAAGGCTCTTAATGGCTGATATTTCTAAATCCCATTCCATTTCATTAGACGGTAATTATCTGTTAATACTAACGTGGCTGCAAAGAGGAAAACATCGTGCTATTCTCCATGATTTTGCTGATTAAAAAAGGAGGAACAGGCTTGAACTGCAGTGAGGGAGATTCAGGTAGGACTTTGAGAAAACATTGTGTGAGGAACAGAGGTCTGAAGAAACTGGGCATCACCACCACCAAGCAGTGTTTTCTATTTTTATAGCCACGAGAATATCCAAGACTTGCTGTTGAAATCTCCTGGGAAGGGAAATGTTTTCCCTTTCACTGAGTCTGCACATGGCATTCTTCAAAGCAAGGGATATAGAAGGCACAAGTGGCACAGCCATGCAAGTTTTACTGCAGCATAGCCAGTGATTGCCAAAGGATTGCATCATGGCCCGGCTTTCCAGCAGTTCCAGCCCTGTGGCAGACTTGTAGCTCTTGGATCTGGAGGCATCGCTTTCCCTGGCACTGCTCCTGAGGGTCAGAGTGGGCGGTTTCACCGAGGGCCGGGAATGTGACTGCAGCTCAAGAATCCCCAACTTCGGTGAGGTGTTTTGAGCTGGCCTCTTTGAGGTGAATCAGGGAGGGCTCAGCAGCTTGGTCAGCCAAGCATTTGTCCCCCATTTCCCCCTCTTTCCTCCCAGACCTGTGCATCATTCTCTGCTTACCAAAACTGCCTTATTTACAGCTACAGAGGCTTTGGCAGAGGTAAGTCTGGGTTTTGTCACAGCTGGAGAGCAGCTGCAGAGCATCCTTATGAACTCTCCACACTGAAAGCTGAGGCACCAAAGACTGAAGGTAAAAACAAGCCCAGATGTTGCCTGCCTGTTTGACTTTTCTGTCCTGCCATCACTCAGCTTTTGGTGGTGGGTAGGATGCTGTCAGAGTTTGTGACAAATCAGAGGGGCAGTTAGTTCTAATTCAAGTTGCTATGGAAAACTAATGTTGGAGGGAAAAGTAACCTGGACCAAATATACTTTGTGCGAGGCAAGAAACCGCACTGCAAGTGAGGTTACACATGCACTCAGTGTGTTATTAGAGAAGGGGAAAAAAGCCCAGTGCATTTTGAGAGGGACCTTTTGAGGTATCAGGTGATGGCAGAAAGAAAAAAGGACCTTCCCCTCTCTGCAGCCACCGTGGTGAGCCTGGTCCTGGAGGGCTGGAGGGACCCTTCACTGATGTGTGGATTCCACTGAGGCTGTCAGAGAGCTAAATACACCCTTGTTAATGACAGCCACTTAGCTAGAGAGTGAAAAGGAGGCAAATGTGTATAATACACCAATGGACATTTTCTTTTTAATGGAAGGAGGTATAAATAGAAGGAATGAGATGAAAATGAGAAGCAAAACTTAGGCTACATGTAAATGGAAAAATCTTAACATTGGGATTACGGGATCATCTCCTCAGGGTAGTAGTGGAAGCCTGTAGTTTAGGACTCGAACAACCAGACAGAGAAGGAGCACGAGGCACCACATTGCAAGGAGCAGTCCTGCGTTTTGCACTTGGATTTCCTCATAAGGCTCCTTTGCCACCACTCTCCTTGAGGATCTGAAGGAATGTTTAATGTTGATGGTTCAGCCAAACTGCAGCTTTGGGAATTCTTATCTATCCTCAAAGTCTTATCTTTTATTTCAGTTGTTTAGATTTGCTGACTTCCTGTCTACAGTGCTTATCCGAGTTTATTGTTCAGTTTTACTATTCCTTGCTTAACAATTGCTTCTTTACTCTTGACGGTGCTTCTTGAGTGATTTCTCTGTTTATCTTTACCACCTTGTTCAGGTGTTGGAAGTAACATGCTAAGCTTGGAGCTGTCTCAGCAATCCAAAGATGCAGATTTTCCCCATAGATTTGCTGGGTTTTTTTACTTGCATAGCAACCTTTTTATTTGTAGCACAGTTCTGAACTAGACATGATTCTTGCATTTCTCTACTCATGTAATTTTATTCTTGTTCAGATAGATTTCAGGGGGGTTTTTTGATTGGTTGTTTTTTGCTCTGATCCTTTCTAGGCAAAAAAGGGTTAATTAGCCTCAGTAAAACATTGACAGTCACCAGGGACTGCTGCAACTGAGATGAAAAACAAGACTGCACCTGTATGCTGGCAATTTCAGATAGATTCTGGTCAACTATTTTTCTCTCCTGCTTTGTTCTGCCAGCTGCCTCAGTGCTTTGGATGCAGGTGGAAGGATGGACTTTGCTATCTATAAAAAAATTAAATTGTGAAGACCAACTTCCGTCTCACCTCCCCAGGGATCAAAGTGATTGCCACGGAACATGGCAAAGCAGGAAACAGGCTGCACATGGTCTCCACGTGAAAGAAATAGTCTGAGATAGATTTTTCCCATTTTGCCTCCCTCCTTTCTTTCTTTCCCTTTATTTTTTTGGAAGAGACAGTGAAAGCATGGAAGGAATCCCAAAGTGATTGACCATGACTGAAGGGACAAGCCACCACTGTATAGCACACACTCTGCAATATCACTACAGCAGTTCCTCGATAGAGGAGCTGTTGCAGCTCCTCCAATAATCCAAAGAAAGGCAAAAGATTGCTTGGGAGCTCTGGCTTATGTCTTGATGTGTGCTTATGAAAGAAGTTCTCCCAGAGGCCCTGTAGATTTATGTCATAATATGCCCGCGTATGATGAAAATGAGTAGTCTCTCCTGCCTGTGAAGGTGCCTTCGCTGCCTGTTGTGAGCAGCAGAAAACACGTGGACTCTCTGAAGGTGTGAGATGGATTCTAACAACAACATTTCACTATTAAATAAATCTCCCAGCAGCAAATACTGCTGACACAATAGGAACTTTCTGGTGTTGTGCTACGCTGTCTCTACAGTCAGGCTTTCCTTGGCGTTTTTGACTGGTGCTGTGATAGAAATGAACAACAGGTAAATAGCAGTAGTAAGATCTGAGATATTTAAATGTCAGCAGAACATAAGACTTGCAGGATAGCAGTCCCCATGAAAGGGCTTTCAGCAGGGAGAAAACCCCAAAATATCCATTGGAAGAGTTAAAGAGTTATGCACTGTTGGCGTGGATTTTGAAAATACTGTCAAAAGGAAAAGACATCTGATTTTTTTCCCCCTTTTTTCAGTGATATGAACAGATGCTTAACTTAGGTTGTTTTCTCGGGTTGTTGTTTTACATCACTGCTCTGCAAGCCCACGCCTTCAAAGTGCTGTGAAAAAAAATGAAGAGGAAAAAATACAGAAGTTGCTAAATGGAGATCAGTGAGTTACAGCAGCTGAAATTAACCCACATGCATATTGCAATGAAGTGTGTGGGGACTTTGGAGGAGGTAGCTGGGTTGGGTTTGTGTAATTTTATTTTGAGCTGCCTATGACCTTCTAATGCTAATGTGTCTTTAAACAGTGTATATTTATATGTATAACATATAAATACAAAATAACACTTGGTATTAAGAAAGATTAACCAAATCTTACATGTCAGGGCATGCAGTACCCCAAAAAGAATGTCTTTGCCTCCTCTCCGGCACTGCAGAAAATATTCACCTGATTTGCAGATAGTTTTTGCCTGTCCCTACAGCACCAGGTACCACCACCTGCGGTGTGTGTGAGGCAAAACAGGATAATAGCTGGATGGAGGATCTTACCTGCTTTAGTATATACACAGTGTGCTCCTGTGCCTCTGTGCTGTTTGGGCTTTCCGACATGCGGTGTCAAGGCCACCCTTCGCTTTGTGTAGGAAGTCTTGCCAGTACTCGTTTTGCACCACCACTTTCAGATGCAGTCATGGGACAACACTTGTCCCACGTGTGTCATGCAATTAGTGAATGCTCCTGTACCTGTGATTGCCCAAGGGTGCAAGTGAGGTTGTGCTTTCTGCTGCAGAGAAAATCAAAGCCTGTAATATCTTTGCATTAGTTCAACCATTGATCTAAGAAGCTGTATCAGGTAGTCTAATAAAAATTTTGCTCTCCTTGTAAACCTTGTCTGACTCTGTAGTAAATGAGTTACTTTTCCTGATAGCTGATGAGAATTTGCTTGGTGCTTGAATGGGCTTCTGAACTTTCTATCCACATTCTTCAGTTTTATCTTATGTTTGGCAGAATATTGGCATCATTAAGATAAATGATTCACTATTTCTCTTTGGTAGGGAGAGTTACATAAAGCAGTTACGATCCTATTCATAGGATGCCTTGTTTTACATCCAGATACATCAGTAATAGTTAATTTTGTCTTAAAAAGGATGAATTTAAGGTTATGTTTAGAGTCTGCATTTTTTACCAGAGGTGCTCTTTGTAAATAGGCATTTTTATGCTGTTGTGAGCTCATATTTGACATAATTTTCAAGTTATTTCAAGTTGTTCTCCAATGCAGACACGTGTTCGGTGTAAGTGCTGTAGTCTGTGTAAAATGGTGGAGGTGAAACCCGAAATGCTCTAATCTGTCAGCAAATAGTGGTAGCAGGAAAGTGAATACTCATGGCTTGAACAAATGAGCAAGTTTTTACCTCAAATGGACTGAGCCTGAAGGCAAGTGTGATTTCCTGAAGAGAACTCCCTTTTTAGTTGCACAAGCTTTGGATGGACACAGTTAGTGGAGAAGGCCAGAGCTGGATGCTATGTTGTTTTGCTGTTGGCCTTTCCCTTGGCAAAGCTTTGCATATAGCCCATGCTGACTGGGTGGGGCTGTACATGGGGATGGGCTGGGAATGGCGCCTAATGGCGTGTGTTCCGTAGTGTGAACGCAGAAATGTTCTTGGCAGGCAGGTGGTACTGGACATGTCTGATGATGAGGCGGGGTTTGATACTCCACCTACTGAGCACATTAATGGATTCCCTAATTCAGCCCTTTGTGCTTTACACATTTTAGTGTCTCCTGTGAAATATTAAGATTTTTTTCTAGGCAGAAATCCCAGAGCTATCCTTGCCGCACTGAAAAATGAAAACGGACCATTCAGTCTTGGATCCCTGCAGAAACTTACACAAGACTTTTCGTGTAATGAAATACCTAGTTACCATACTGCAACAAAACTGTGCTCAACAGTAATAACCAAATCCATGGGAATGAATGAATGCCACAATGCCGATTTTCAAAAGTAGAAATTACATAATGAATCTTGACATTGACTTAACATAAAGGGACTGCCATAGCTCTTTGAATCCTAAAATAAGATTAAATGAAGGTGTCATATCACTTTCCCTGCCAAAGGTTTGTTTTGGCCGTCAGAAGACAGCAGTGCACAACCACTACATTTTTTTCCTTTAACAGTACTCACCTCTGAGACTTTCCTTCATGTGGGAAAGGTATGTGTGTCTAAGTGATATGAAGCTGTATTTTCTCTCAGTCCCAAAGTACAGAGGTTTCTGAAGTACTGAAACAGTACAGAAGTGCTGAAACAGCATAGGTGTTTCTGAAGGGGTTTCAGAGATCTCATCCCTATCTTTGCTCTAGCTGCAGTTCTCTTGTAGTGCTATTGAACTGTTCCAATAGCCTTAATATGATCAGATATGACTATGAGGAATAAATGCTGATCTGCATAATGAGCTAAGTGTCTAAAATATAAATAAGTGTGGTTAGTGAAGCTTTGCCTATATTAATATGCTTGTTCACTTTACCTGTGCTTAACGCAGTAGGGCATTCTGCATATCTGTTCAGTAAAGGCATTTGCATCTTTTCAATTACTTTGCTTAAATGTAAACTATTGGTGTCAAATGTTGCCCATCTTTTGAATAATCAAAAGGTAAAAGTTATCATTTAAAGTATAAATTAAAAGATCATTAAGGCTTGGGAGTGCAGTACTTCAAAGTTAGGGGAGTCAGAACTGAGGCTTGACATGCAATTAATTCACCCTCCCCTCACTCCCCACTTTTCTGTATATTCATTACAACACTAATCTTAATTATACAGTCACATTTATGTGTGTGCACCCATTCATACACACATTTACATCTGGCTCCTAGCCAGTAATTCCCATTGCTTCCAACTTGCCTTTACACCCACCTTGCTCTATGTCCCTCTGCACTGGTAACCTGCACAAGGATGGGGTAACCTCATCCTTGCCATGCAACAGGCTTAGTGCAGAGCAGCAGGAGGCCCCCGAGAGACCAAGGCAGCTCAGCTGAGCCCCTGTGACATTGCACCGGCCCCTACAGTACAGAGCAGGGTAGTAGGTGACCAAGTGCAGCCCCTTACCCTCAGAGGGGTGGTGTGTCCTGCCCAGGAGGGGAACTGCCAAACTGTGGTGAGCCCCTGCTGCTGCTGTGCTGAATGAAATGCTCAGAGGCCATGATTTGGTCAAGTTTATATGAATCCTCATAGGAATAAGAGTCACAAATTACACTCCTGCCTAAAATTTTGAAACCCTGATCCACAGTGTACAGCCAGGAGAGTTTCTTAATTGAAGCTAATATAAAAATACTTAAACTGGTTATTATGGTTTGAGACAAAACGACGGTGGGGAACCTAAATGGGTTTTTAATCACAGTATATGCAATGCAAAACAAAAAGTCAGTTAAAGTTCACAGACTCATGCTATGCTAACTAGGCCTACCAGGGCAAGGAAAAACGAGTTTTCCTCAACCTCATTCTCAGAAAGGGCTGAACCGTTTTTGCTACAACTTTTTTTTTTTCTTCGATATTTCTCTTTATTTGTTTTCCATTCTAGAGTGTGTGCTCTAGTCATTCTCCTACCTGTGGTTAGTGTTACTCAAAGAAGACACACTGTAACTGAAACTCTGAGTTCCCTCCAGCTAGTCCAGTACCACCTCAGTTGTCTGAGAATCCTGAAAATAGCTAAAAATAAACATGTTTTTCAAAGTGGACAAGGCTGCCTTTCTAAAATCAGAACAAAAAAATCTTAGCTAAGAGGAGTCTGGGTTTTCATCAGAACCATGCACATGACCAGCTACACTGAAATGTAGTGATAAGGTATTGTAGTGGTTTGGTCCAAAATACTCATTACTGTTTATCTGCTGTGAGATAAGAGTTAGGAGAAATGCAAAACAGGCACCAAACTTGAAAGAATATAAAGAAGTTTATTAACAGACCTAAAAGAAGAAGGAAAAAAAATTATACCACCTTCAGAAGTCTCCTCCTCCCCCCACCTTCCTCCCTTCTCCCACTGACAATGTGAAAAGACAACCCTTAAGATGTTCAGTCTGTTTACCACTTCCATAATAACCTTGTTCAGTCCATTTAGAAAGAGAAGTCTCTTCTTGCTCATGCTATGAAAACATTATCACAACGAGACAGCCACCCACTTCCAAATATTGTTCAGTCCATTTAGGAAGAGGAGTCTCTCTGCCTGCGTGTGAGTCCTTTCCCCCGACTTGCAGCTTTTCCCGCAACTGCTTTCGAGGGTCCACTCTTGAAGTTTTCTGGGGTACAATTTTAAGGTTGAGCCGTTCAGAAACAAAAACAGAGGCCCTTCTCCTTCCCTGGGAGCAAAGGGTCTTCATCATCTTCATCGTTAGGACTATCTCTGGGAGCATCTCTAGGAACTGAGGTTTTCTCCTTTCCCATTTGGAGCAAAAGTCCTCATCTGGTTCATCTCTACGGACTGAGGTTTTCTCCTTTCCCGTTTGGAGCAAAAGTCCTCATCTGGTTCATCTCTCCCTGTCCAAACTTCTCATGAAATTACAGCTGCGTCAGCATCTGCCTATCTCAGCGCAGGTGCTTTTGCTCACGAGTTGAACACTCCACCCCCCATATCTTCATGAAATTACAACAGGACACTCTGATATATCATAGCTTCACAACAGAATTTCAGCTTTAAGCATCTCCTCTCTCTCTTCCCTCAGGTCTTCAGCTCTTCATAGCAATAAAAGGGTTACTCTCACCTCGGCCTTGCAGCTTTGCAGCTGGAATGTTGAATTTTTCTTATCGCAGTGGAGAGGGGGGAGAGCCGAGCCGCTCCGGCTGCCCACGGCAAGGCAGTGGGGGGGGTTCCATGGCTGGAACAGGTTCATGGCTTCAGGATGGCCGTGGCCCGGCCCGGCCTGGCCCAAGCAGGGCCTGGCCGGGCCCGCTGGCCCCCACACGGGGCCCGCAGCCACCTGTCCCAGTGCCGGAAACGAGAGAGAGCTTGGAGGGGGAGTTTGCCTATTCTTAAATGTGGATCACAGAGGTGATCACAACTTTAAGTGGCTTAGAGAATTGTCCATATTCAAACTGGCCAGCTGATAGGTTCTGTCAGTTCCCAGAGGAAACTGTAAGCACCCCTTAGCAAGGACGTCCCTTCCGGGACTACGCTTGCTAACCTATGACAGGTATGTAAATATTTTTCTACTGAAGAACATTCACCAGGTACATTTTTGGCTGAATATCAGCAATTTTGTGGTGGGGGATGATTGTGCAAGGCATATGAGATGCAAATTGTTCAGTCTTCCCTGTGTGTAGAAGAAACATGTGACTGAATTGTCATGTCTGGAGTAAGAGTTCTGATTTTTTTTCAAATCTTTAAGTAGTAACTTGCTCGAGCCTAAAATAATCAGGACTCAGACTATTCATATTTTGTAATATTTTTAGCAGCCAATAAGTAATCAGTATGTCTTTTTTCACCCTTTTCAACCTTCCTTGATGAACAATTCTGAAAAATAAAGCTGTGTCATAGACTACATCAGTCCCAATGAAAATGCAGCAGTTGTGCAGCCCTGAAAGCTGTGGATTCCCTGGTACTCGAACCATGGTGGGAGGACAGACATTCACAGGATGTCCTGGAGCCTACAATTTTTTCAGTCAGACTTTCTAAGTCCTCCTGAAGAAGATGGCTTCGACACAAGTTGACCAAGCATGTTGTCCAATCAGCATGGACAGCTGTGGCTTTAAACAATGACAGCCATTGTTAGGTCAATTTTAAAGTAGGTCCTTAAAGTTAATGTGATTATGCAAATGTTGCCCTAACTACCATGGCTGTCTTATATCCTTCACAAATGAGTGCATTGTCACTTTTCATTATGTGCATACAGCCCTGGTGGTTTGGTGGTATCATTGTATCTCTTGGAAACGGACCATGTAAAGGCCATTCACTGTTGGCACTGCATTGTGCTTTTCCCCAAGCAGACCAACCTTGACCCACAAATGAGGGTGGTAGAGATTTTCAGGCTGAAACCTGCGTATGTTATTCACATGATTACTCCCATTGACTTGGCTGGAAACTCTTGCAGCAGGCATGGAAGAATTAGGTTAAAATAAGGTTCTGAAATTAAGTCCAGTCCACTCTAAACCATGATGTATCTGAACTAACCTCTGACAACTTTCTAAGATAAAAGGTTTTCTGTTAAATCACTTGCAGCATAAATTGAAAAATTAACACGTTATTCATTGGGAAAAAAACCTCCGACATGTCAGACAACTTCTGTGTATGTTTTTTTTCCATGGTGTCTTTATGATTACTATTATTAATTTTAGTTTAATAATGAAATACTCTTTTACGGAAATCTGTGATCACAAACAAGGAAGCTGAGAAATCTCAGGATCTGCGTGTTCTGGAAGGTGGCGGATTTCAGACGACTCATCAGTTGGGGGACATGACTGATTTCAGACTCTTGGTTGCTTTGCTTTCAATGAAAACCAGTGACTTGCAGTTTCAGTTCTCATCACAGAAGATGTTCTCACAGCAATCTCTTGTTTGGATGGTTTTCTCTTTTTCTGAGTGCGAGTCTGGTGTTTGTCTGAGTTCTGTCCTTCGCAACTTTTTGTTCTGGTGGACAAGAGTCGCCATAATGCAAGCACATGACACACAGCCTGTGATAGATTCAGATTGCTGGTTGGGATTTGGGCCTGCTCTGTAAAATAACCTTCCTTTATTTCTAACAGAATAAATAATATGTACATAATATATATAACCAAGAGAGATTTGCATGCGCTTACTTAAGTAAATGTAAGGGAAAATCATCACCTCCCAGGGAAGTCCTCTGCTGACTTGCAGCAGCTCTGTTATGAACACAAACTTCCTCAGGAGATTCAAGTTCTTGGAAACTGCAAGGGCAGCACACTCTGTTGCTTGGTTGTGTTATTCTACATGCATCTTCTCAAAACATCCTCATCGCTGCAACACCTGAACACTGCTCCAGAACGAGGGTGTCCTTGGCCAGCCTGTGTGTATAGTCAAGAGAAATCTTGTCTGTCCAAACCTACACTCGTAGCAGCTGGGCTCTCCTTCTTTCACAGAGCCTGGTTCTACTGGAAAGGTTGGATTAGGGTGTGGAAACCTGCTTTGGTACAGCAAGGCTGAAGCTGCAGCACCCTCAGCATTGTCTTCAAGAGAGTACAGGGCCGCCTTTGGAACACTGAGCCTTCTGGAAAACTTCCTGTGCTCTACAACAAAGTGGATTTCTGTTATTGGAAATCCTTTGGAAGAAGTTAGTTATGGGTGTTAAAGAGGAAAAAAGAGCTTTTATCACTGATAGGAAGGCAAACCAAGGTATCAAATAAATTTCCACATTCACTCTGTTCAAGCTGTCACATAAAAACTAAGTTGCTCCATTGATAACTGCCAGACAGGATGTAGCAAGTAGTTTTTGGATGTCAGACAGACAGCACAGCAAAACTTGGAAGTGACAACAAGGAGGGGGGACTGCTGGCATAATCCAGCATCTTATTTTAATCATCATCCTTGCTGCTTTGTGATGCCTGTGGCAAAATTGTGGTGCAGATGTGTGTCGGGTTCAGTCCTCCCTGGTCATGCTGGGTCTGGCTCTGAGATTCCAACAGTAGCTACTCCAGCTGGCTGCAATGAAGGCTTGTACTAGAAAGCCCTGGGTCTCAGAGCAGTGATGGAGGAGTGTCTATCACATCGGTTCTGTAGCTTATCACCATACAAACTTCATTTGTAATTCGTATTTGTTACGGGTTTTCTGTTAAAGGATGTGGCCACAAATCAGAGGTTGGCAAGGAAAGGATTACTCTAACCTCTTTGATTAAAGAAAGTTAAGGCTGTTCCTGTGTTGTTGATAACTCAGGAGGGGAGCCTGTGAATTGCTGCTCCTGGACTGCCACTGTGGGACCTTCATGGGGCAGCAAGAGAACCCATCCCCTTCCTGGACAGGTGGGCAGCTGCTGAGAGGGTGCCAAAGCTGGGTGTAACATGGCCTGTCTCGCCTATTCCTGGTGGACCTTCCAGTCAGGGGCAAATCAGCCTCCAGAAAGGCTTTTGTGTACCTCCCTGACTGGAGTATGTTACTTGAGATACAACCAGAGCTTGCTTTTCAGTGAAGGTGATCCCGAACCTGGGGATACCAAGAACACCACTGTGAGTGTGTGAGACCTCTGGTGAGTGGGAGTGGCAGGAGCACATCTGCCATAGGCAGGGAAATGATCCATGTCCTTAGTCCTGGCCAAGTGTGGGCTTGGGTTCACTGCTGTTATGGAGACCAGTGACTTTTATCAATCCATTTGCAGCAGTGTTTGGGCCTGACCCTACTTTGGGGAAACAGAGATGAAATAAGTAGGGGTGCAGAGGGGATGGCCAGTATGAGCAGAGCAGAAAAGAAAAGCAAAGTATAATCTCTTTTCTTTATTATTTCACTGGAAGGTATTTTAGGCCTTCGACTGCAGCTGTTTCTCAGTTTATTTCTTTGGTGCAGGAAGGCTTAGCTGGGCAGGTAGGAGCTCTAACCTCTTGCAGATTTCCATTTTCCTGCCGGCAGCACAGGCTAGCAGTACCTTTATCTGCACAGGAAGGCTGAGCCAGCACCTCAGAGGTCTCTGCCTTGAGCTGCTAGGAACACAGATATCAAAAACCCATCACTGAAATAATGATAGCCTCCTTGCACCTTCAGATAACTCCTGTGCTGACGTACGCTGATGAGAGAGTTAATGAAACATGAGAGAGGTGGCGGGCAGGAAAGCACACCTGCAGGCACCCCTTCAAGGCTCTCTGGGGGCTGACTGTATCGGGAGGGCCACAGCAGGCTTGCAGCTGGGCTGGCAGGAACTGGGAGATGCAGAGGTGGTCTCTATGGTTAGTATAGAAACCTGTCTGGGGACAGCTTCCTGAAACTTTCTTCTTTGTCTTCTTCGCTTCTCTGACAGATGTGTGCACAGAGCGCATCTTGGAGCTGTCGTGATGAGTAGTGATTTAATCAAGCAGTAGAAGTTGTTTTCCCCATGAAACAAAATTTCCTAATTTCCTTGGCTGTGAGTTGAGCTAGGCTGTAAGTGTGGATCTGCGTGGTCTGAGAAGTGGAGGCTGTTTTACAAAACAATTAAAAAGTCAGCAATTATTCTGATACCCAAATGGATTGGAAAAATGCCTTCTAGAAATGTCATGTATCAAGAGGGATTGTAAAAAACAAAAACAAGCTCAACAACCTGATCACCGATAATTTATGGAAAAATAACAGCAGAGCGAATACATTTTGCAGCCCTTAACAATGAGCTGTGTAACCAATGCCAGCTTGCAAACACAGCTGAAGGCAGAATTTGGACCTCTCTGGTCTACCTTCATTATTTCACCTCCATCAGTCACTGAGAGCAAAAAAGTCACAAACAAGTTTATGCTGGTAGCAGGGTCTTCAGTGAAAACTGCTGAGACATCAAAGTCAAGTTCAAAGAAGAGAGGCAAACAAAGGGAACAAGTGCATTTGGTCAGGAAACATGACTTCCTTTTGAATTAAGACATTAGACTGGAGACTGAAAGATGTGACCAGGGTCTTTCCCTGGCCACCCACGTAGAACTCCACCATTGCTCCTGAGCAACATCTGGGCTCTTGACTGACTCCACCCATGCTAGGAAACAAGGACACAGGCAAAATGCAGACCAGTGCCTCAAAACCATTCTCTCCCAAACTGAAATATTTTTAACATGCTCCTTAAACACAAAACAAATCAACAACCAACAAAAAAAACCCCAAACCCCAACATATTTTAAATAGATTTCTAGGAACAAGCCTTTTGTTCTGTGCTTTGCCATCACACCTGTGTCCGATCAGGAATGAGGTAAAAATACAATTAAATGTGGCAGGAGTAAGAAGAGGTGATGATTATGATGTTCCAGTCACAATCTTACAGAAACATCCTTTGCTTATGTGCCTGCCTGTGTGGGCTTGAGGGAGGGCTGATTGCCATTGACTTAGCTGGCACAGATAAGGATCAAGATTACAAATATGGAAAAAAACCTTCTGGCTTTTTTGAAGGATCACTCTTATGCTACAGAATATTCAGTGCTGTGCTTGCTCTCTGCTTTACCCTCAGCAGATTTATTTTGGCTCCTAACTACAGTCTGGCTCTTTCATTCAAGCTCTAATATTTTTTTCCCAAACCAATTCAAGCTCTGGCCCTTTTTCAGTTCAGGCTTATAGCTGTCACATGGATCTGTGGGAGTTGAATTCCCAGGATTCCCGGCACAGAAAGCTGAAGAATGACAGGGAACTAGCTGGGAAACACCTCACACTCTGTTTTTTTCCTTTATTTTTTGCCCTGGCTCCTTTGCCCCTTCATTTTTAATTAGTGGCATATGCTGAAATGATAATTTAAATTCTTTTCAGAAATCAAAAGAATTCCCACTGACAACATTATTAAGTTACAATTACAGAGAAGAAAAAGGTTAATAGGATTTAGAGCCAAATATCTACTCTCCATTAAAAGAGAACTTGACTGAACTTGCTTTCCTTTCATTTTGGTAGGTTACTCTAGGTTTAAATGGATCCAGGATGGCCATACAGCTGTGCAAAGGGCCACTGCTAGGTCAGGTTGCTGTCATCAAGACCATTTACACAGACCTATCTCAGGACAGCTCTTGCCTGACCAGCTCAAGACGGAATTTACCAGAGAGGTGGGACTCCTCTTGGACCTCTGAAAGATGTGTATTTCAGACAGTGAGCAGAGCACGGTCACATGGGGATATTTGCGTGAGAAAGACGTGTAGGAGGTGGCACTTTGCTGTAAAGGAAATGTAGACACTATTGGTGGAGGGAAAATAATCAGCTTCCTGGGTCTAGCATCCAAAGAAAGCCTCTTCCTTTGCCCATGCTGGGCACCACATGTGTGTAGAAACATATGCAAATCTGCCTGAATCTACTGAGTGTTTTGCATTTTCAGTGAAACGAGAAAGGGGGAAAAGAAACATTTTCCTCTGTATTAGCTCTAAGAGTGTCCATCAAGAAGACAATTATTGTAAGAGTTTTACATCTTTAAAATGGATTTTAAAGCAACTGAGGGGTGTAGGGGAAAAAAAGCCTACTCCTCTTGCTGGGCACCTGCAGGCTGAGCTTCCATGGTTCCCAGCACTGGGATAATGGTCCGTTTAAACTCAGCCAGGATTGGTGCAGTTACCGCTGGAGCTGTACAAGGCAGGAGCTTTGCCTTGAGGTCTGGTTGTAAGCTTGGCATTCCTTTTTGTTTTTCTTTTAAAGCTGTAACACGTTGCCTAAGCTCTGTGGCATGCCTCAAGGCAGGCCTTTCCCTCTTCCCACGTTGCACACCATCGAGTCCTGCAGGGCGCTCTCATCCTGCACAAGTGTTTTTATGGTGTGAGCCCACAGCTACGGCACAGGCAAGGGCTCCCGCAGACTTCCCCTTCTCTGTAATCCATGCCCGGCCCCGGGCTCCTGCCTGTGGTAACCGCTGAGAAACTGCCTCGGAGCTGGCTCATCCTGGCCCCAGCGTTGAGTTGAGAGCCCAAACCACACAGGAGGGATGGATATGAAACACATGAAACAACTTAGAGGGGGCTCCTGCAAGCACTAGTCCCTTCTCACACTGAAAGCCAAAAGCACACGAGCAGGGACCTGTACAGAGGGTGAAAAAGGCCATTTTGCTCCTCCTTTTCCGTGCACTGTGTGGTTTGAGGGCCAGCATGTGGCTTCAGCTGGGAGGACTAGGCAGGTGCTGGGTAAGGAGCAAAAAGGACTGGAAGGCACCTTCGGGCCTCAGCACATACATGGCTACTCTTCCATCATGGAGCTGAAGTCTGCTCTCATGAGTATCAGTCTGACTTCAAAGTGCTTGCACCAACTAACATTTCAGCCATTTATATTCAAGCTACTCAATAAAACACCTTTTTTTTTTTTTACAGGTTGCCTTTTTATTTGTTTGTTTGTTTTGTCAGGAGTTGCTTTTATCTCTGGTCTTCTTAGGGCTGAAAGTCCCTCAGCATGTCAGCTGTGTGAGGCTCTTGCAGGTCTGTCCAATTATTTGCTGTGAAGCACAATGCACCAGGGTTTCAAAGTATATTCTCACCTCTGTTTTCTCAAGACAAGCATGAAAAAAGCCTGTTCTACAGTTGTAAGAACTTCAGAATATTTTTCTCTTATTCAATTGGTTCCTGACCTGATTGTCCTTAGATGAAAAAATAAATTAGCCAGCATTGTGGGAGAAGGGCAGTTTTGCACAAAAGGTGCAGTGAGTCTGCCACTGACTGAAGCTGACCTGGACTTCGGCATCAATAGAGATGTGCTCCGAGACCACAACATGCTCAGTACTCACTGTTTAATGCTGTGTTCCTTCCACTTCCTTAACAATCAATGAGAACCAAGGATTTTGAGGCTATGGTGTGCAAAACTCTATTCCTTGCTTATCTAAGTGTGCTGGGAAAAACCCTCTTGGCTTGATTGTTGCCTTTAACACCACCGCCTAAAAGCTAAAGACAAACAAGAGTAGGAGGCCATGCAGGTTTAAGTAAAAAAGAACACACTTTATTTATCTACAAGGCAGTACATTGTTGTATAAAAAATTAAGTGCAGATAAAGCTGCACCAAATGCTATTAAGGCAGCAAGTCAGAGGCTGTTATAAAAACACAAAAAAATAAAAAAATAAAATAAAATCAGTGTTTTGCCATATCAATAAAGATTTGATATGGCAGTACAAAGAACCATGTATTTCTAAGAACCTGATTCAGTACACAAGACCCAAGTTAGGGAACAACTAGCTAGACATGGAACAAAAGAGACAACATGAACAAGACAGTGTTCTCCCAAACATATGAAGGTGCAATGCATGCTGTTACAAACCAATGAGAAACAAAACAACACATCCACACAAAAAAAAATCTCCCAATAACAGTGTTCAAAAATATTGCTTATAAAAAAAGGGGAAAAAATATAAATGATGTAAAAAAAATTAAAACAAAAGGTCTGAAATGCTAGTGCATAGTCAATTAGCTAACAACAACATTTGTTTTTTTTCCATATAAAGCTCTACTGCTCCTTTTACACTAGCAGCATGTCTACACGCTAAGGTCTGTAGCAGCAAAACACAGTATTCATTTGGCATTTACAAAATTAAATTACTGAATAAAAATATAATTTTTCTCATAAATCTATGTTTCATACAGTAATATTTTTTAAAGCAAGCTAATTACCCACCCTCCCCAACATACAATGTATAATGGCCTAGAACCAAAACAGAAAGGAGTATTTCAAGAGCCATGGATGTTTGAGCATTCACGATCTTGATCAGCTTTCCCCTTTTGCCCAGACAAGCGTTTGTAGTAATGCTTTTCACTTCGGTATTTTACACCAATGCATTTTGTTCAGTGATTTAAAATATATCTGTTTGAGTACCTGCTCTTTTATTATTAAGAAAACAAAATAAAAAAAAAGAAACAAACTAAACCCCACCCCTGCCTAGCACATCACTGAAGTAACAATACTGGTGTACTAAGTCTGCTTGATCTCAAAAAGTACAAGAAAAATTATCTTTATTATAAGACTGCACTTAAGATCATTAATTACCGATTCAAACTCAATACCTAATAATTTAGGCAAGTATCGTTAAAAAAACACAAACTCTTAAGTTGGGTGAAATCCAACAAGAATATATATGCTGAGTGACTAAATGCACTTTGTGCTGCTCCCAACTGTTGTACCACAACAAAGATAGGCTCTTCTCCCATTCATGACAAGTTCTCATGCAGATGAACAGGAATTTCCCAGTGGAGGTGAAGTGTTCTCAAAACCATAATGCTTCTCTGTGTGTCGACCCTTTCACATCACCAGAGTCCTGGTGGGGAAGGTGGCCATGTATTTTCGTGCCTGATCCGTCAGAGCCATCTGATCCTCGATCTTCCCGCAGGACGCTGACTCCCAGGCATTGTTTAGATGCTAATTTAGAAGAGAGAGAGAGATTTAGGTGGAATGCTGAGTGATTTACCCATAGCCCCAGCCAAAGCCAGGCCTGCTCACAATTAACTGTTCCATGAACAGTTCCATCCAGGCAGCGGGATGTTGTCCCGTCCCCGAGAAATTGAGATCTCAACACAACAGGCAAAAAAAAGTCATCCTGACTTCTCAGTTAGCGACCACAGGGGCAGACACACCCGATGATCTGCAGAGGGGCCACCACAAGAGCCAGGATCCAAACCTTCCTGCTTCTCTTTCAGACAGTGTCTTTTCTCTAAGGCCATATCTATAGCCTTGCCTTTAATCCTTTAGGAAGGCCTAAAGGAGAATGCACTTGGCAGGCGGACTTTACAGTCAACAGCACGGACAGGCTACAGCCCACCGTTAGTGTTATGACCATGCACAAATTCCTGCCAAACCTCCATTCTAGAAAAGCAGCTGCTCTGTCCCGAGTTCCCTAAAGGAGCCTGACAGCCTCGACAGGCTGACCACCGCTGCCAAGGATTCCTGTGCTCAAAGCTGCTTTCACCTGTGTGCAGCGATCAGCACCCGCCCAACAGCTCAGCTCCTCTGGCAAAGGAGAAGGGAGGGAGGCTCGACTCTCAGCAGAAACAGCTTTTTAATTATCGTGTAAGCCATTTCACTTCTTGTGGTATTTATGGAGGCTGCAGACACCATTTAGTACAATGTTAAATTGAGATAAACATATCTGCAGAGGGCTGTGCGCGCTGTATTTATTTACTCACTACACATGTGAGACATTTCTCATTGCCTTGGGCTATAAACAGCAATGAAATTTCAAAGCTCCTGGAATTTACCAGGATACACACTTCAATTTTTTTTCTATTGAACTCTTTCACTTACCCAGTGTGTCTGCCTTTCCACACTGAAATATTCTCTAAGACCTGAATAAAACCTCTATTATCATGTAGTTAGCTGTACAAATACTCTGCATTCCAAAATGCACACAATTCTGCTTATCTTTCCGCAAGGGGATCCCAGTACTGCTGAATATTGAGAAGGTGTATGCTCAGGATCCACCAGTAAAGACAAGTCAGGAGAAGCCTTTCTCTGTTCTCCATTGCATTCAAAAAAGGATCATCTTTGCAGTACAACAACTACATTGCCCAAAGAGATGTCCAAAGCCTTCCCAACTTCTAGGACACTGGATGAATCATAATTAGTGGACTGCAAACCATCTGCTAAGAGCAGAACTGTCCTGGCATGCCCATGGCTCTTTCTGCCAACTTCTACTTGCTAAGTTCAACTTCTCATTGCAAACTTTGCAAAAGGATCCTTAAATTATTCTCTGGCCTAAATGTTTACAGAATGCTCTTCTGACTGTAAACAGTGTTATCTGAGACATACAGATAGTAAAAGGCTGGGCAACTATGAAATACAGATAATTTCACATAACATGCCCTAATCAGGGCAGCAGTAACAAACACAGGGACCGAGGTTCCTGCCTTGGAGGGCTTATAGTCCAAAAGGGACAAATGCAGTGAATAACTAAGCAAGTGTGTTAGTCCCCTGCAAACTTCTGCTGGGCTTCCCAACACATGGCTTTCTCTTCTCTGTAGAGAAGTTCCAAATGCTGCCTCTTCTCCTGGATGCCATTTTGCAAGCAAAACTGCTGAGCTTCAGTAGGAGTTCCCTTTCTGAAGGGGAATCAGGTCAGGCCTCAAATCATTTAGTTTCTGCAGTTTTTGTGGGAAAGCTGCATCTGAGAAATGAACAAACATGCCATACACCTCTTTTCTAGAACAGTTCAACCTGGACTGGCTGTGTACCTTGTGCTGTGGCTCAGCTTAGGACACATGCAAGAAAGCAGGTGTGACACACTTTCTGCGTGCCACAGACACACATGCAACACACCACAGCTTCTTTTATGTTTTGGTTAAATAGCTTCCAGGGTAACTTTTTCAAAGGCACCTACACAAGCTGGGAACCTACAACCCCCTATTGATCCTCAGTGGGACTCAGGCACCTGTGCATATTTTCCCCCTGCTGTTTTAGAGGTATTTGCATGAGGAACCAAATTAATGCCTGGTACAACGCCATCGGTTTTACTCAGAAGTCGGATTTGTTCTGTACACCTCAAAAGCAGTTGGTAGTTCCCGAATATCCATCACTTCCAAGGACAGAAATATGTGTCCAACCATTATTTCCCTGTGATCCCCAAAAGCTTCAATGCACTGGTCTAGAAATAAGAGATCATCATCATCATTAAATAATGAAAACATGTAAGGAAAAGTCCATTTGTCACACTATGTCAATTTCTAAAAAATATTAGTAACTTCAGGCAAGGAGTGTCCCTGTTTCAAAAATTAGACTTAATTGTTAGTATCTACACTGAGCTCTTTGTATTAACAGACATGTGCTTAGTAGAAAAAAAAAAAATCAGTATCCTGATATCACCAACATCTCAGCAGGCTGCTACATGTCACTCATTCCACGGAAAGCCTGGTCTTCATCCTTAACCTGATGTCAGCGTGGCAGAAGCTGCTCAGGCAGGCAGTAACCCTCTGCCCTCCCACTGGGCTTGGCTGCCTTGGGGAGCACTGGGCAGCAGGCACAGCAAGCACAGGAGGACCAGCTCCACCCCTCACTTGAGCCTGCTTGAAACAGCTTCAGCTTTGCTGTAGGGACAGAAAAGTTTTCATCCATGTATTATTTTCCCAGAGAATCAGACTACTTACACTTTTTTCCCCTATTGTGACAAACTTGTAAGAAGAGACTAACTTTGCATCTCACTGATGGTGGTGAGAGCTTTACTCCAGTGAAGAAAGCAGAATTTGACCCAAAGTAGTATGTTTTCTGATGCAGCGTATTTACTAACACAGTTTTCAATTCTACCCTTGGGGAACTCAGATAACATTTAAGTGGGTATTTTTAATAAACATTTTCTGTCTGAAGCCGTGACTCTGGGCAGCCAACACAAAACAAAGCACAATGCCTGCACCTTGCCAGCCCTGCAGAGCAGTGCCAGAGGCACGTGTGGAAGTCATCCTGATGGCAGCAGTTTTCCTTCCCTCCTTGGCAGGGAGTGCTGGGTCCTACAATCCAGGCAGAGCATCTTGCTGGCCCTGGGCACACACAGCTATGGGATCCCTTAGTAAAAAGGGTAAAGAGGATGCCACAACACCTCCTTCCACACCAACATCGCAGCAAGTACTGACAGAGCTCTGTCACAGGACAGTGGCAGTGCCCCACAGACAGCAGTGCTCAGCAAATGTATCAACAGAAAAGAGAGCCAGGCAGAAGGCTACAGGCACACAGGAGAACAGCACCAGAAAACCCAGCCAGAACACTCCTGTTGCAGAATGCTCATTGCATCCTCCTGACCACATTTACATGCCTAACTCTGCAAATCGATGGCTGGAAACAAAATCTTTGTAATCAGAAGCCAGAAGGCCTGACCCAAACCCCACCAAAATTGATGGACATGTTTTCATTGATCCAGTGGATTTATCCAGCTTAAACTCAGCCATCTAAGAGTGAGGTGTTTGTTTGAGGCACCTAAATTCCTAGCCAGTGGGAAGTGAAAGCAATTTCCACAATAAATTTTTTCCATATACAAAATTTTTCATTGCCTCAGAGTAGGAGACTAGTCCTAATTTTGCTGTCAGTTAAAAGAGTTTAAACCTTTTCAGCCAGTACTTCCACTGTATCCACTCTTCCATCCACAGCAGTTTCTCTCTTTAAATCAGGGAGTGGGGGTGAGAAGAAAGTATGGTACTACAAGTTCCCATAGGATAAAATTACAGATCCATGGTACAATTCCAGCTATGTCATTATGTTATTCTCCCTGTCCTTTTTCTTTTTCTCTCTCGCTCTTTTTTTTTTTTAACCTCAGTAATCCTACCAGTACATCCTTCTCCTGGCAGCAAAACTACCTTATTTATCCTTTAATATGCCTTCTACTGCCCTCAGGCAAATGTGAACTGTAAACAAACTGTCAAAGCTGTACCTGGGATATCCAGTTAAAGCACTTTAAAAACTTGGACCATCTAGAGAAAACAGAGCAGAGTAAGGGAAGAAAACACTGTGGAAAGGTGCTTTTCTAACAGAACTAGTCCTTCTGCACTTGCAGCCCGGACTGCCTTTACATGTGCTGTCTCCATAGCTTAAGAAAGCTCCAGTGTTAAGACACCTTTTGTGTTAGGAGCCAATGCCAAAACCAAACACTGCTGCAGTCCTGCAGCACCGAGCTCCCAAACTGATTAAAGTGTAGTAAAAAACCTCGGGTGAAGAACTGTGTTAGAAGACCATTTTTAAATTTTCACTCTGCTGGCAGGTAGCTTCAGCAACTCCAGCAAAGTCAGTGGTGTTACAAACACTCCCACTAATTTACCCAAGCTGTGATGGTATTTAAAAATAATTTTTAAAAAGCTAGTGTATTTAAAATATTTACAAGGCTCAGACTACTAGAAGGTCTCTTATCATGTTTCCCTGCTGCAAAAAGCTGGATTTCTTGCCAGTTTTCCCTTAGATTACATGGTATGGATCATCTG
Organism: Corvus kubaryi; assembly: GCF_017639235.1. NCBI lineage: Eukaryota > Metazoa > Chordata > Aves > Passeriformes > Corvidae > Corvus > Corvus kubaryi. Next base: position 36,987,735 of record NW_024582091.1, on the reverse strand, counting down.
CAGAATGCGCCACTAAAAAGAAGGCTTGCAACAGAAATGCAGCATTCCTGAAACAGTGAAACAGTGCACTAAACAAAAAAATTTCCTAGCAGAATACACTGGACATCACATAGAATAACATGGCTTTCTATTCTGTAAGGATGCAGAACAGGCAGAAACCCATCTGCTTATCATGACCAGACAGTAAAGACCAATTAAAAACTAAAGTGACCATAAATGAATTTTCTACCTCATTTGACAAGACAGACCACTATTTCTACCTGTCTTGGTAGCTTTCCTCTGGGGCACAGGACAGACTTTTCCTAAATGCTGGGGCTTTCCGAGTTGCTCAGGAATACAGCTTGCTAAATGTGAAAGAGTAACACGGTCCAACTGTTCAGCTTCTGTTATAAGCATGATACCAGAGCTAGAAAGAGCTATTTGATGGCACTTCTAAGAGCTTAACCCTGAAGGTCTTGGTCAGACAAAACTCCTGCTCAAGATGTACGAGCTTTCCAAGTAGGATCAATGGATGAGGTATGGAAGTAGGCTAAGCACCTGTAACTCATACTAGGATATTCAGCCCCTTTCCAGTTTTGTCCTTAACTAATCTTTTTTTTTTTTTCCCCCCCACAGATCAGAATACATTGCTGCAAATGACTAATAGTTAAGCTGTCACTTCTTTTCTTCCTGAGAGACCACCCCAGTTCAGGGCATCTGTTTGCAACCCAAATTCTACCAGCCTAGGAGGAAAACATGCAATGACTGACCAGTAACTTTGAACCTTCTCTGGCTCCCTCAGCTGTGCCAAGCACAGCTGCTTCCTGTACACATCAGTCACTGGGGAGGGAAGGGGCAACACAAGAAAGGGAAACCTGTGGGGCTACCTTTGCTGTGCAAATCTCAAACACAGCGTGCTTCCCCCTCTCCCTTGATTAAACAAAGAAGAATATGAGATTTCAGGACGTTCTTTTCCCCAAAAAGCCATGGAGGAAAAACAGAAAGCCTGCTACTGCAGGACTTTGTCTTACGAACAGCTGCAAATGAAACAACATTTCACTTTTTAAACTGAGAAAATGAAGCTTCAGGACAGCTCAAACACTTGAAAAAAGGTTAACCAAGCAACTGTTTTAAAATCCTTTAAACTTACTCTTTGAAGAAAATGGCTACACAAACCGCCGAAAGTCAGGAAATTCGAGCTGAAATGTGTCAGTCTGTGGTTAAAAAATGGAAAGTGACAGGAGCTAGAGGTTGAAGAACATTCTCTTTAGCTTGCAGGGCTTCTACCTTGTGTTGTTTCCTTTGTTACTGGGGGAAGAAGATATCAAAGCAGTGCTATTTTCTTAAAAGGCTCCATTTCCTGGTGTCTTTTGATAGCCTGCAGGGTTAGGTGGAAGGTCTGTGATTTAGCCTACTTTTCTATCTGTTAAAATGTCTATGTTAGGACAGTTTGTATTATGTACCGCTACTGCTACAGAACATAATGTGAAATAAAACTTAACTTTTACATAGGAAGGGCCAGAAACAGAGGAGTTTTTATGTAACCTCTTACAAGGCAAAATTCAAGCACATGCTCAGTACAGATCATCTGTTTGTCTTGGCACTGGAGTACGTTATCCCAAAAGCTTAACCTTTGGAAAAGTTTCTAGTAAGGCCCAAATCTCCCTGATATCCAACTAAGTGACAAAAATATAGGGCGCAAAAATACAGGTCTTAACTAACCCCAGGAATACAAAGCAGAAATATTTGGGATCCATGCAGTGGAGACTAAGTCCACCTCAAGGCAACATGTGGGTTTGGTGAGACATTCCTGTTCCTGCCAGTCAGACAATATTCAATGCACAACCACAAGATTTGTCATGTAGGACAAAAGAACTGGCTGAACCCTCACACCTTACCAGAAAGGTCTTACACATAAGTGCCTTTACATCCAATGTCTTAGAGAGACTTAACAGGGGACTGAACGAGGATAAAGCCCAAACTCTTCTTGGGTCTATGAAGGCTTCTTCTCCCTTTGGTCTACGCAACACTGACACCACCACACTCCAGTGGTGTTATTTGGAGCTAGCTGACCTCACGTGCCAAATGATGCAACATGCTGCTCCTGCTAAGTGATGGTGAATCATGTCGTGGTATCTGAAATGGTCATCAGCTGCTATTTACTAAATGGCATAGGATCAGTCGTGTACCCAAAATGCAGTAAAAAATATCCTTAGAGATCTGTTTGAACATTTGTTACTCTTGCCTTCTTTGGAATTTAACAGCAAAACAATAAGTAATCAAGGATTTTGATCAGTTTATCGCTAGCTAAATATCTTTATGTAAATACAATGCAAATTATTAAAGCAATGGAAAACGGTGGGCTGGTAAATATACTGCCTCCCTCTTATCTGAGTTCAAATTGAAAAGAAACTGGAATTTTAAGAACCAAGCATATCAAAAACCCCCCTAAGCTTAGTGCTGTCTTTGTTTATCTCTTCCCTCTCCATGCACAGATCCCAAGGTGAAGAGATTGCGGTAATTCTTTCTTGGACTGAAGTCAATGAGAATTTGCCTAAGTAAGAACAGTTGGATCAGCTCCAAAATATTAACAACAGCAACGTCAACATATGCAGACACAATTAAATTTCACCCACATGAGTTCCCTCATGCTTAATGACTGCTTTCATGGGATCAGTGGATTTAGTCCAGTGTTTGTTTGTGTCCATACATGTGTTCATGTATGAGGGTGAGATACCAAATTCTAAACCAGGAAGGGTAGAAAGCATAGAACAACAACATGCTAAAATCTAGTCATGTACAAAACACAACCAGTCAACAACAAGCACTAAAGCTAACGTTTTCCATGCACCCTTTAGACATGCTGTGTCCTAGTCATACGAGTCCATTTACACTGGAGTGGAAGAGGGGAAGTGTTAGGGACAGAGCAGAGGCAGTTTCTGGTGCGAAACAGAGCGAGACTACACATCCTTTCTGAGCTGCATGGGGTGAAACTCCTCCCCTCTGACATGAAGCCAAGCAGCTTTACCATTACTTTTAACCACGACACCAAGTCCTAACCAGAGTGCAGCCATTGGCAGACAATACTGCATTGTTATAAAAAGTCTGTACTTCATTACGAAAAAGCTGTCTGTGCCACCATCACAGAAACCCCAAGCCTCATTCTTCATGTAAGATTACATTTCAGCTGAAAAGCTCAGTGTTTCATTAGCAGAGAGAACAATTTTATCTTCATACTAGTACACCAAGAAGCTGCATACTAACTATTTTGGGGCTTTTTACAACTACTTTTTCTTTCAGTTCAACACACTTTAAACACTGAGAGGAGTTGGGAAGTCCTTTTTAACTGAGTTCCTACTTAAGAAAAGGTCCTCTTTATCCGAACAATGAGAGCACCTGACTTTTAACATGTTTTTCCTCAGCAAGGACTGAAGAATTGAATCCAGAATGATCCACAAATTGACTCATGTAAACTTCCTGAACAAAATCAGCATGAGTGAGGACAAAAGGTTAAACAAGCCCTTTCGTTTACAGCAGCTTGTAAAGAAATTATTTTTAGATAGCAGGAAACATAACAGTGTTACACCAAAGATCAAAAGATCCTATTTTACAGACCTCTCAGATTCTTCTTTTTTATTACAGCCAGAGTGCAGGCAACTACCACTAACAGGACAACACACAGCCTGTGCTGCTCAGCTACCTGAAAATCTTGCCCTAAACCTATGGAGGAGCTCAGAGTTTGGCTGGGGTCACAGACAGGTGCTGGGATGCAGCAGAGCTGAGCTCATGGGGACCAGCAGCCTCCTCCAAATCACCCACCAGGGAGCTCCAGCAACACCCTGCAGAGCTGGAGACCCAGGCTCCTTTGCCATGAGATGGATCTGAATTCAGCCCCTACATACTGCCCTAGACCAGGGGCAGTGATCTTCAAACCCTTCCCTTAGCTGTCTACCACAGTGCAGGCAAGAAACACAGTTCATGAGGAAAGAGCAGATAAACAATACTGAGTGTGAGTCTTTGACCCCTACAGACTCCCATGCCAAAGGGAGTCCTAATCCCTGCTCTCCAAAGCTGTTTTTCATCAAATGATTCTGCAGCACAAAATACAAGCCTACACCATGGCAAACTGTACCAAATGGGGACGTGTAAATTCTACTATCTCCTTTTTTAATGCCTGGCTAGAAGTGCTTAATCAAAACCAGCCTTTATTCATTCCTTCCTACTGTAAATAAGCTCTAATGTAAATTCTGGAAAGAGGGAGGAAAGAAAGGATTAGCCATGTGGACTATCTGTCTGAAAGTCAGGAACTATGGAGTTACAATTTCCTTCCTGACAGTGACTCACCCTGGGGAATGAGACACTTTCCTTTAGTTCTCCCATGTGGAGAAGGGCTACAAAATCACTCACTCATCTACCTCAGAAATACAGAAATTATGTTTTGTTTTCTGAATGACTTGCTGTGGGTTCCACCTAAAGTATACAAGAGCTGCCAAACTGGCTGCTAATGACTGGTGGGCTTTGGATCAGTCCCTGTGTAACAGCTGTATTTTAAAGTACAGCAAATGTATGTCTTTGTCAACACTTGGCAAAAGCATAGACACAAACCATAAACCCCAGCCTCACATCTGACTTGTGTTATAAAAATTACACATTCAGCCTACACCGGGGAAAGGCCATCATGGTGCTGGGCTGGATGGGTAATACTGGCCACCCCTGTGCCAGCCAGGCAGTGCTAGAGTCTCTCCTCTCACCCCAAGGCCAGTCACAAGTTCTGGCCACCACCACACCACTCAAATCTCCAGAACAGCAGTGCTGCCTACAAGAAGTCTATAGAAAAAAAAAAGCTTCTGGTCCACGTTAATTCTCAGTCCTACCAATTTAACACTGCACCCAGCTGAGTTACAGTACCCCACATGTGGAGCTATGCCCTGTTTAGCTTCCTCGCACTGCTGCAGCCACAAGCAAAGTGAGATCCTCAGCCACATTCATCTGAACATGTCATTCTTCCATACTCAAAACCTAAAATCAGTCTGTGAGAAAGCAATATATATATATATGGATGTATATATGTATTTTATATACAGAGGATACTTTTATCAAAGAATAGTTACCTGCAGAGGACTGGCTAGTGGCCTGTTTCTAGGTACCGCAACTGTTTTGTGAAAACTATCATCATCTTCAGACACAGGCATCTTTAAAATGGAACTGGTAAGAAGATTCTGAACAGGAGAAGAAAACAGAAAAACATTTTCAGCAACTCATGAGAACAATTTGAATTCAAATGCATTGTAAGTAAACACAGCTTGAGTGCAGAAGTTGCTACACTGGGCACAGCCACAGATGAGGAGCAGACCTCAGCCTTGTGTCTCTGGGACTTGGCTTTGCAGGAGCACTGCCATATGCAAGGGTTTTCCATCCAGTGAAAATCCCAAGTACAAGAATAACAGTAACACTGAATAGTCCTGAGTCCTGGTAATGCAAAGGGAACTGTGCTCAAGCAAGGTCTCCTTTGCAAAAACCAAGAGAGACTCTCTCTCTTTTTCACTGGTTTTTAACTCTATGATCTAGTCATTTCTACACACAGGTGCAGGCATCCTCCTAGTGTAGGCTCTTCAAAATCTGTGGGCTGCAAAACGACTGCAACTTCTGCAACCTTCTATAGGCACCACAGTGATAATTAAGGATACCATTTTGCTTTTTATGCTTAGTACAGGAAAATGACGTGGAAATAAGGAATAAAGTCTACTTGTGGAGAAAATCAGAAAAAAATATTCTTTCTCTTGCATTTAAGAACTGAACGGGGATGTAAAACAAAGAATTCCTTTGATGGTGTGAAAACTTGTACTTACTGGCACATCTTCCATAGTAGACCCAGGTGGAAAGAGCTGAGTGTTCAGGTTTTCTCCTTCCCAGTGATTTGAGCAAAAAAAATTTCCAGCTTTATCTGTTGGAGACTCCACCTGAAAGCAGAAAAGACATGATTCAACCAGCACATAACTGACCAGGAGATCTCTGTCAGTTGCTTAATAAATTGAACAAATATATTTCACAGAGGTGCATAATGCATGTTTACAGTACTATCTTTTAAAGCAGCCCTGCTCTTTGCAGAGGAAAAAAGTTCAAGGTTCTCAAAAAATCCCCATCTAATAAAACTTTGAATACTTGCACTCAGTGTTCTGCCAGTATTCAGGAGTTTAATCCCCCAGAAAGGATTGAGAATATATGTATTTTTAGAACTTTAGTGACAAAGTAATATAATGCAATGTCCTCAAATGTTCAGGTTTCTAAGTCACTCCATGGAGCTTGGTCCCCATGGGGTTCTTCTATACTTTTCACCAATATTTGAAAGATTCAATCCAAATTCATGTCTAATTTTTCTTTTCTTTTTAAGTTTCAAACGAAAACTGCATTAGAACGGCCAAGCAAACCCCTGCTGAAAACAGGAGAAAGACTTCTATGGAAATCAATGGGAGATGAATTAGACATGCCTAGTATACTATATGGAACCGACACTAAGATCTTGGGGCTCACATGAAAGAAAAACAGACACAGCTATTTAACAGAAAAGCCATTGGTATAAGTTTCTCAGCAAAGAGTTCTGAATTAAATTGCCTCAGGTAAGTTTGAGATTTACCTCTTGTTTGATTTTCTTCAGCAAAGGGGGTCCACTTTCATGTAGCCCAGCCACTATTGCAGATTCCTCCGACTCCTGCTTGATAACATCCTGCAGATCTTCTACAAGATGAGTTGGAGTTTGAGGCTGAAAGAAAGAAACGTTATATCCAAGTCCCAGAACATCCCTCTGCACTAATATCAAAGCAACTTTTATCATTGTTTCCTTCTTACCAGCATCTTCAAAGGACCGTATTTGATTTCCTGAGCTGCAAGTGCGTTTTTGAATGGAGTGGGTGTTCTTGGAGAGCTTTCTAATATCGACCTCTTGATTGCTGGAGTCCTGAAACTTTAAAAAGAAGTAGAGGAACTTTAAAGGAAGATGCTTGGAAATACTACCTCTTTACAGAAATATTTGCGTACAGGCAGTATTGTTGTAAGACTTTGGAAAATATTTCCCTGCAATTCTATAATCCATTTTGCTTTCACAGCAGAACATCCATTTGACTGTGATAAGGTGTAATGACTTGACTTTAAAAATTGGTGAGCCTACATGCATGGTTTTCTGTATTAATATTATGTATTAATAACCTACCTCCATAGTCATAAAGTGGAAGTTTTACTCCCAACTAAGAAAAATCTGAATGTGTGCGCAAACAACTTCGCAGGAAGCATAGACTCGTAGAATGGTTTAGGTTGGAACAGTCCTTAAAGATCATCTAGTTCCAACCAACCTGCCACAGGCAGGCACACCTTCCATAAGACCAGGTTCCCCAGGGCTTCACCCATGGGTAGGCCATTCAAAACTTCTCTGGCCAGCCTGTTTCAGTGCCTCACCACCCTCTCAGTGAAGAATTCTTTCCTTGTGTCTACTGTAAACCTACCCTCTTACAGCCTGATGCACACGCTGAGCCAGCACTTTGGTTGCATGCAAACCTGAAGAAATGGACCCTCACTGAGTTCAACAAGACAATAGACTTACACGTGGTTTTCCTTCTGAGCTTTGAAAGTCTGGTCCCTGTGGAATGGGGCGGTAACTGCCATCTTATGGCCACATACCGGCGTGGAGGTAAGTGCAGGGTTGTCCAGGTTCAAGTTTTCGTGATTGGATGAGGTGTTTAAGAACTGCAGGTGTGGAAAGAAAAAATTAACAGGAACATCCAGATTACATGGTTGACCTCTTAAGCTGACATTATTTAACAGAAGAAAAATAAATTGTTTTCTTCTGATTGACATGAGTCGCTCTTCTGACCCTATGATGCGAGTAGGGGTATGTGGGGTACCTAACTACATTGTGAAAAAATACTCAATGGTTTGGCTCAGGAAGCTAGCGAGGTAAAGTCTAAAGGAAACGACACTCTGTTCCAATGAGAAACACTTTCCACCACTTTCAGAGCCTGATGTGGATTTCTCCAAATAAACTTCAATTAAGAGCAATGTGCCCAAGAAACTGGGTGAAAATGAGCAAGGGATGTTTCAGAAACAAACCCACAGGAAATGGGGTTAAATTCCACAAAGATTTATATGGGGCATCGAGGGGCTTTTAGGGCAGTAAATAAAGTGTTTATGACAGGAAAATAAATTTCCTATCATCTCTCTCAAAAGAAAGTGCTTCATTTTCAGAGCATAAAATGAAAACTGCCACCTGTGACAGGTACATGGAATGCTTTGGAATGGAAACAGCTGACTGAAAAGGAGGCAGCACTATTTGTTTGGAGAAAATTGCTCTTGCATGTGTTCTACCTAGTAACCTAAAATATTGTTTCTATTTCTAGCCTCTACAAATCTGCGAGCATAGTGGTATCCTTTATTCTGACAACAATTCCATGCATTACCTTCTAGATTCAATCTGTCACTTTATAAAAATGTGGCATGTAAGAAAATCTGGCTTTCACTGGATAAATATGATTAAAATACCTAATATGGTAACGGGAAATACAGCGGGAAATCATTACATGAAATCTTTTACTATCCTTCATGAAAAAGTGTTTCTTTGATATCGAAGACTAAAGCAAAACAACACAGACAAACAAAAAATCCAAAACACTTTTAAATAGTGCTACAGCTGTGAAACAAAGCAACCATCATCAGAAATATGAAAATGCACGCCAGGCCATTTTAACAGGCCATTTTCCTCCTCATTCCTATTCCACTCCAACTCTCATGGCCTGGGCAGAGGATGGCGACTGTGATTTGAATTTTCTGGTTGTTGTCAGTTTGTCTCACAACCTGAATGCTATTTAAATGCAGTTTGGGGTTTTCTAGGTCAATGAATCATACTGTAAGTGGACAGAGATGGAAAGTATCAAAAATGATCAGAAATGTTAAACTCTAGTAGTTGGAGTTAGCAGCAAGAGTAAAGCAAGGAGTCACACTCCCCTACAAAAAGATCCAAAGAGGCAAAAAACCAAGCCCCACAGATGAATTTAAAAGACAAGAACCAACAGTTAGCTTGCTGATTAACTAAACTCAGTGGTGAAGGCTAGGAGCAGTGAGAAGATTCAAACACGGAGTGAAATCAACAAGCACAACGGTAATTAGTCATTTGTTCCAAAGGATTAGTTTCTAAATTGTTAATACTGGGGTGACTTTTGAGAATTAGTAACATCTGTGCAGAAGTCTTGATCTACCTGCGAGGGAGAGAAGGGCAGGCTTTTGACAGGGGAGCGCTTAGGAGGAGTTGAGCTGCTGACGTCAGCTAGGACCAAGGTGCTACCGTGGCCACTGGCTAAGGGGCTGCAGTGCCCTCTCCTTTTGCGAAGAAGGACCCACGGAGCTGCACTGCCCTGTGAGGCAGATAAGGTCTTTGGTGAGCCAAGAGAGCCCTGACTCAACATGACTTTGCTCAAATTTGTGGTGGGGTGTCCTTGAGGTCTACAAGCACCGGCCCCTCTTTGCTGAAGCTGCGCGACTGTGCCTGAGGGAGCTCTGCTAGCCGGAGTGTCTGTGTCTTCAAAGAATTCAAAACTGCTGAGATCACCCCATGATGAAGGATCCTGAAACAACGTGGGAGGCACGGAGCTATAAGACAGTGTATAGTGCCACCTCATGAAAATACAGCACTAGGATATGCCTGTAACCAACAACAACAACAAAGTCTTTCCCAGTTCAATTCAGCCTGACCCTGTTCATGGGAGCAGCAACACTGTGAACACAATTTGTGTTTTGAATACATGCCTTGATCTTATCAAACTGTCTGACATCCTAGTAGTGTTGCTGGCAACTGAGTCCCTAATGAATTATGTCTTTACTATTTACTTGCCCAGTGTTTTCTGCTTGGTATGATGATGGTGCCTTTTACTACAAAAAAAATGTGTGCTGTAGACCAAGACTGGCCTCCTCCTAACATGCAATGCTGCTCTGGATGTGCTGAAGAGGACATGATGCCGTATGAAGCAGACACCTCTGCTTCAGAAGGAGATTGTCACCAGAAAACATAATTCAATGTGCTACTTCTTTACATGTAGCATCCCAGAGACTGCAACGGGAACAGGTTCATGTCAAATGTCAGTCAGATACATGACATTCAAATGTGTTTTTACAGTCCATCACATGTGCCAGGGCAAGCTCCTTAAACTTTGAGAAGCAGCTATTGAGGCTACAACAAAAAAATTCTAGAAAATTATGCCAGTACATGAGCAGCCACACATAAACCTATGGCATGTGTCACTTCAAATATCAATAAATATAATTTCATTACTTAAAATCTTTCACTGTGTCTCTGATTTTATTTTAAGGAGACTTAATGTTGAGAGGTTGCTTCAAGCTCCTACTGTGCAGCTTGCCAAAACTCACACTCCCATTCCAAGACATAGCAGGAAAGGGAGACACCCACAAAAAGCATATGCATCCATGCTGGAGGGCTTCATTTACGAGCAGCTGCATTTTGTTATGTCAGAAGATAAGCTTCAGATCCTGGAGCAACTCAAAGTTACTCGGGGAAAAAACCAACAAGCACATTTAGGACAATCCCAGCTCCTCACCCCTTACTCCTTGACCACGCACAAATCCACTTGAGGCGGCAAGTCTACTTACGGAGTCTATTAACTGGAGTGTTTCTGCAAATTCTAAGAGATTCTTAACATTATCCAGGATGTTGCTCTGGTGAACAATCATGCACCGTGCGGGGGATGCACTTTCCTCAGGTAAGCAACCGTGATCCACCGGTGGAGATGGAGTACAGTGGTGGTGTTCCCCCAAACAGGAAACAGGTGCACTGTCACCACTGGTCCTGGTACTGTCAGCAATTGTGGTGCTGTGCCAGCCGGGGTAGTTTGATGTGTGGTTCTGTGTCTAAAGGAAGAAGAAGAAAAAAAAAAAAGAAAAGGGAGGGGGGAAAGGCAGAAGGAACTTAGCAATGAAATTGCACAAGGTGTCAGATGCCACTGGAGGAAAGATAAAAGTAGTTGCATCATCTAAAAGCTTATGCCTATGAAACAATTGTCAAGATGTTTCCTTTCATCAGTGCAAGATCTTAAGTAACACTGGCATTGTATTTGTTATCCCAAAGTCACCTCATAACTTACTTCCAGAATTATAGGCTATGTCATTACTAACACATAATCAATTCATACTTTGTTACTCCAAGTGCTCAAAAAGTGTCTGCAAAGTCCTTTTCTGTCAGAAGCAAGAAACGGCAGGATTTCCCTACTGAGCGCTCAGCACTGTAGAAGGCTAAATGGTTTTAGAGTTAGAGTTGCTTTTGTCTGCTGATCTCCTTTTCTTCTGCTATCCCTGTCTAATGCTACAGCTTACACCAATGCAATGAAGAGGCTGTCAAATCAACGTGGTTAGGAAAGCAGAAGAACAAATTAACAGAAGTTTCTTTCCAGTGTGATCATGCAACAGAAGAAATTGCAAAACATTAACTAAAGTTAAAAAGTGGCCAAACTAACGTATCATGCATGCAGTTCTTTGACTATTAATTTAAATATTACCCAAAAAAAAAAAAACCAAAAAAAAACCAAACCAAAACAAAAAAAAAATCTGCTGGCTATCACCTATCTTCAAAAATGATTTTGGGATTCTTGGCTTTGGTGATGGTGTTAAGTAGTTACATAAGGGTTTTCACACATTAACATCCAATGGCATATACCACGAAGTATGAGAATTCAGTAATAGCCAGCACTTGCTCCACACATGCAGTTATGAAGAATCTAACATTATTCGGAGGAGTAAAACAAACTCTCAAACATGCACCAAGTCTGAAGCTTACAAAGTGTATAAACACAGCTGAAGGAAAGAATACAACAGAGAAGAAAAATCTAATGCACAGGCACTGTATTTTCATCACATGAACCACGGCACACTTTCAGAAACACAGATCCCGTTATTGATTATAGATCTGCAGGATTTTTACTTTTTGTACAACCATCATGTTTCCAATATTACGTCACGTTACAGAGCCCAATCCTGCTCCCACTTTGCAAAGTAAGATACCTGCAAATATTTTGGATTTTTTTTTCAATAGAAGAATTTACAAAGTGGATACAGATTATGTATGTGCTATGTTTCATCCTTTTAAAACGGAAATATAGAGCCTTGATTAGTACTGAAGGCAGAGGGGGAGTAAAAAGTTAAAAAGACAAGCACTGGGGTAAGGCTGCTATCCCTCCATCCAAGCACACAGTGACAATCTTACTGGTAATGCCTGCTGCCCTTTCAGTTCATTCTCAGTCGACATTAGTAGCAACTCTAATTCCTTTATTCGCTTTTCTTTCTCAGGGTCTTCATCATTATAGTGTCTCTGAAATTAAGAGTTAAGGGAAAAGAAAAGATAAAGGTCTGATAGGATGTAGCAACTAAAATGCTCATGGTTTGCCGACCTGTGGTTATAACAGTCAAATTAGATTCAAAGATGAAACAAATGTCAATTGTGTTTTCCACTACCAAAGTCCCTGCTGAATTTCAGTATAGACATTTGAAATGGAGAAAGTGAAAGCCATCACACCAGATGTCAACTACTGCATTTTAAATCCACTTCAGAAGGAGCAATTATTAGCCATGTTAGAACTCCCCCATCTCCCCCATTTTCTCTTTTCACCACACTTAATACATTAAAATGTTTTCTTAATGTATGATGTCGTCTGCATTTTAATTTATCAAATATTTAAGAAATTGACTCTTGAAATGAGGTTCAAGTTATCTACCTGGATAGCTGCAGCAGCTGGCTGAGGTACATTGACAATATTTACATGCAGTGCTACTGGATATGGGATCTGACCAGGAACCTAGGCCAAAAAGCAAAAAGTGATTATTTCCATCATATTATCTGCTTGCATTGTGAATTTGTGTTAAACATACTTTGGTTTTAGGTACTTAATATTTGTAGTCTGTGGAGATGAAATAGCAAAAAAACTAAAAATGTTTACAAGAAAAGTAATCAGGTTTTTAGGAATATGACAGTGAGCATTAGAGGAAGAAAGAAAATTCACATATGAAATATTTACCCTTCCTGAATGAGAAAAGATGAATAATTATAGACACATTTGTAAGGATTTTCTAAATTGAAGTGAAAAAGCAAAAGATGCAATTTATTATCATCTAAAACTCCACAATGCAACTGTCTGAAGCAGAAGCCCGTTTCATTATTAATCATTAATAGAAAAGAAATCTGATTAAAACCAATACTTGTTTACTTGGTTCCAACAGGCAACCCACAAACAGAATATTACTAAAGAGAACGTGGGAAGATTTTGACATGGAACACAGAATTAATGAGATTCAACTGATATTCAAGAAATTTAATATTCACAACTCTAAGAAATATGTTAACTGCTCCCAAGGCATTAAACCCGCTGTACCCGGTTCCACCACCTGAATGCCACCAGTTTGAAATGTACATATTTTCACCACTGAATGAAGCAAAAGTCAAAGAAATCCTCAAACACATCCAAGCCCACCAAGACGAAGAAAATCCTTCACGCTTCCTGAAACCAGGCATGGCTAAACTGCACCCATCTATTCAACAAGGCAAAACGAGCACCCCCACCACACTCACATTTTCAGGCACTTACATTCTGTGGCTCAGAGATGTGGTAGTAAGGGTAGTCACTGCTCAGCGGGGGCTGGCTGGCCACTGGCAGCTGGGCAGGTGGCGATGGGTTGTGAGCAAAGGCCATCAAGTGGTTGTTCTTCTGAAAGCCAGCAGCTGCTGAGGAGTGACAGGCTTTGGAGGACTCCTGCAGGTAGCCCTCCTGCTCAACCTTTCGGCGCATGGTGGAGTTCCAGTGGTTCTTGATAGCATTATCAGTTCTGCAACAGAAATACAGATGTTCAAGGAGTTTCAAAAATGAGCATTTCCAATTCAGACAGGTCAAGAGGCAGGGAACTGCTGCTGGCATTTCTGTTTAAACCCTGAGCTCTTCTCTGACCTTCCTCCTTCTCCCACCATTACAAATGCTACTCCCAACTTCTCAGGAAAGATGCTCAGTATGAAAGTCAGGGGAAAAGGAAAACAGGCTACGGTTGTTTATGTACTTTTTAAAGCAATCTCTCATGGCTTAAATCCTCAAATTGGAAGAAATTGCTAACTTCAGCTTCACCTTATTCCCATGAAGTGAGGTGACAACAAAGGCTAACATCCCTTTGAGGCTATCCTATAGGAATGCCAACATCATCTTCCTATATCTTAATACTTCAGAGGAATCTTATTGTGTCTCATTGCTGGAAAGAAAGACTGTGGAGAACAGTCGTGAATAGACTAACTTCCAAGCAACTTTCCAGCTGGTCACCTAGACGACGACAACATCATGCTGTACACAAAAACTCAGCAAACAAAACTGTTGGGATTTTTCTTAGATGCACAAAAACTGAGATTCAAATCCTCACATACATGACTCAGAAAAAGCAAACTTATCAAGTTTGTGAGATTTTAAGGGTATGCTTAAAAACAGCTCTGCTATTGGAAAAAACATCATCACTGCACGGTATCATTCAAAGCAGTATCTGTGATGTGTGGAAGCTACTAAAATATTTCCAAGGGGTAATCCCTTTCTTGTTATCTTCTAGAAGGTAAGACCACAGAGAATGACTGCTTAAAAGGCTGTCATGATCTTAGGCCTTATATTTAGATCTTGAAGGCGTTTTACCAAATAGCAGAAAGAAAAGTAGGAAGGGAAACCTCTCCCTTGCTTACATTACTTGCTTGCCCACACTTTGAATCACTTTTAATCACAGCAAATAAGACACTGCAAAAGCTTCCAGTGAGATAAATATTTCCAGGACCAGAGTTTGAGGAAAAAGTTTCTCCTGTTTTACACATGGATTTTTAACAGGCCAAAATTATCTGGATGATTCAGGAGCAATTACAAAAGTTGAAGAATCTTAAATAATTCTGAATAAACAAACTGGATTTCATATTGAAGGCATATCCTTGGCTGAATGTAAATTGTGTTCCACTTGCAGAGTCTGACCCTTCCCTGTTAAATCAATTTAAATTTTGACAGTCACCACAGGCACAAATAAGACTGCACAGACATTTAGGAAACTCTTATGGTCTTGCTCTAGTTACTGGGTTTTTTACCTGTGGCAAACATTAAAAGCCTATAAAAATAGCATACTGTTCCATGTACTGACCAAACAGTGAAATTCCCCACTGAGAAAAACGCACATCGGTGTCACTGGCTTCTGAGGTTTTGGTTCCAAAATTTTTTGATTTATACAGTGCAGCCTGAGGCGTCCAAAACAGGCTGCTCAGACCTGCAGCTTTTTCCTTTTTCCCTTTTTTAAGAGCCAAAGGTATATGTCATTACCGTCCAGGCAGCAACTTTGCAATCTCTGCCCATCTGTTTCCCAGCCTCTTGTGTGCCTGGTAAATAATTCTATCTTCCTCTTCTGTCCAGGAGGTTTTCTTCACTTCTGGATTCAAATGGTTGTGCCACCTCTCCCTGCACTGTTTTCCAATCCTTCCCTTCAAATGCTTAGCAATGACAGACCAGCGCTTTGGACCATATTTCTGCACGAGCTCTATTACCTTCAAAGAAGGACATAAAAACTGCCTGTATTTAATGATGCACAATGAATCAATGAAATTTTTTTCTTTGGTGAAGCAGTATTTTCAACAACAGTTCTCAAAACTGCCACAGTAAAGCTAAAAGCAATTAAGGTTCCCCACTTCCCATTCATATTTTTACCCAAAAGGAAAAATCTGGTAATAGTTAAGGCATTGCTAGACTGCAATTCTACATTACAGTGCTGTAAAGCAGCATTAATTTACTTGCATAGCAAACTTAGAAAGCACTACACAAATACGGTCTGCCTCTGGCCATTATAATGTTGAGACCACCAAAGATTCCAGGAGTTTTGCCCCGACACCTAAAATCTGCTAGTAAGGCATTAATCAGACAGAAAGGAAAACTGATTACCCTTTGATCCTCCTCTTTAGTCCACGGACCTTTAATAAGTTCTGGGTTTAGTACCTTCTGCCATCGGTGCTGGCACTGAACATCTGTCCGATTCTAGTGAAATGTGAAATACACAAAGTGGATTATTCTTCAGACAAGATCAAAGTAGAGTGAGAATGCTCCTATTTACGTACACTTGTTTCGATGGATTTCACTGCCACCTAAGACTACTAAACAACATGGAGTCATACAGTAAGTCTGAGAAGAAGGTGCTCAACTATCAATTTGCTCACAGAATAGATAAGGTTTTCATCACTTCTGCATTGAGGACTCCATCACCAAAACTACACACTTTATCTTCCCTATCTGCACAATAGCTGGCATGCTTTCACATGCAGTATTTCAGCAACAGCCAAAGTGTTCACAAAGCAATTATCATCAAAATCATACTTACAATTCACCAAAGTTATTTTTTTCCGCTGTGCTGAGATATTTTGTTTCATTGTCACATTGACCATCTACTGTGCAAGACCCCACCATCCCCCATTTTTGCTTGTTTGATTTTTTCCAACCCTTTCTGAGAAGTGAAAGGGAAAATAAATGTAAGGGTTTCCACAGTAATCTAACCAAATTTTTATGCTCTCCATTTGTGGAGGTTTTATATCTCCCCTGAAAATGTAACTATAAAGCAACCACTCCCCTTCCCCTTTATCAAGGAAACCTCTTGACGAAGAGTTGCTACTAGGCCTGGAGACAGAAACCAATATCCACTTACAGGAAGGAAATTAGCAATGACTTTCCAGTCTTCTGTCCCATTCTGCTCCACAAGCTTCTTCAATTTCTCATCCTGGATCATTAAAAACCCCCCCAGATATAATTAATATTGCAGTCTCTTATAATCCAAATGATTTTTTTTTTTAAATTTGTTCTTCTAGCTTCTTATGCATCTACTTCTGCTTTCTCAGTGTAAGGGAGGGTGGTCTGTAGACTTCTCACGCTTTTAATTGCCTAAAGCAGAAGATTTTTCTACTCCTTTGGATTTTGGTAGGTTCTTTACTGCGCTGTAGGAGAAAGACTGACTTGTGTGCAGTTCTTTGACTCACAATATACATTCCCATTTTACTCATCAAAGCACTGTAACTGTTATTATTGGACTGGATTTACAGGAGGGCATGGGCGTTTAGATGCCAAGCATCAGAATAACCTTGGAATTCAGTAACACTCAGGCACTCAGCTACCTGGGGACCTCTGAAAATCACGCCCTAAGGCTTATATGTCTTACAAGTAATCAGAGTTCCAGAGATTTGCTCACGGCCTACCCACCTACAATAAATGCACAATAGAACTAACAGCTCCTTTTTGCTCCTGTTCTCTGTGAGGGCGTTTTGCATACTTGCAAATAGCAAAAAAATTTGGCCCAATCTTTTTAGTGATAAGGCCAGAAATATAGACCCTAAAGACAGAAGAATCCAATCTTATGTACTGGGAAAGATATAGTGTAAAACGAACCAGAGATGCCCCAGGAGATAAGAAGAGAAGAGTAGCTCTCTCCTTCCTCAGTTAGCATCTCCCAGTATGCTCCCAGTTCATCTGACAGGACAATGGCCATTGGACTTCATGGCCATCCTTTTCTCCCTGGCCACATCACAACCACGTCCACCTTTGTAAGGGCAGAATATGATTTAAAATAAATAAATGAAAGGCTTGCAAGAGGTGACCTGCCACTGTTTTTACATCAATACACATTGTTAGAGAAGAGAAAGTCAAAACATAACTCAAGAACTGTATTAATGTATTTCACAACAAACTCAAACCAGTTAAATGGCCAAAGGATATCCACCTGGCAAAGGAGTTTAATACCACAATTCTCCCAGAAAGTCAGCACAAGGGTATCACGACTAAAACACATTCTGACCTTGAAAAGCAAAATACATCTTGAATGCTCGGTTTTGGGACTGCTGGATTTCTCTCCTCCAGCTTTTAATTTATTTCTGCTTGGAATCATAATGCTGCAATTAAAGTGCAAAATTCCAGTGGTACAGAAGGACTGCAGCAGTTTCTGCCACAGTTGTTGGCTGCTGTGGGACACTGAACACAGGTTGATTCTCATACAGCAGTAGTTTCAGACAGAGGCAAGCAGTAACAATGAGGCACTGCTACAGGTGACTCGGAATCTGCTTCTCAGGGATTACACAGAGATTCACACATCACGTGCTATAACACAGAGCTTGGTGGAAACCTAAAAATTGTGTCTATACGTTTTACTGAAAAGGTAAGAACTATGCTCAAAGTTAAATAAAACACTGAATGTAGCTAGCGGGTCAAAAAAAGTTGTCCTCAGATATGGGATTGTCACTGAAGTAAATTTGCAGATTAGCAATATGGTGAAGAACACGAAGCAACTAGGAGAAGAACGTGATCCATGCTCTTTCTTATCTTTTAACATGCAGGAGATGAATGAACTTGGGATTTACCTCTTCACGGGTCCACCTGGTTTTTCCTAAGTGACGTTTTCCAGTCTTAGGAAGCAGACCATCATAATCATGATCATACACCTCAACATCTTCTTCATCATCATCACTACTATATATACTGCAAAAGGAAACACAATGAGAGAGTGGAACATGAGGACTCGAGCTACTTAATTACAAAACTCAACACCCCCCCTCCCCCCAATCCTTGCAAAGGTTACACAGATAAAAGTTTTTAAACTTGCACAACAAGATTTTGTTCTGCATTCTGTTGTTCTAGTATTCTGAACTGGTTCTGCTGTTTTTGGTATCCACAGATACAAGCAAAAGGCTGGCAACCTTCGTATTACTGTGCATGTTTAGACCTGCTCCTAATGTTAGATCAGTGGTGAATTACACATTTGGCAAACTTTCAACCAATGAAGGTTTCAAATTAAAATACAATGTTTGGGACAATAAAGACAACTAGAGGCTGTGTCCAGTACATGAGTGAATGTTTAAGATCTTTAACGAATGCCATACATTCTGAAAAATATTAGTGATTTTGTATGTTTAATACAGCAGATATATTGTTCCATAACAAAACAGACTTCGTAGCAAAACAAAAAGCTAAACAATAATCTTGTTTGAGAAAATGTTTATGGCACAAGTTTTTGAAACTAAGTAAAGACAGTAAATGGCAGCATTAACATACAATAAGCTCTGATATAAAATATGCCCTCCATTTATGGGTTTGGACAGATAAGGACTGGGGACAAGTTTGTTTAATATCCTGCAAGTAACAAATGAATGACTGAACCCTTCTATATTCTCCATTTCTCTAACTTTATTATCTCCAATCTATTTCTAAATCCCTCATACTGTTTTTGAAATACTCTGCTCACCTAATTCATGACTAAGGGATTTCCCCAGAGGCTATCTGTGGGTTAAAAGGACTCCATTACTCTTTTCAAAAACAGTACTTGTTCTACCTAGCTAACTAAATCTAAAAGAGAGTGTTTTGCAACAAGAGGGGCCTTTCTGGTAGACAGTATTCTGACTTTTAAGGTATGAGCAGCAGTTCTGGTACTTTAGCTAAGAGATGCTAGCCATGAGTGTTAGAAAGGAGTCAATGTAATGCTGCAAGATTAAAAACTGTGATATATCTGATGGTATGTCATGCTGTGGTATGTTAAAGTATGACTAAGACATTAAAATAAAGTTATTTTGTAATAAAATTAACAAGCGTTGCTTATGCTGTTAACCTGTTTTCAGGAGATTAAATTAAGTTGCAGTGAAGCACAGGGACTGTTAGACAAGCTGCAAACACCTCCACAACGCAAGCTGCTGAACATACATTCTTTAAAAGTACTGGGCTAATCGCACCTTACATCTTCCACCCTATTTTCTGGCCTGTGTCATGGGCCATGAAAGAACATGCTTACATGCTACATGTAAGAAGTTTTCCACAGCCTGCTGTGATGTGCAAGGTCTTCCCGCAGCCTTTGCCGGGTGGCCCCTGACTCACCCACCCAGCCCATCGCTGCCACCCTCAACGTGCCCACCGCGCTGTAGTCCTGTAGCCCCACGGTTCACTCCCTATTCCCTAGACGGCATAACCACTGGGGGTAAGCCCCGATTGAAGCTCCCACTCCGCACGCACCCCTCGTTGGCAGCTGGAGCCTCCCGTGCTTGAGCAAAAGCTCCCACGCTCCAGCTGCCACGAGCGCGGCTGCTTCCCCAGCCGCCGCTCAAAGTGGATTCACTTTTCTCAGTGACACACAGAGACAGCTGCGCCACTGCCCATATGCCAAAGGAAGTTTTGTGGCGCAGTTTCCAAGTATCATTTTGAAAACGAGTTTTCCGTAGACGGCACCCAGCAGGTACGCATCCATTGGCGGCGCTTCGTGCGCGGGGTGCGGGCCGGGCAGCGCAGGGAAACGCCGCTCTGCAGCGGCCAGCGCATCAGCGGCCAATACGTTAAAGGGCTTCAGTGCGGGGCCAGTTCTGTAACCGGGTTATTTAAATGACTGGGGCCTCGCTGGCACCGCAGAGCCGAGCACACTCCACTGTACTACCTGCGTTCTCCAGCAGGAGAAAAGAGCCCTAGGATTCCGGGACGCTCGCTAGTTTCTTGAGTCAACCGGGCCCTCAGCGGTGCTCTAAAACTTTATTTTGCACCTCCGGCCGCAGCCCCGAAGCTTCCCCCCTGGGCGGCACAGCTCGGCACGGCATGGCGCGGCGCTCCCCCCGGCCGGAACAGAGGGAGTCTCCCGGACGCCCATCAGCGCTGGGCTGTTCGCCGAGGCAACCGGCTTGTGCAAAGATACACGGGGAAAAGAACGAAAAAAAAAAGGGAGAGGTAAAAAAAAAAGTAAGAGGAGGCGTAGAGGAAATGACTCGCTGCTGTTACAGTGAATGAAGGAATTCGGGCAGCAGCCCCGTGGGGCAGAGCCCGCTCCCGCCGGGGCGGCCCCACCGGCGCCGCTCCGCGCCGCGCCCGTGGATCAGGCGGACACCGCACCGCGCCGCCCCGGCCTCCCAGCCCCGAGCAGCGGACGTGTCCCTGCGGGCGGCGCCCGCGAGGCAGCGGTGGCTGTCCTCTTTCGGGAGAGACGGGCCGGGTGATTCACCCGCAAGCCGTAGCCCCGCTCTGACACTGAAAGTACAACCCGGCGCTCGCCCAGCGGCTCACCGCCTCCTCCCGCACCGCAAGCCCCTCTTCCTTAGGAAAGACCCACCAAGCCCCCAGTCCCACCGGACGGGGCTGGCGCGCGGGAAGCGACAAACAGGGCTGCGACCTTCTCCCCTGTCGCACCCAGCCAAAGGGGAGGGGAGGAGGAGAGGATGCCGGGCTGCAAAAAGAAAGAGAAAAAAGCCTCCACGTGTCCGACCCGCCGTCCCCGGCTAATGAGACAACAACCCCGCTCTGTGCGCCCGCCCGGCAGCGGCGGCACGGCCACGGCCACGCGGCGCTGCCGCCCCGTCACGTCCAGTCCGCCGCCGCCGGGTCACCGCCGCCCCCGGCCCCTGGCGCGGGGTGGCAGCGATGGCCCGGGCCGGGGTGCGCGGCAGGCGGGCGGGCACGGGTGACAGCTGTGGCCGAGCGCTCCGTCGGACCCGCAGCCCTCCGCCCGCGCTGCCGCGCTACGGCATGTGCGGAGTGGCGTGTGCCGGGAAAAAGCTAAGCCCCGCCGGCGAGAGCCGCGCTTCCAAGGAAAAAAGGGCCGCAGGAATAAAGGAAAAAGTCGAGGGAGCGAACCGAGTCCCCGCACCCGCCGCCCACCTACCGCCTCACCCTGCCGGGAATGAATGAATGAATGGGACGGGATGCGCTACCTGCCGCCGCCGAGCCCGCCAGACATTGTCCCGCCTTGCGGCTGCGGGGCACGCAGCTCCGTCGGACTCCGCGCTGGGTCCTGCGGCCGGCGAGCGCCGGCTCCCCGCAGGCGCGCAGCGCGGGGCCCGAGCACCCCGGCACCGGCGGCTCTGCGGCGCGTCCCGCTGGGCTGCCGCTCCCCCGGTGCCTCCGGAGGAGGGGGACGCCTCGGCATCGGGGGCGGAGTAGACCAGGTGCACGGAGGACGGGGGGGGCTGCCCGCCCGTCCGCCGGGCGAGCCGGTGTCCTGCTGCCGCCTTCCCTCTCTCCCGTCCCGCGCCCCTTCTGACAGGCGCGGAGCGCGGCCGGCCGTCCGCCGCCCGCAGACAGCGGGTTACCTGTGCCGGGGTCTCCGGGACATCCTCGCACCGGCCGCTGGGGGAGAGGACGGGGGAGCCCGCGCCCGCCGCCGCGCCCTGTTGCCGGGCTGCGCCTGGGCACTCCGCCGCCGCGCACAGGAGTGCTGAGGAGCCGCGGGAGGAGGAGGAGGAAACAGGTTGAGATTAAAGAGTAAACTCTGTAAACAGAGATGCCATCAAACAAAGGGCCCTTGGACACTCCCCCTCCC